>NC_081356.1:72855970-73173924 GCF_030684315.1 Stegostoma tigrinum | reverse complement strand
GTCAAATAAGCAAAAATCCTTCACTCTGTCAGGCTCTATACCACTGTACTGTAAAGTACTTTATTACTGATAGGCTTTATTATTACACAGTAACAGACCTGTTCTTTGACTGCACCTGTGATCTTTAATTTGAAATTTGAACCACAGTTAATTTTAATTGAGGTGTTACTACTGGTAGCAATAAAGAACTAAGTGTCACATTTTATTTCCAATTCTCATTCTATTTTAAAACCTGCAAGGCAGGCTGATGAAGATAAGATTTGTGAAATGTTTTGTAATGGATCAGAAATTGTTCGTTTTGCAGTTGTATAAACTCTATTATGAAAATCTCAAGGTTCCCGTGGTGAAGTAACATCTTGAATAGTTACAGGTCAAGCCACTGTGATGCTATTGATGACAAAAGAAGCAGTAGAACAAAAGAATATTTCATAGCCAATGAGTGCCAACCTTCTTGGAATGGAGGAATTAACAAAGTGAGCTTCAAGCTGACACTATAATCATGGGCCTCAGATAAAAATCCACCTTAATCTCTGGACCCAAATAAAACTTGCATCCAAAAGGCCAGAGAAGACTCATTCACATAGTTGGTGCATTAAAGCTATTTTCTCTTATGAAAGTACATTGAATAATTGTAATTTCTTTGGGTGGGAGATTCAATCTTTAAGCCATAAATTAAGTTCAGGCTGAGTGATGAGTATGGTTTCTATGTGATTTGGACAAGTTAATGAGTGGACAAATGCATAGAGTATAAATGTGACATTCTCCACTTTGGCAGTGAAATCGGGAAGATGGATAATTAGCAGATGGCAACAGATGAGGAAAGAGAGAAGTGCAACAATGCCCTGGGTCCCCTTGTAAACCAGTTACTAAAAGTAAACATAAAGATATAGCCAGCTTGGTTTTCGTCGTGAGGTGATTTGAGTACTGGAACAGGGGTGTCCTGCTGTAATTGCACAGGGTCTTGGTTACATTCTAAGGATATGGGCTAGGCTAGTTAGGACTACAATGAGGAGGACATTGTTCATCCAGACAATGATGAGCCTGTGGAATTCTCTGCCACAGAAAGTAAATGATGCCAAAATACTGAATGTTTTCAAGAAGAAATCAGATGTAGTAATTCGGGCTAAAGTGATCAAAGGATTGCGGAGAAAGCAGAACAGTGTACCAAATTGGATAATCAGTCATAATTGCATTGAATGACTGTGTGCAAGGGTACAACGGTCTACCCTTGTTCCTACTTTCTTTGTTACCGTGGTTCTATGTTATATGTCAACTCCCAAAACTCATTTACATTCAATAGACCTGGCTCTTTTCTCTACTGTAAATGAAGATGCAAAGTAATTATTCAATATGTCCATTATTTCCATGAAATCACTCGTCAAGGGCCCACATTGCTTCAGGTTATCCTTTCTGAATATAATTGTAATGCCTTAATCACTCCCAACATCCTTCCTCTTTTCCCATAGCACTTTTCCAAGCAAACACAGGAGCAGAACCACAAGGAGGTCCTCTAATCCGCCCAACCCTCTCCACAATATGTGCCCACAGATTAAGAGCATTGAAAAATTTAATAGGTATCTCTTCATAAAGCAAAAAATTAAGGAGCAAAGCTTCTTAAAAATTATTTTTGCCCTTGTTAAAAGGGCAAAGTGTCAAGGATGAAGGTGTGGGTTCATCCATCATTTTCGTCACTGTCTAACTGCTTTGTTACAAAGGTATTTTCTCTGTTTCCCAGAGTATGTCATATTTTCTGCACTTTATTCAATTTCTCTTTTCATATTATCTCTTACCTTTTTCATTGCCCATCACTGTCTTGCTTAGCCTTTTGTCCTGAAGGTGTACAAATTGGAATGCTTCCCACTAATATTTTACTATTTTATCCTTATATCCATTTGGACAGTTTAATGTAGACGTTTGCATTAATGTGAAAGAAATGCATTGTCTTTTTCATATTAATGATCTTACTTATCCAATCTTTGTAAAGACACTCTGTCTTTGATACATGGTTGAAAAGTATAAACCATTCCACTACGATCTGTTTCACAACTGCAGCCAGAGGCCTTATACATAACTTCTGCTACAATCCCAATCGTAGTTGTAGAGATCCCTTGATCCCTCAAGTCTGCACTGATGTATGTAAATTAATTTCACTTTCCAGCACTTGGCTCGTTAGGAAAATGTTATGACATTTCAAGTGCTCATCCGCATATTTTTTAAGGGTTGTGAGTTCTCTGCCCGTATAACCTTCCCAGGCAATGCATCCCAGATTCTCACCAACTTCTTATTGAAAAAATGTTTCCTCAATTCCTACCTAAACTGCCTGCCCTTCACCTCATAATTATCTCCACATTATTGACCCTTCTATGTTTATCCACCTTGTTTCTGCCCTCTATAATCATATATATATATATATATATATATCAATCAGGTCCTCTCTTAGCCTGCTGTTATAAAGAAAACAATCTGAGCATATCTAGCTTCTAAAATGTTCCATCTTGGGCAATATCCTGGTGAACCTCCTCTACATCCCCTCCAGCAGAATCAAATACTTCGTACAGTTTGGCAACCAGAACTGCACACTATATTCCTGTTGTGGGCTAACAAAAGTTTTAAACAATTCCAACAGAACTTCCCTGTTTATATAATCTATGCCACAACTGATAAAGGAAAGATAATAAAATGTGAGGCTGGATGAACCACACAACCAGCCCAGCTCTTCCCCCCCACCCACTGCATCCCAAAACCACTCCAACCTGTCTCTGCCTCCCTAACCGGTTCTTCCTCTCACCCATCCCTTCCTCCCACCCCAAGCCGCACCCCCATCTACCTACTAATCTCATCCCACCTCCTTGACCTGTCCGTCTTCCCTGGACTGACCTATCCCCTCCCTACCTCCCCACCTATACTCTCTCCACCTATCTTCTTTACTCTCCATCTTCGGTCCGCCTCCCCCTCTCTCCCTATTTATTCCAGTTCCCTCCCCCCCATCCCCCTCTCTGATGAAGGGTCTAGGCCCGAAACGTCAGCTTTTGTGCTCCTGAGATGCTGCTTGGCCTGCTGTGTTCATCCAGCCTCACATTTTATTATCTTGGAATTCTCCAGCATCTGCAGTTCCCATTATCTCTGATAAAGGAAAGAGTCCTGTATGCTTTCTCAACCACCTTGTCCTGTCACTTTCAGGGATCTGTGAACAAGTAAGTCCTTTCCAAATTTTTAAAATTCATCCATAAATTCTCCATGCCTCTATGCATTTCTTATCCTTAATCACGAGGACTATTTCTCCCCTTGTACATTTTACAGCTCTTTCCTTTGGATTTTATAACCTGGCATATTTAGTTCTCAGAGCCAAACATCTTGCAATAACTACCATATTATTCTTCCATGTTGAAGTTGCACCTGTATATTCAATTTGTTCTAATGCTCGTAGTGATTGTATAAAGAATGCTTATTTGTGTCACATGCCTAGCCTATTCTACTCTAATCATTACTCACCCGTTTCTTATTTTCTGTTCTGATTTAATAATGTTACATCTTTTAGTGCTTCCCTTCACTTCTTCCTTTATGTGCAAAATTACCGAACGCAAATGTTTTGACTATTACTCTGCTCCACTTCCTTCTCTTTGTTTTCAACCTATAATGCCCAAAAGATTCAGAATTACAACTTATCCAATTTCACTGCAAATCCATTAGCCTTTGTTTGCCAACTGATTGAACTTGATCATCAGTACATGATGATTTAAAACATGCAGTTACTCCCTAGTTAGACAGGCTGGGTAGGCAGCTGGTCAATTGAGGCTGATCCCCTCCTCCCACCTTAAGACCCACCCCCATCTCCTACCTACTAACCTCATCCCGCCCCCTTGACCTATCTGTCCTCCCTGGACTGACCTATCTCCTCCTAACCCCCCCACCTACACTCACCATTACTGGCTCCATCTCCGCCTCCTTGACTGGTCTGTCTCCTCTCCATCTGCCTTCTCCTCTATCCATCTCCCCCTCTCTCCCTATTTATTCTAGAATGTCCTCCGCCTCCCCCATTTCTACAGAAGGGTCCAGGCCTGAAACATCAGCCTTCCTGCTCCTATGATGCTGCTTGGCCTGCTGTGTTCATCCAGCTCTACACCTTGTTATCGCAGGCCAGTTGAATTTGTTCTGGACCAATCCTGCTTTCAGAAGTGCTCTGATATTGTTAAAAATTTATTGCTTTTATGCCAAGAAGCTTGTTGTGACTGTTCATATCTTTGATGCCTCATGACTGGTGTTAATGGTCTCACTCTAACAATGCTATATCAATAAGGAACTTTGAGCAGACTTTATACTTTGACACTGCATAGCAACTTCTCTGATTCACAATCCTCCTGACCCACTCAGTTAGTCTCCAGGTGAAAATCATTTGATACGTGTCCCACTAGACTTAGACCCCCATTTGGTTTGTTTTCTCATGTGACTCTGCAATCGGTAGATATTTAGCTATAGGATCTTAACAATCTGTTCACTGTTGCTTCAAGGCAAGTGGTTCTGGAACCAGCAATGAGCCATAAGACATATACTATGATCAAAGATAAAAACAGTCATAACAAGCTTCTTGGCTTAAAAACAATAGGTTTTTAACATTGAATGCCACCCTGCCCACTGCCGACAACACTCCGCCCACCGTCCCTACAACCAGCAGCTGTAAACACCAGCCTCCAGCCCTGCCCAGTCCTCACCATTCCCCAGACCTCCGCCTCACTGAGGACAAATGGTCAGTCTTCAGTTAAGGACTCAGCGTCATCCCCCTCCACCCAAACAGCAATGAAAGTCGCTCAACCTGGACTTTGAACAGTTTTTCTACCGCCTCAACCTCCACGCTTATTTCTTTAATCGCGAGCCTAACCCTTCATCTACCGACCCCTTCTAGCACCTCCCACACACACGATCCTCCTGGATACCCCTGAAGGCCTCCTACCCTCCCTCAACATCAATCGTCACAACGTCTCCAACCCTCTCACTCACTCTAACCTCTTCCCCACAGAATATGCAGCCCTCCATTCCCTCCTCTCCAATCTTAACTTTACTATCAAAGCCATGGATAAGGGAAGGGCAGTTATAGTATTGATGTTTGCATTGCCAAGGATAGGCACCAACTCTCTGACACCTCCTCCTACCGCCGCCTTGATTTAATCCCACCCCTGATCACCGAAACAACATCTTTCAGACCATCCAGAACCTCATCACCTCAGGTGACCTCCCACCCACAGTCTCCAAACTCATCGTTCCCCAACCCCACACCGCCCGCTTCTATGTCCTTCCCAAAATCCACAAACCTGAGTGCACTGGTCGACCCATTGTCTCTACCTGCTCTTGTCCCACTGAACTAATTTCCACTTATCTCAACTCCATTTTCTCTCCCTTGGTTCAGGAACTACCCACCTACGTCCATGACACCACCCATGCCCTCCACCTCCTCCAGCACTTCTGATTCCCTGGTCCTCAACACCTCATTTTCACCATGGATGTCCAGTCCCTATGTACTTGCATTCCCCATGCAGATGGCATAAAGGACCTCCACTTCTACATCTCCCACAGGCCCAACCAGTCCCCCTCCACCAATACCCTTATTCGCCTAACCAAACTCGCCCTTACTCATAACAACTTCTCCCTCAATTCCTTCCAACTCCTACAGATAAAGGGGGTGGTCATGGGTACCCGCAAGGGCCCAAGCTATGCCTGACTCTTTGTAGGATACATGGAACAGTCCCTCTTCTGCATCTACACTGGCCCCATCTCCCACCTCTTCCTCCTCTATATCGATGACTGTATCGGCGCTGCCTCTTGCTCCCACGAGGAGCTCAAACAGTTCATCACCTTTACTAACACCTTCCATCCTAACCTTAATTTACCTGGGCCATCTCTGATATCTCTCTCTCTTTTCTGGACCTCTCTGTTTCCATCTCTGGTGACCACCTGGAAACAGATATCTATTTCAAACCCACTGGCTCTCACAGCTACCTAGACTACACTTCCCCTCACCCACCTTCCTGCGAAAATGCCATCCCCTATTCCAGGTTCCTTCTGCCTCCACCGCAGCTGCTCCCAAGATGAGGTGTTTAAGGACTGCAATTTCCCCCCTACAGTGGTCGAAAATGCCCTCAACCGCATCTCTTGCGTTTCTCGCACCTCAGCCCTCACACCCCCTCCCTGCAATAAAAACAAAGTCAGAATCCCCCTTGTCCTCCCATATCACCCCATTAATCTCTGGATTCAGCACATCCTTCTCCGCCACTTCTGCCACCTGCAATCTGACCCCGTTACAAAAGACTTATTTTCCTCCCCACCTTTATCTGCCTTCCGGAGGGACTGCTCTCTCCACAGTTCTCTCATCCGCTCCACACCACCCACTAGCCCCACCACACCCGGCACCTTTCCCTGCAACTGCAGGAAGTGCTACACCTGCCCCTACACCTCCTTCCACACCCCCATCCCAGGCCCCAAGAAAGCCTTCCACATTAAACAGATGTTCATCTGCACATCCGATAATGTGGTCTATTGTATCTGTTATTCCCAATGCGACCGCCTCTACATCGGGGAGACCAAGTGGAAGCTCGGAGACTGCTTTGTGGAGCACCTACGCTCGGTTCACTACAAATGACAATCCCTCCCAGTCACAAACCACCTCAATCCTCTCGTCCGACTTCCTGGACAACATGTCCTTCCTGGGCCTCCTCCAGTGTCACAACGATGCCATCCAGAAACTGGAGGAACAGCACCTCATATTCTGCTTGGAACCCCACAACCCGATGGTCTCAATGTGGAATTTATGAGCTTTAAAATCTCCCCACCCCCGGCCTCATCCCAAGACTAGCCCCCTTCTCATCCCAGCCTCCTTGACCTGTCTGTCTTCACTCCCACCTATCCACTCCTCCCACCTCACTGTCCAAGCCCACCACACATCCTATTTATACTCAACTTTACCAGCTTCATCCCCAACTCCTTGACCTGTCTCCCTTCTCTCCACCTATTTGCTCTGCTGTCCACCTTCTATCTCCGCCCCCACCCTCTCTATTTATTTCAGAGCTCCCTTCCCCTTCTCCATTTCTGAAGAAGGGTCTAGACCCGAAAAGTCAGCTTTCCTGCTCTTCTGATGCTGCCTGGCCCACTGTGTTCCTCCAGCTCCACACCATGTTGTCTCAGATTCCAGCATCGGCAGTTACTACTATCTCTTTTTTTTTAGTAAACTGAATTTGAATTCTCAAATGTATTCTTTTAGAGCTATTATCCATACTACCTTTTCCACTGACTAATTTAGAATTCTTGTGACAGATCTATTTATGTTCGCTGTTGGAACTTTGGTCCAAGTGTGGTTCAAATGGGATACATCTCAATAGTAAATAAGTTCAGTTCAATATGAAACACCCATGGAATACCAATCAGTATATTATTTGATTTTGAGGGCTTTTTGACTTTAATCTGACATTTTTTTCTGCTTCTAACCATTTTTCTATTCCTCCTCTATTCAATATAAATCAACACTCTTATAGATAAGACTGTATACAGATGGATTTTTTTTAGGAGGCTAAGTGTAGCTTACCTAAATGCTGACTTGCTGCATTGTCAATTGTGAGTCAGGCATTAAAACATAACATCTTGTTAAGGTTGCTAGTGATTGACCCGCCAAGGTGCATGTCATATCACAGTATCCATTTTTTTCACTTAAAGTTTCAATTTAAAGAATTAAATGACAGCAGAAAAAAACATCACTGTATGTGAATGTGCTGTGACACAAAACAATTTACAGGTTTCTAAAACATATCAGCAGTTTGCTCATCTGTTCAGACTTAGTCACCTTGATATTTGCTAGAGGGTACCTCTCCATTTTAAGAATGTCAATTAGGGATATTTTCCTCATGTTGAACCATGGATTATATTTTTGATATCACACCTTCATGCTAGTTGACGCTCATTCTTGAAATGATTTAGTTCTGGCATTTGTTGATGATTTCTGCAGAATTTCAACTGAATTCAATTGATTGTCAGATCTAAACTTTCGGTCCAATCCTCGGAGGGGATCATTTACCTGCATACTAGTGATGGGGAGCTTTCTTATCCCTCTGTTTTCTGAGTAATGCATCACATAGTCCTAGCGGAGTTAACAAGTGATGACCGGAGGGCTTTGTCTGCACTTTTCTGGTGAATAGTAATTTTGTAATGAAAGTATAGTGCAAGGAAATTTGCAAGTTCAAAATAGGTATATGTGTATGGTTCAAACAGCATCATGTAGCCTGAGTGCTGATGATCTGCATTGTAGAGTTATGTGACAGACATAGAGTTTTACAGCACAGAAGATGCCCTTCGGCCCATCGAGACAGTGCCAAACTATCTACTCTAATCTTACTTTCTCTCATTTGACATACGTGGCCTTGAATGTGATGACATTTCAAGTGTTTATTCACATCTTTTTTCAAGTTAGCAAGTTTTCTGCCTCTACTACCCTCCCAAGGTAGGGCATTCCTGATTCCCACTATCCTCTCGCTGAAAATTTTGTTTTCTTCAAATCCTCTAAACTTTCTCAAAGTGTTTGCAGAAGGTTTCTAATTGTGTTTCTTATGGCCAATGGTCCTCATCATTTTATTGATGATAACGTGGATGGACAGGTCTTCACTCACTTGTAGATAGCGATCACTGGACTGTGGTGTTGATGTGTTTTTAGTGATAATTGAGGAGTGTCATTGTTCCCAGGGTGAAATTTCCAAGCTATCGAACATAAGTGTGCTTGACAGTGATGGGTTGAACTTCAGCATGCTGTTTGGAAGGATATTTCTGCCTGCACTGTATCCAATATGCCATTAGGTTATTCTGACTCTGCAACTGCAGGTACACATCTGAGCGGTGGCTAAAGCTTTTCTCGGGGCCATCGTGCCAAATATCTTTTGAAGTCCATCATGCTGAATGGCCACTCTTCTTGAATGTTCTGGCCATCTGCATTATCAAATCATGAACGTTGACAAGATATTTCATGGAATATATCTTTGTGTTGTTCAATATGCACTCATGTTTGTTTCGAATGCTTTATCTGTCTGGTCTTGCAGGCTTCACATGATTCCAAACCACTTATTCCAGCCTTGTTTACTGCATTGGCACTTTCCGTGCTCTCTAGCACCACATGCCCTGCATTGAACATTAAAATCTCGTTATTTCCTATGTGTGTGAATAAACTTGCAGCAACCCACGTTACTTGCTAGACTTGCCTGTACTCGTGTATAAGAGCTGCGACAACAGGCTGCCAACAATCTACACAGGATGCGTATTGGCCTTGTCCTGGAAACAATTTATTGTTCCTTCCAATGGCTTCTTGTACCATTTACAGAAAACTAATTAAGTATCTCTTTAGGATTCAAATCTTATCTTGCAACTTGGGCCTCAGTTGATCATGAATACAACACTTGGTAGTAAGCATGCCTATGTCACACATTAGCTACGGTCCAAGTGAAAGCTAGGGCATGGTATCATCTGACTTAAGGAAATTTCTGGACCCAAACCTGCACTCAATGGTTTTGAAAGAGTTTGAGGGTCTAAGCCACTCAAGGCATTACAGGAAAGTGAGTTGAAATCTGATGAGTCCAAATTTGTGGCTATTTCAGATGATTTCAGCAATATTCCAGTTGGAGCATCTCTGACTGAAAATTGAATTGCAAACCATAGAAGTTTATCAATAACTGAAGCAAGTCTAACCTTCCTCTAATTTATTTATTATTAATTTATCTCTAATTCCTATTTTGAAAATTGTATTTCTTGTTATTTAATTATTTGCAGAACAATGGTTATAACTTCTGCTTTTTCTTCCTTACCTTCACTGAGAATCTCCAGATATAAACCATTAAGTTGTTGATTAGTTTCAAATGACCTCCAAGAACAGCTCTAAACCTTATTACGGTCATTCTAAAATCTCAATATACATCACCTCTATGAAAATGAAGCCCACGAACGTCTGCCATGCTTTCAGTTTTCTGAAATGAGGTGTTAAATGAAGGCCCTGCATGCTCACAGAAATTAATGCAGAAAATACCTGGGCACTATTTTGAATATGAGCAGGTATGTTCACACTGTTCAAAAACAAAGTTGCTGGAAAAGCTCAGCAGGCCCAGCAGCATCTGTGGAGGAGAAAGCAGAGCTAACATTTCAGGTCTGATGACTCTTCCTCAGAACTGAGGAAAGGTCACTGGACCCAAAATGTTAACTCTGTTTCCTCCTCCACAGATGTTGCCAGACCTGCTGAGCTTTTCCAGCAACTTTGTTTTTGTTCCTGATTTACAGCATCCGCAGTTCTTTTGGTTTTTATATTCACACTGTTGTCAGCCTCTATTTGCTCAATCATGACTAAAACCAATTATCTGATCATTATAATATTACTGTTTGTAAGAAATTGGTAGAGACAAATTGCCTACACTTCAAATGTAATTCATTGGCTGTAAAGAGATTTGGGATGTTCTAAGGTCATTAAACACATTGTATAAATGCAATCCTTTATTTTGCATTTTACAACTTGCTTCCCTGATCTTTTAGGGAACCTTGCCTTTATTATTCTCATTGTTAAAACAACCACACATTGGTTGGCAAATTTTTCTCTAACATTCCTCTTTGCATTTTTAATCTCTTTCTTTGCAGTTTTTTTTTACATTTTGTATTGTCATACTGACACTCAGTTTAGTTATTTTCTTCAAAATGAATAAACACTTGTATATGCTGTTCCGGAACTTCCTGTCATTTATTTAATTTGTTAGGCTCCCTTCAATTTCATCCTGTAAGGTGTCTTGTAGCTTCCTCTTATTTGAATCTTTTCCTGTTATTCTTGATTTTTCTCTTACTTTTTCTCTTATTTTAAATAAGGCACAGTTTATTGAAGGGTAGAAATCAGGTACAAGTTACCTCAGTGGGAAAACAATTTGCTACATCTCACTTTTTGTTTGGCCTAGTTGCATAATTTATTTGAAGCGTTTTCGCTCCCAGACCTAATGGGTTTTCTCGCTGTATCATACCAAACTTACTCCAGTGATTCCTTACCATGCCCCTCTGTTATCTCTCACATCTGATATTCCATCTTTCTACAGACCTTTCATGAAACAACTTTCTAATGAGCAAAAATCTGCCCAAAGATTGGCAACTCTTAAACCCGTACCAGAGTGCATCAAAATGAGCATCGGCATTCTGAAGTTGCCCAGTTCATTGACAGACTGATTCAGAACATGGCAGAAAAAGGGAAGATATCACCACATTTCTCTGCCAGGCACCTGATCTCCTGGTGAACGAGGTGGTGCAAAGGAGAAGGCTGGCAGATGAAGCTGTGTGATTAGACCCTGCCAGCCTGGTCTGAGATTGCCACCTGTGTCAATGCCATTCCCAGGGTGCAGAGGAATGGCAAGATGTAAAAAGAAGGTCAATGACCTTCTCTGTTCCATCAGGGTAAATGCTACAGCCTCTGTTACCTCACTTTCACTCTACCTCTGCTCCTGCACTTCTCTCCCAGTAAGACTCATGCCTTACCATACATACGGTTGCCTGAAACAAAAGCTTTCACCAGCACTTGTCTCTCAGCCTGTACACTCTCCGTGCTGCCTTCTCAGTTCTCCACAATTCCTCACCAGCTTACCCCACCAGGACTCACAATCACACCACGCACAGTCATCTCACTCATTTCATCCTTTTTTCTCATGACAGGAGAAGACACGTTATAACAGAGCAGAGAGAGCCTATACAGGGGGAGGGTGGAGAGGAGGTGTCCGACATACATGTTCTCACCTACCTAAAAGAGAAAACTGGCTCTCACAGAAGAACACTAGGACTGCTCTTTCAGAAATACTGAAAAATCCAGGTCTCACCAAACAAGAAACACCAGCCTGCACTTTCTAATTCACTCTGCTACTCTCAGTTATTGCACATTACTGGGATGCTATGCAATACATTGCCAGAAGCGGCATCTGGGAAGTGAATGATGTGACTCACTGTGTCGGGCAGGTTCCAAGGACAGGTTGGCATCTACCACGCACAGGCAGACCCAGCATGCTCTGAGGCTGCTGGAGTCCCACAAGCATGTACCCCTTTGCTCCACCCAGAACAAAAGGCCATAGTGATAGGGAACATTGGTCTAGTGAGGACAGTGCACCTGACAAGGAGGCAGGGTGGTGCCAGGAAGCACCCAGCCAGAACCCGCTCAGGCCACTTAGCGATTTCTACTTGAGACTCTGGAGAGGTAGCCTGTCTCTCTACATCCACCCTCCCACTCTGGCTCTTAGAAGTTCAAGCCAAGGAGAATCAACTTGTCTTTGTCAAGAAAACTCTCAGAATGTCTGGTCCATCTCGACATAAGTGCCCATAGGGTAGGCTAGCCGAGCCTCCATGATGGAGAATCTTGGGACTAGAACAGGCTCCCTCCGTCTCAGCTGTGGAACTAAGAATGCACTGAGATGTAGTGGGAGGTCGAAAAAGGAAAAAACGTGTGATGGCACTTTGCTGATGAAATAAAATGATTTGTAAATTGAACTGTGTAGATAAATGTTGATGATTTTAACCTTCAGGAATATGCTTTTGAATTTCTCTGCATAGGAAGCTGACACATTTCACACCAGCTAGCAGAAGTTCATGCCTACAAGCGAGGTTTAATGGCTGGAGATCTGTGCTGAAAACCATTGCATTTACATGGTAAAGAGTGCTGCTGAGACCTTGAACCTCCTGGTTCAACATCTCCAATACTTTGTTCCCCTTTACAAAGATTTGCCAAGTGATAGCTGTGCCAGGGAGGTGCCATGTACAGAGAGGGGCAATGTTGCAGAATGTCCACTGAGTAGGTAATGTACATGTCAGTGTGTTCACTGTTTCATGGGCCTTTGACCTGTATTGCTCCTTTTGATACAGCCCTATTCCTCACAGCTTTAGTCACTTACACCACCCACACTGAATGTGGTGTCAGCCATGTACTTCCTCATTCCAGATGTTTAATTTCCTGCACAACGGAAGGTGACAATGAGCACTCCACTTTTGGCGGCTCCCAACCTCAGTCTGACTGAATCAGTGAGCCCGAGTTGTCAACTTCTCTTTCCGAATAGCCCATTCCATCAATACCATTGGATTCACATTTCTCAATGTCCCCACTCAACCTGTTTATGTACATCTACAGCTGGCTACCTTTTCCGCCGAGTGCCCGACCAATGAGAGGAACAGGCCGGGAGTGGTCATTCATTGCCTTCCCTCTTGAAAGCAAGGTGCCTGTGACTATTGGTAGCCCCTTGGCTAGTGAGTGATATGGGAGGCTGTGCTGGGGCACAGCGGCACCTGTCTGGATTTCAACGAGGCCTATTCCTCTAACAGTTGGACAGATAGTTGCTTATCTGCAGCCCACACAGAGTGTTTGGCATGTACACTACGGGTACATGATGTAGGTATGAGCGTGACATAGCATACTGCTATACAGCAAGATATATGCCCCTTGGACTGAGGGCTGTTTTAGCAGCACCGCAGTGCTGCTTGGTTATGTGACTGTGAGAATTGGCATAGTAAGACAGGGATGCTGTGAGCAAGCAGGTAACCTGCTCTTGGAAGCAGTCAGCCATTTGCATGTCTGAGGCAGCACATTCCCTTTGGCATTACTGCTTTCCTGCAACTGTTGCATTATAGTGGCATTGCCCACCTCCCATTCCCCCACACCCTCCACAAACCTGGTCTGGAGTCTGCTTGTGTATGTCAATAAAGTTTCTGACTCCAACACCATGATACCATCCCCTGGCTGAGGTTAGGGAGGTGCCAGTTCGCCAGTAGGCTCCCAGGTTATCTGTGGTGCCTCCTCAAAGACTCTAATCCAATTAAAATACTCACTGAGGTAATAAAATCTGAGCTGGTAGAGCAGCCTTGTCAGTGCCTTCTCTGAAGCATCCATGTTGTCTTCCTCAGAGATGGTGAAACAGATGCCTTAATTGGCAACACTCCTGATCATGGCCAATGTTGGCATGCTGTCGGTACATGTAAAAGAGGGAACACATTGAGACTGAGGGTTAAAAATCATGGCAGGTGAAAAATACATTGACCGCAATTTTGGGTGACCCATTGTATCCAAGCAACCATGGATCCAAATTAGACTTCCCACTTCCTTCAGAGTAAGGGGGTAGCCATGAGAACCTGCATGGGCCCAAGCTGTGTCTGCCTCTTCATGGAATACATGGAACAGTCCCTTTTCTGCTGCTATACAGGCACCATCCCCACCTCTTCCTCCGTTACATGATGACTGTATCGGCGCTGCCTCGTGTTCCCAGAAGGAGCTTGAACAGTTCATCAAATTTATCAACACCTTTCACCACAACCTCACGTTCGCCTGGGTCATCTCTGTTACCTCTCTCTCCTTCCTGGACCTCTCTGCCTCCATGTCTGGTGACCACCTCAAAACTGACATTTCTTTTAAGCCCACCGACTCCCACAGCTACCTGGACTACACCTCCTCTCGCTGACCCTCCTGCAAGAAGGTGATCCCCTACTCCCAATTCCTCCACCTCTGCCGTGTCTGTACCCAAGATGGAGCATTACTCTCCCGCACATCCCAGATGTCCTCATATTTCGAGGATCACCACTTCCTCCCTCCAGTGATTAAAAATGGCCCCAAACACATATCTTGCATTTCCCGCCTCTCTGCCATCACATGCCCTCCTCCCAACAAAAACAAAGCCAGAATATCTCATGTCCTCACATATCACCTTACAAACCTCCGCCGCTTCTACCACGCACAATCCGACCTCACAACCAAAGATATATTTCCCTCCCCACCGCTATCTGCCTTCTGTAGGGACCCCTCTCTCTCGGACTCCCTCATCTGCTCCACACTCCCCACTGACCCCACCATACCCAGCACTTTTCCCTGCAACCGCAGGAAGGGCTACACTTGCCCCTACACCTGCTACCCCCTCACCTCCAATCAAGGCACCAAACAAACCTTCCACATCAGACACAGGTTCACCTGCACATCTGTCAATATGGTCTACTGCATCTGTTACTCCCGACGTGGCCTTCTCTACATCGGTGAGGCCAAGCAGAAGCTCAGAGACTGTTTGTAGAGCATCTGTGCTCTGTTCATGACAAATGACAACATCTTCCAGTCGCAAATATTTTTAACTATCCCTCCCACTCCCTGGGCAACATATCCATCCTGGGCCTCCTCCAGTGTCACAATGATGCCACCCGCAAACTGAAGGAGCAGCATTTCATATTCCATCTTGGAACCATACAGCCCAATGGCCAAAATGTGGACTTTATCAGTTTCAAAATATCCCCACCCCTGGCCTCATCCCATGACCAACACACCCTCTCATCCCCACCTCTTTGACCTGATGTAACCTGTCCATCTTCTCTCCCACCTAGCTGCCGCTCCCATCCCGCTGACCAATCTCCACCACTCCCTACCTGCTTTCAAAAATCACCATCCCACCTACATTCCCCAGCCCCACTACTCCTTTCTTTATTTATTTCAGAACTCCCTTCCCCCTCCTTTTTTTCTGAAGAAGGATCCCAACACGAAACGTCAACTTTCCTGCTCCTCTGATGTTGCCTGACCTGTTGTGCTCTTTCAGCTCCACACTTAACAATTCTAAATTGAGCCACAGTCAGAAAAATCAGGCCTGATAGAAATTTGGCCAAACTAAATTGTACAGCACCTGCAGCTATTGCCAGCAGATAACAATGGAAACCAAAGTCAAAGAGTTCAAAAAGATTCTGGGAAACCTGTAAGAACCAGCCAAGGTTTGCGTATTGGAGAAATATCAATCAGACTTCATGACACCTTGATTTCCAGCCAATGCCTAGGGCCTTGCACTTTATACCTCCCCAGCATAGCAACAGTGAAAAGTTTTGGCATGATACCATTGGATGCTTTGAATGCAACTCTTGACCCCATTGGCCAAAGGCCACAGAACATTCAGGAAAGTCCAGAGTGAATGGGGATATAGCCAACATGGCTTTGTGCATAGGAAATCATGCCTCACTGAATTGACTGAGTTTTTTGAAGAAGTGACAAAGAAGACTGATGAAGGCAGAGCAGCAGACGTTGTCTTATGGACTTCAGCAAAGTGTTTGACAAGGTTCTGCATGGTAGGCTGATTAGTAATGCTGAACCACATGGGATTCAAGGGGAGACCGCCAATTGGATACAAATTTGGCTTGAAGGTGGGAGACAGAGTGCGGTGATGGAAGTTTGCTTTTCTGACTGGAGGCCTGTAACCAGTAGAATCAGTCCTGGGTCTACTGCTTTTAGACATTAATATAAATGATTTGGATATGAATGTAGGAGATATGGTTAGTAAGTTTGCAGATGACACCAAAGTTAGTGGTGTAGTGGATTGTGAAAAAGGTTATCTAGGATTACAAAGAGATCTTAATTGATTGGTTCAATGGCTGAGGAGTGACAGAACGAGTTTAATTTGGATAAATGCGAGGTATTGCATTTTGGTAAAACAAACAAGGACTGGACTTATGCAATTTAAAGTAGGGCGGTAGGTGGCATTGTCGAACAGAATAACCTAGGGATTCAGGAACATAATCCTTTGATGTTTGGGTCACATGCAGACAGGGTAGTTAAGAACGCATTTAGCACACTTGCCTTCATTGCTCAGACCTTTAAATATAGCTGTTGGGATGACATGTTAAGGTTGTGAAGGGCATTGATGAGGCCTCATCTGGAATACTGTGTCCAATTCTGGTCGCCTATTATAGGAAAGATATTATTAAGCTGAAGAGGGTTCAGAAAAGCTTTACCAGGATGTTGCCGGGATTGGAGGGTTTGAGTTATAAGAAAAGAATGGATTGGCGGAGACTTTATTCACTGGAGGGAAGGTGTTGAGGGTCACCTTATCGAGGATTATAAAATCATGACAGGCGTAGTTAAGGTGAATGGCAGTGTCTTTTTCTTAGGTAGGGAGTTTCAAGACTAGGAAGCATATTTTGAAGGTGAGAAGAGAAGGATTTAAAAAAAAAGATTCTTTTTAAACAGAGTGGTTTGCATATGGACTGAAACTCCAGACGAAGTAGTGGGTGCAGGCATAATTATATCATTTAAAAGACGTTTGGATAAGTACATAAGAAATATTTGGAGGGATACAGGCAGGTAGGGCTAGTTTAGTTTGGCATTATGACATTTAAAACAAAACTACCCATAACAAAGTTCCATCTGCCATTATTTTAAAATCCAAATGTCATAGTTTTAGGTTAAGGGATGTTGGATTTAAAAGAGAAATGAGGAGGAGTTACTTCTGTCAAAAAGCCATGAATCTGTGGAATTCACTGCCTCAGAATGTAGTGTATGCCAGAGAACTGAATAAATTTAAAGAGGAGATAGATGAATTTTTGAATAGTAATAGGTTAAGGGGAGCAGGCAGGGAAGTGGAGTTGAGGCCAAGATAAGATCATTCATGATCATATTAAATGCAGATCAGGCTCAAGGGACAGAACTGCCTACTCCTGGTCTCATTCTTATATTCTTAGGTTAACATTTCATATGATAAAATTATATAAAACACCTTTTATTGCAAGAGTCATTGGACTCAAAGGGACTCCGTTTCTCTCTCCAAGATGCTACCAGATCTGCTGCTGACTTTCTGCAGTACTTGCTGTTTTTATTTCAGATCTCCAGCATCCACAGTGGTTTGCTTTTAATGTAGTTAACTCACTTTCTCTGATCTAGTAGAAATAGTTTCAACATTTCAAGGTTTTTCATCATAATTGTGATTTTTGTTTGTCCTTTGCTACAGCAGCAATATATTTGTGGGAAAGGAAATCTCCAAAAAAGACTTCAAAAATACTTTCCTCATCACAAAAATATTTCCCAAGCACAGCCTATTTTTGAATGGTAGAAATCTACCCGGATTTCTATGAGAATTCACTGGGAGATGTGAAGTCTATTGTGGGTTTTAGCGCGTAAATGGGGGTATGGGAGGGAGGAGGAGTTAAAATTACGTCCTGTTATTGCAGGCAACTTGCAGGTATCATGTGCCATCCAATGCAGAGCATGTTGCTGATTGGCTGCATAATCAGTGGGAGACCTAGTTACACACTTAGCTGGCACAACATGCAGTTAACTTGTATTTTTTTCAATGATAGCTTGCCCCTATTAAAGAAGAGGTGTACCTAGGCTGGAACACCTGCTGAAATAATCCCGGAATGGCTGTATTTATTTAGTGATTGCAAGTCCTCAGAGCCAAGCAGTTGCCTCCTGGCTGTAATAAAAGAAGATTGGTAAGGCATATTTCAGCCACATGGATTAGTTAATCAGAAACATGCCTTTTTCTCTCATTTGATGTATTGGCCGCCTATTGATTAATGTTCAATCAATGTTTGATCTGTTTGTTTGTTACAGTACAAGTCTTAAAGGTGAAACCCTGTCCATTAAATTATTTCTGTTGGCATCATAGGAATTCCTTTCTTTAAAAAATGTTATTGGATCCTTCAGGAATTAACGCAACCTACTTCTCGTTCCTCAGCTATGATAGGGTCATCACCCAAACAATCACCAACATTCTTCCCAGTCCTACAGGACAAAAGCTTACATAACCACCGAGTACAATCAAGAACTAGTGCGTGGAATTTTTGCTCCCTTGAATATCATTCACAGCTGGAATAACACGGGAAAACACATAAAAATGGAAAATAAATCAGCTTCTTGACATTCTGAAAAATATTCCAAGTTCTCCTTTAAAATTTAACTGGCGAGTAAGCGACTTACTAATGGGTAGTGATTATTTTATTTCCATGCATGTTATTATGATCTGGACTCACCTCATTTATGTGCCGTTCATAGTTCTCTCCTTCCCTGAAGGACTAGACAGCGCCAGTTCCTGGCATGAGAGTGTGAGCAGTTAGCTGCTGGTATTGGTTATTTTTGGCAATGGCAAAATACCAGCCATACTATATCATCCTGGTGGCTCTTAAACCAACTCATGCATCACTTTAATCTTTTGGGACTTCATTTTGTAACTCAGGGACACTTTTCATTTACATGATTCTTTCAGACTGTCTCATGTGCAGACACACATGTATGCCATGCATTCACACATCATGCATCTTATGGCTGTTGGTTTTAGTTCCTAATGCACGCTCACTCTGTGCTTACTTGGAGGCTGCCAAACTTTGTGGCTTGCATTGCTTCGTAGCACACAGAGAGAGGTGGCAGTTTGTCACAGTTCAAAGCACTTGTGCTGAACAGCAAATCTATGAAAGGCAGTTTAGAGTCACGAATTAATTCAGTGACAAATATATGATATATTGAGCCGGGTTTCTGTTGGGAATCTGACTTGCATGGTATTACCATCAACTGGGCGTTACCCAATAATAATTGGGCTCACCAGAGTATAATAGAAGAATGTTGAAGACCCCCACCCTCTCCCTCTGTACAGGGCTTCAAACCCTCTTGGCTGGAGCAATGCATAATGACAGTGAAATGCTGGCAATGACACGTGTTCCCAAAATTGAGGGCCATGGTTTCCTTGACAGCCATTGACAGCACCAACTTTGCCCAACTATACTACTGCATATCTAATTCAAGGAAATGGCACAGTTCAATCAGAATTGAAATTAAATTTGGAATTTAGTCACTATCTCATTAGCAAACTTTGAGGGGGGGTGCACTTAATTAGACAGAAGGGAACTAGGTGGGGATCCATTCTTTCTTTTTTCTTTCATCTTTGTTCATTCATTCTTAGAATCCCTACAGCGGAGAAATAGGTCCTTTGGACCAACAAGTCCACACCGACCTTTGGAGCATCCTACCCAGGACCATCCCCCTATAACCCACCTAATCTACACAGCCCTGAACTCTACAGGCAATTTAGCAAGACGAATCTTCCAAGCCTGCATATCTTTGGACTGTGGGAGGAAACCGGAGCACCCGGAGGAAACCCAAGCAGACACAGGGAGAATATGCAAATTCCACATGGACAGTTGTCGGAGAGTGGAATCAAACCCCAGTTCCTGGCGCTGTGAGGCAGTATTGTGCATCCTTTCCCAGTGATTGGGCTTTCCACAAGCTGTGCAGTTTGATCCATTTTCCAGGCATTTCCTTATGTTTGTGAACTTGTTGTCATCCACAGCTCCACATTCTTCTCTCCAGTGAGCATTCTTTTGTTGCTGTTTCACTCCATAAGCTCCATTGCCTTTACCAGCCTTTAACGTAAAGCAATCCGTTTGGATGAGAAAAGAATGTGAGAACAATCAGTATTGCTCAGGTGATGGTGAGGATCTATGTACATTGTCTATACTCTCTGTATTCACCAGTGTAGTGCAACACAATCTTTTGGGTTCTCATTTGGTTTATGTTCCTGCAGGAAGTGAAGCAGCTACAGATGAAGGCTAGGAAAGAACAGGCAGAGTGTGGACTCTCATTGACGCCTTAAAATGGTACACAACGGATATTTACATAATATTAGGACTCTTGTGATTCAGTGTAAAATATTAATTTGAATTTAGGTTCAGTTAATGAAAGATACAAAACAGGAATAATCTGATCATTTTTGGTTGTAAACTTGCAATATGTGGGGGCTGCAAGATTGAGATTATCATTATTGACTGTTTCTCAATTTCAGCATGATATCCAATACAGTGAGATTCTGAGATAGGGGTCTCCATGTAACTGAGCAGGCTGATTCCCATAGACCTTGCTGCGCATGGAGCAGAATATCCCACAATTCAGTTTGATTAAGAGTGCAAGATTTATTTCCTCTTGTTTCCTTTGTGCTGCCAATCTGCCTCATCATTAAGGGTTTTTGACACAAGATAACGATACTGCTTGATGGGGAATTTGTCACCAATTTAAACAACTGGCAGCAAGCTCTTCACAGGCATTAATGTCAATATTACAAAACTTCCAGGAGTATCTCAGAGTTTCTTTACAGCATTTTCTTTCTTCTTCTCTGGAACAATGGCCATTTTGCAGTTGAACAAACAAGATTTGTTGGGGGAGGCATTTTTCAACCATATGAGCACAGTATCCAGTCCATTGTAGTTGTTTTTGTGGGAATTTTGCCTGAATGTTAATAAGGCTGACTTTAAGAAGGCCAACTATTTATAAACTAAGAAAGTATTTACCCCAAAGATCAACTGCCAGCTGGGGTGAGAATTAAATACTGCCCAGATGGAAAGCTTTTTAACCTCACTCACTCACCTCCATGCCAAGACTGAACTAACCACCATAGACATGCACAACCTACAGTGCACAGATAGCTGTGGTGTTGTCGCCTGTCTCAAACCAGATTTGCAAGCATTTCCTGATCTCTTCAATTCAACGTACAGAAGACAAAACTCCCATCAGTTCAAACCTAGTTAGTCAAATACCAGCTATTTGAAGGGCAAGCGAGCAAAGATTAGCAAGCAATGTTATGATTTTATAAAACTCTGATGCTATACTGCACCTGGAATATTATGCCCAATTCTGAGCACAGCTCATCAGGAAGGATACATAGGGCCTTAAACAAGTGTGATGCAGACTTCCAGGATGATAAAAGAGTTACATTATGAGCAGTCACATGACACTCAACTATAAAAATGTAAGGGGCAATTTAATTATGATCTTAAAATAATTAACTGAGTTGATATTGTCATTAGAATGAAACTATTGGAGTGCAGAATGAAGAGACATAACCTTAAATTACAAATGGGCAATTTGGGTGTGACATCAGGAAGCACAGCAGAGAATATTTGAAACAATTCTTTTAAAAGTGTTGTTTCGGTCAATAAAACTAAGGTAGAGACAGCCCTGATCTGATTGAATGGCAATTGGGACTTTAATAGTTGACTGGCCTAACTCCTATGGTGCTACATTATTATGTTCTATGTAACCCAGTTTATTCCAAGATGTGTGCCTCCTGCAGGTGATGATGTTGGGCACTTACTGTGCTCCCTGATATTGCTAATAATGGTCTTTGCCACTTTTTAAGAGGCTTAGAATAATCTAATAAAATACACCATCTAATTTTCCCTAGAGCTGTGGATTATAATTACATTATAATTGTATTTATACTATGTATAACTTTGGCTTGTGTATGGATAAACCAATGGTCATTGTGATTTAAATTTCACCCCTTCTTGCCATAATTAAATCCACATTTTCAATCATGCATCAAAAGAAATACAAACTTTTAAATTGTAGCCCAAATACTTACCGATGCATAGACTTGATAATTTAAATCTTCAAATATTTTTTGCTAGTGTTACAAGTTTGGAGAATGCAATTAATTTTGGTTGTGTAGGATTTGTGTTTGTCGTACGTAGATTGATTAAAAGGTGACCACTGTTAAATGCATAATTGAAATGAATTTACAATTCTCAGACTAAGAACCAGGAGTCATGAATTTAAGGTAAAATCTAAAATGTACTCGCACTAGTTTAAATATTGTCACTTATACATGCATGCGGTGAAAATTACAGATGGTATTTTGGACTCAAATGTATTATTGTGGTAGTCCATGTAAATTCAGATCAGGATTACATCCTCTTATTCAAATGGTTGCTGCCAGATGGAAAATCTTAAATTCTATGTTATTGTTGATTCAGATTGCAGATCAAAGGAATTCATCACTCAAAGGGCTTCAAATCTATCTCAACAGGATTTCATTTCATTGCATTCTGTAATAAGCCAGAACAGGAAGTAAATCACCAACTCTATGAAGCACATTTTAAGGAATTAACTGTAGAAATTGTCACAAAAATATATCAAATCCAATGACAACCTACAATTACGTTTATAACTTTTATTTTTTAATGCTCCACGTATCTTGTATTAAAAGAAATCTCACAGTATGTAACAATATTGCTTCTTTGGTGCAATGTTCCTTTGTAAAATATAGCTTAACATAGTTAAAATCTAATCCTGACATTTAATTTGCAGTGCATGGAAATAAACAAACACCAAACATCTCCATCATATTTCAGTTATGATAAAATTAGTTGATGCCGATAACAAGATCGGTAAAATTGAGTCAGCCATCGCTTCTTTTCTTTCACAACAGACAATGGAAAATAAAATTTGATGATGTGTAAAATCAACGTTTCTTTTCCTCTTGCTGCCAACCAATTTTAGTTCCTGATGTTCATCTAATAAACTCTTGGTCTATTTGAATATGTCTTTCATCTTTGAGCTGTGCTACATTAGCAAATGCAGTAGTTGACCACAATATTCCAAGGCTAAAAAGAGGAAAGTGCTTAACACCCAAGAATTCTCAGTGAAAATTTTCTTTGAGACAATGAATGGGGTCATGTATGGAATCCTTCCTCCCATTCCTAACAAGAAATGTATACCTTCAGCTGATGAAGGGAAGGAGGTTATTAAAATAAGAATGTCATCAAACTAAAGAAGCAACAAGAATTCTTTCGAACTCATGTTTTATTACAAGAGCTTTCACTGCCCTTTACTGGCTGTCTCTGCACATTACATCTCCTATTCCATCTCAGAGTTTGGGAAAGCTCTATTCCAAAGTAGATGAGCAACCTGTCAATTAATCAATGTTAAACATAAAATAGGTAGGAAATAGAAAATATAGGATAAAAATATTTATGTCACTTGGAAAATGTCTGAGAAAATCAGTAAGGTTTAGCTAGAAATCAGTAAACATATTTTAAAGATTTCTTGGTTATGATTGGTTTTAATTACCAAGAATTTTCTTTGATGAGAGCATGGTTAGAATTTTCACAGAAGGAGATCATTTGGCCCATCGTGCCTGCACTGGCTTATTAAATGAGCATGATCACTTGGTGTGAATTTCCTGCTTTTTTCACATAACCAGGGATAGTCTTTTTAGCCAAATTATTGGTAGCGAGTTTTGAGAAGATTTGTAGCTCAGGTTGAGGTTCTGGATGTGAGTTTGCTCGCTGAGCTGGAAGGTTAGTTTTCAGACGTTTCGTCACCATTCTAGGTAACATCATCAGTGAGCCTCCGACAAAACGCTGGTGTTATGTCCCGCTTTCTATTTATCTGGTTAGGTTTCCTTGGGTTGGCGATGTCATTTCCTGTTCTTTTTCTCAGGGGATGGTAGATTGGCTCCAAGTCAATGTGTTTGTTGATGGAGTTCCGGTTGGAATGCCATGCTCCTAGGAATTCTCGTGCATGTGTCTGTTTGGCTTGTCCTAGGATGGATGCGTTGTCCCAATCAAAGTGGTGTCCTTCCCTATCTGTATGTAAGGATACGAGTGATAGTGGGTCATGTCGTTTTGTGGCTAGTTGATGTTCATGTATCCAGGTGGCTAGCTTCCTGCCAGTTTGTCCAATGTAGTGTTTGTCACAGTTCTTGCAAGGTATTTTGTAGATGATGTTCGTTTTATTTGTTGTCTGTATAGGGTTTTTTTAAGTTCATTAGCTGCTGTTTTAGTGTGTTGGTGGGTTTGTGGGCTACCCTGATGCCAAGGGGTCCGAGTAGTCTGGCAGTCATTTCGGAAATGTCTTTAATGTAGGGGAGCGTGGTTATGGTTTCTGAGCCCGTTTTGTCTATCACCTATACAGCGTATTCAAAAAGAATGGGTACCCTATGAACACAGTCCGCCGATTTCTCAGCAACAAACCCAAACAAACAGACAAAACGGGCTCAGAAACCATAAGCACGCTCCCCTACATCAAAGACATTTCCGAAATGACTGCCAGACTACTCGGACCCCTTGGCATCAGGGTAGCCCACAAACCCACCAACACACTAAAACAGCAGCTAATGAACTTAAAAGACCCTATACAGACAACAAATAAAACGAACGTCATCTACAAAATATCTTGCAAGAACTGTGACAAACACTACATTGGACAAACTGGCAGGAAGCTAGCCACCAGGATACATGAACATCAACTAGCCACAAAACGACATGACCCACTATCACTCGTATCCTCTCACACAGATAAGGAAGGACACCACTTTGATTGGGACAACACATCCATCCTAGGACAGGCCAAACAGACACATGCACGAGAATTCCTAGAAGCATGGCATTCCAACCGGAATTCCATCAACAAACACATTGACTTGGAGCCAATCTACCACCCCCTGAGAAAAAGAACAGGAAATGACATCACCAACCCAAGGAAACCTAACCAGATAAATAGAAAGCGGGACATAACACCAGCGCTTTGTCAGAGGCTCACTGATGATGTTACCTAGAATGGTGACGAAACGTCTGAAAACTAACCTTCCAGCTCAGCGAGCAAACTCACATCCAAATTATTGGTCTTTCGCATGCCTCGATTGAACCTAACTCCAGCACATTCCCAAGCAATGCGTTCTCGTTCCTTTAAAAATTGGAAAGTTTCATATTATCTACGTTATCCTGCTTGTTCGTAATTTTAAAACCTCTACCACATATAGTAGGGGAGGCCTAGTGGTATTATTGCTGGACTCTCAATCCAGAGACCCAGGTAATGTTTTGGGGAAGAAGGTTCAAATCCTGCCATGATGGGTGGTGTAATTGAATTCAATAAAAATCTTGAATTGACAATCTAATGATGACCATAAATCACCTGTCGTTTCATCTGATTTATTAATGCCCTTTGGGGAAGGAAACTGCCATCCTTACGTGGTCTGGCCCACAAGTGACTCCAAATACACAACAATACAGTGCACTCTTAACTGTCTTCAGGGCAGTAAGGATGGGTAATAAATGCTGGCCTAGCAAATGCCACCTTCACCCATGATTGAATCTTTAAAAAAAAGCCTCTCATCAATACAAGATAATGAGAGGCATAAATAGAGTGGATAGCCAGAGACTTTTATCCCAGGGTGGAAATGACTATTACGAGGGGTCATAATTTTAAGGTGATTGGAGGAAGCTATAGGGGAGATATCAGAGGTAGGTTCTTTACACAAAGCGTGGTGGATGCATGGAATGTGCTGCCGGTGATGGTAATGGAGTCAGATACAATTGGGGGCATTTAAGCAGGGTAGTTTGATCTTAGAGTAGGCTAATAGTTCTGCACAACTTCGTGGGCCAAAGGGCCTATACTGCACTGTTCTATTTTCTATGTTCTATCACTGGAACCATCCTTGCAAACTGCTTCTGCAGTCTTCAATGTGTTTACTTCCTTTCTATAACGTAGCACTTAGTTGTACACAATACTTCAGAAGTCAAACAAGAATCTTATACAAATTCAACATCATACCCTTGCCCTTGTATATTTTCTAATCAACCTGTTGAGAGATATTAGGACCCACCTCTGGAGCAGGTGGGACTTGAACCTGGTCCTCCTGGCTCAGAGGTAGGGACACTACAAGAACTCTCTCCTTGACCTTGTACTCTATTACACTACTGATAAAGCCAAATGTATTGTATACTTTACTTACTGCTGTACCCACCTTCAATGATCTGTGCAGATGTACACAGATCCTGCACTCCCTGTAGAATTATGCCCCTATTTACATTGTCATTCAGTGTTCCTCTCATCAAAGTGCATTACCGCAAGAGAAAAAACAATGCAATATACTGTAGATAGTGGAAAACTGAAACAAGCGTAGAGAATGCTGGAGATAGTCAGCAGATCCGGCCCCACTCCATGATATTGACTGCGTGGAATTCAGCAATATCCCATTGAACATCAAATGGTAATGGTGAGATTCTCTATAAACATCTGCGGTGAGAAACAGAGTTAATGTTTTGATTCGATTCTTCAGTACTTCTGAAGCAGAAGATGGTTAGAAATTCTGAAGACCCAAAGTAAGCAATTGGATTTCTTGCACATTTAGCTCAATATCCTCCTGTAGAACATAGCCTTGTATGTCATAGAATGCTGGTTACCATATGGGTGAATCAGATAAACATCTCATATACAAGCAAAATTCCGTGGATACTGGAAATCTGAAGCAAAAACAGAAAGTGCTAGAGAAACTCAGCAGATCTGGCAGTATCTGTGGAGAGAGATACAGTGTTAATTTTTCGAGTCCAGTGTGACTGTCCTTCAGAACTGAAGAACAATGGCCTTCTTTATACCCAACCAGTGAGCCAGGGATGCTAATCAATCATTGTAAGGCAGTAAAGTGGTTTGGGCGATAAGAATTTGAGTAAGCTGGGACACTGGTGGAAGCTGTGGATAGATCCTGGGAAGGGAAGAGAAAAATGCAAGGACGAGATGGTATTGGCCTGCACATTTTAAAGAAAATACAAAAATACAAGTTTAAAATAGTATGATGTAGTGTTTCCTAATAAGAACATCACCATCTTATAGAAAACATAGCTCTATGTGTCCTTAAAATTACAGTTGGACCCATGAGTACATGATTATACCCTCGCTTGCATAGGCAAAACATCTTGGAGATGGTATATACTGGCGCTACAGAGCATTAGTAATGGAGGGAGTGAATGTTTGTGGATGGGGTGCCAAGTAAGTAGACTCCTTTATTCTGAATGGTGTCTGCTTAGAGAGCAGCATTCCATCACTCTCTCTATGTGTCTTGTACGTGGGGAACAGGCTTTGGGAAATGGGCAGGAGAAGAGTTATTCACTGTAGCATTCCTAGCCTCTGACCTGCTCTTGTAGGCTTGGTATTTATATAGCTAGGCCAGTTCATTTTCTGGCCAATGGTGACCCGGCCCCACTCCATGATATTGACTGCGTGGAATTCAGCAATATCCCATTGAACAACAAATGGTAATGGTGAGATTCTCTATAAACATAAAAAAACCCAAAGTGCTACGGCTTCTGAAAATCAGAAACAAAGTTAGTGATTGCTAGAAAACCTCAGCAGATCTGGCAGCATCAGTGGACAAAAAGCCTACTTAACATTTCAAGTCCAGTGAACTTCCTTCAGAACCATGTTTTTAAATACGACTTCTGAACAAAAACTTCTGAAACCAGAGATTTTCCAGCAATCTCTGTTTTTTTTTGTGTATGAGAATCTCTGTTATAGGGGTTCATCACCTGGTAATTGTGTAATATATATACTGCTTACCACTTATCAGGCCAAATCAGGATATCGTCTTGTCTTGCCACATTTGAACATTTTGATGCCTCAGACACTGAGGCAGTCAAATGGTGCTGAACATTATGCAGTCATCAGCGAACACGCCAACTTCTCATGGAGGATTTGCCATTGATGGAACAGCTGAAAATGGTTGGGACTAGGATATTATCCTGAGGAACTCCTGCAGGAGAGGGCCACATTGATTCAAATGCCGTCTTGATGTCAAGGATAGCCACTCTCATCTCACCTCGTGGAATTTGGCTGTTTTGTCAATGTTTGACCTAGGCTTGTAATGAGGTCAATGCCCCTGGCAAAACGCAAAGCAAGTTTCAGTGAGCGGGTCATTAATAAATAAGTGCTGCCCGATAGCACTGCTGATTATTGTTCAATCACTTTGTCAATGATCAAGAATAGGCTGCGAGGGCGGTAATTTCCTGTTTGGATTTGCCCTGCTCTTTATGTACAGGGCGTACCAGAGCAATTTCCCACTTTGCTGGATAGATGCCAGTGTTGTAACTCTACTGGATAACTTGGCTCAGGGCAATTCGTGGTTCCACACTGTTGCACTGCAGGTGTCAATTTTGCTAAAGTGAAAATAAGGCTGATAACTTCCCAAAGCAATTGACATGATCATATTTGGTGTGTAATCTTTACTGAGATTTTGCTGACACTTTTGGGTTTCTGTCCTACCCATGCTTTAGAAAAGCCTGACAATTTACTTTTATTGTATGTCCATATTTTCCATGGATAATATATAAATCAGCTCATGAAAAATTTATAGGGTTTCCAAAGCCAGACAGCTCACTGAAGTATTTATACGGATGTTAACCTCTGTTTAAAGACGTGCCAGTCAAAGTTTTTAAACAACGTCGCTTAGATAAACTTTGCAAGAGAGGAAAAAGAAGTGTCTAAATAAAAGCACCAGACAGGATTCCAGACAAAAAAAAACCTTCTGTGTTTGGAACCAGAAGCAGAGTTTCACAATTCTTTATATAGCCACAAACTAATACAATTCTTTGAAAAGAAGGTGACATTCAGATAATGCTGAATGGGCAACTGTGACTTGTGTAACTATCATAAAATTATCTCATTTTTCATTGAAATACCAAGGTGAAAAGTCGAGTTTGATAGACCTGAACATTGTAAAGATTGAAATAGCAAGAGGGAAGATTGAATGTGTTGAAATTAGTGAATAGTCTGCAACTAATTTGTTCTTTAAATTCCAATCCTCCTATTTCAAGCATGTAGTCGAAATTTGCTTTTAATATGTTAAAGTGAATATTTTGTTGACATTTTGGACTGAAATATGGAGATAGAAGTGAAGTTCTGCTTTCTTTGTGATTACAGATGAAACCTTTCAGCAGCATTGAAAGCGTGGCCTTGGTAACTGTGTTGTCAAAACCGATCAAAAGAAAATGGAAAAGTACGTTAATTTATTTTCCTCTTTTTCAATGCTCTACCATCAAACTCTAAGTGAGCATGTTAATTATAGATAAAATGAAGATTTACCGTCCGCATTGGAGTCATTTATCAAAAAGATATTGTCAGTAAGTGACCGGTTCGAAGAACAAAGGCCAATTGTTGTCGCCTAATTGAGGACAAAATACAGGTAAAAGAGGCAATGAAGGAAATCAAATTGAAGAGACTGCTTTTAATCTTCAACCTGTGCCCATTTAAACTGTTAACTTAATCTGATGGAGTATGCACAATTGGATAGTATGCTAATACTCAGAAATGGGGTCTTAAAATTTCAGGTTTAATGTCCAAACCTTCCAATAGGGGTGGAGATCTCCAAAACAACGGATATCACTCAGAGTCCTTGAAACACTGAGGATGTCCCTAAAAAAAAGCATATTCAAGGTACTTATATGGGAATTGTAAACTTCCGATTGGCACTTTCACCCGACTTGGATTGCTTGGCAATATCCCAGACTTTTGACATTTAATGGCACAACCATCATTGAATCCTCTGCTATCAACATCATGGGGTTATCATTAACCATAATCAAGCTCAATCAGCTACGTAAGTACTATGCTGACAAGACCAGGCAAGAGACTGGAATTCTGCAGAAAGTAACTCATCTCCTGCACATGTGTATCCTACAGAAAATGCACCACAATAACTCAAACAGCCTTCTTCAATAGTACCTGCCAAACCTGCTACTTCTATTATCTAGAAGGACAGGGAAGCAGAAACACAGGAAAACTGTCCAGGCCAAATACCTTTCTGACATGGGACTAGGCCCCCATTCTTGCCTGTCACTGGGTCAAAATCCAGAAACTCCCTTCACAACAGCATTGCGGGTTTCCCTTTGCTCTAAGCACAGTAGTGATTAAAGAAGATACTCACCACCAAATAATAACTGCTTACAAAGCCAGCAGTGTCAGCATCCCATGAATGAACACTAATTATCCTGTAGATGTGGGCTGTTTTCCCTGTATTCACTTTGGTTTCCAGATGGATTTACTGAGGCCCTGATTTTCATTCCCAGGTCAGAGAAGGAAACAAACATTCTTGTGTCTGCAAACCAAGCCATGATAAATGGCTGCCTGCATTCCTCATGTTCAGTCCGGAGCGGGGCACAGGCTACACTAGACATCAGGCAAGTGCCCAAGGTGGCTGGTTGGAAAGCCTGCCTCAGGGTTCCAGCTAAAATTTCCAAAAATGAAATAAAGGAATGAAACGTAAAATATTCCTCCAGCCCTCATTTTTTACATTCATCTAATCTCCCCCTCACCCTATACACACTTTATGTCCCAGTCATGCTATTCCATGTATCTTAATTCTCTCTATCCATTCCAGTGCCCCCTCATAACACCGTTGCCACAGTATGGTCCACAAGCTACCCCCAATCTTTGTCCCTATATCCTTGATTCATTCATGGGATGAGGGCGTCACTGGCCAGGCAGCATTTATTGCCCATCCCTAATTGTCCAGTAGGCAGTTAAAATTCAACTACATTGCTGGGAGTCTGGAGCCATATGTAGGCCACACTAGGTAAAGATGGCAGTTTCCTTCCCTAAAGGGCATGAGTGAACCAGATGGGTTTTTCCTGACAATCAACAATGGATTCATGGTCATCATTAGACTCTTAATTTCAGATACAAATTCCACCTTCTGCCGTGGCGGGATTCAAACGCTCGTCCCCAGAACGTCATCTGGATCTCTGGGTTAACAGTCTAGCAATTACCACTAGGCCATTACCTCCCCTGATATCGATATCCCTCTAAATATCCCCCATAACCATTCAACCATTCCATTGCCCCTCTATCCATCCCTCAAGGCCTCTCATACCCATGTCACATTATGTCACTCAATTTATTTCCCATGACCCTTCAACATCCCTATGCCCTTCTATCTCCCAGGGCAATTAAAATTCCTACACTACCGTAATGGGGTGGAATGTCTAAATGAATCCCAGCTCCATGTCAAGTTGCAAAAATTTTATGGTTTTACACTGGTGGAGAGAGTGTTTCTGGGAAGTCCAGGACTTCTCCACTGAACGAAGAAAAACATGCAGTTTAACTTCAGTTACTCGGCCGATTTTGGCTAGCTATCATCTAACTGCTCATCCAGTTACCTTGGGATCCTAGCATTGTGTGAGCATGTAATCAGTACATGGTCAAATCTTTCCTTTCTATCTCATGATGAATACCAGACTTTGGACCGGCCTGGTATGGAGGCTTCTATCTGCACAGCTCAAGGATGTACCTTATCTAGGTGTCTGTACACAAGCGGCTACATCTGCTTCTGTTCTGCAAAGCCCATTGTATACGTTTCACGAGATCCTTTCTGTGTTATCTTAACATATTTTCATTGGATATATTCCTTCTGTGAAGGTAGCTAATTACCCCAGCCTTTTGTTTAACTTCAAATAAAACAACTATGAAAACTGCTGTTTCAGCTAAAAATCTTCCTCAGCAATTTTATGTCAACTTAGAACCACTTGCAGCTATTTTATAAGATAATACAGTGTAGAGCTAGAGGAACATAGCAGGCCAGGCAGCATTAGAAGAGCGAGAAAGTTGACATTTCGGGTCAGGACCCTTCTTTAGAAAAGAAAGGTCCTGACCCGAAAGGTCGACTTTCCTGCTCCTCTGGTGCTGCCTGGCCTGCTATGTTCCTCCAAATCCACACTGTATTGTCTCTGATTCCAGTATCTGCAGTTCTTGCTGTCTGCAGCTATTTTATGCACAGCCCGAACAGGCCCAGTGGTCATTTATGCATCGTCCATGGTCACTCATATGTCCCATATCTCTCTATCCATCATTTGTGTCTCCACATAAACCTATACCTTCCTAAGCCCCACTACCTACCCTGCATTGGTCCCCAATCCAATTTAATGCCAATGCATACCAAACTGTAATTCCAAACATTACCCTTTCACCCTTATAAAATGCCATGCCAACTGTCTGAGTATGCTTAATGTCCACAGGAAAATAAAGGCTAGTTATTTCAAGTTTGATATTAAAAACTGCACTCTATTGGGTAAAGAACAGTCATTCATCAAAATGTGGTCTGACTTTTCTTGGCAGGACTGACACTTCTTGGATGATCTCATATCTTTTGAATGGCCTGAAATTTTGAAGGATAACACCGAAAGGGTGTGGTAGAAAGGGGAAAGTACAATCAGCATGAAGTCAGGAGAACAATGTTGGGGACGAGGGAGTGTACAGAACAGTATTAGGGGTTGAGGAATTCATGTGAAAACTGTCGAGGAAGGATGTAGAATAAAGTTGGGGAATACAGAGTTCTGTATACAGGTTCAAATCAGAGGCAGAAAGATAATTGCTGCATTTTCCTGGATTTTACCACGAGCCACAAATTTAATGAATAACTGGGTGCAATGTAGTTACTTCTTTTCTACCTGGAACAAATTTGAATTGCTTTTGCCACAGTCAATCAGATGCAACTCTCATCTTTCACGTTGACAAGTGCTGCATTCCACCTATAAGTAGAGTTGCCAATAAATGCAGCCTTCTTCAATTCCAAATCTACATCAGTTTCTCACTTTTCAGGCTGCATCTGGTAGAAACATCCAGCTCGAGGCTAACTTAAACCAATTTCTATGTAAAATGAGAGCTCATGCTGCTGGGATGATATATTGACCTTTGGCTCAAACTGGCCCATGCTGACCATGGTGCCCACTCAACTAGTTTCAATTATCCACATTTGGTCCATGTCCCTCTAAACCATTCTCATCTATGTAACTATCCAAATAATTTTTAAATGTTGCTATTATACCCCCTTCAACCATTTTCTCTGGCAGCCCATTTCATATATCCACCATTCCCTTGCATGAAGAAGTTGCCCTTCAGGTCCTTAATTTTTTACCCTCTCACCTTAAACCTCTGCTGACTAGTTTTCAATTCCTCATCCCAGAGTAAAAAAATGAATGCATTCATCCTATCCATGCCCCTCATGATTTTATACACCTCAATAATTCTCCCACATTCCATGGAATAAAATCCTATCCTGGCCATAATTGACAGTGAATCTGTATTGTCATTAGGTCATTCAGATTATTGGTGTCAGCAAATAAGTCCTTCTTTTAAGAGCCTAGGATGAAGTCCGTTGAGAGCCTGGCCCTGTCAGTCCATAGCTACACTATTTGCTCCATACCGCTTATTTGATGATTGCAATTTTCCTGACTTCTTCCTTCTTTTCCATTTCTTCATTTAGGAACATACGAACAACAGTTGGCCATTCAGCCCCTCCAGTCTGTTCCACCATTTCATGAGATCATGGCTGATCTGCGGCCAAATGCCATATGCCTGCTTATTGACCCAAATCCTTTAGTACCGTTCCTTAACAAAAATTCATCTGTCTCAAATCTAAAATTAATGTCCACTGCTATTTGTAGAATCATAGAATCTGACAATATGGAAGCAGGCCACTCAATCCATCGCATCTACATCAACTCTCTGAAGAGCATCCCACTCTCCTTTTCTATCTCTGAAACCCTGCATTTCCCATGGTTAACCCACACAACTTACACATCCCTGGACCCTCTGAGCAATTTAACATGGCCAATTCACCTAACCCGCACATCTTTGGACTGTGGAAGGGAACTGGATCACCCAGCCGAAACCCATGCAGACAGTTGGAAAATGTACAAACTCCACACAGATAGTCACCCAAGGCTGCAATCAAACACAGGTCCCTGGCACAGTGAAGCAGCAGTGCTAACCACTGAGCCACCGTGCTGCCCATTGAAGCATCGTGTTACCCATGCCACACATTCCTCTCATGTGGAAGACAGTTCCGAATCTCAACCACCCTTTGTGTGTAGAATTGGTTCCTGATATCTTTCTTGAAAGGATTGAACCTGACTTTTATAGATTATGCCCCGGTGTAGTGTCCAGATTTGTACACAGTACTCCGAGTGGGTACTAACCAGGGCTTTGTATGACTGCAGCTCAACATCTGTATTTTGTACTTCAGTCCTGTAGATACACACATTCCATGAACTTTCTTGATTATTTTCAGGACCTGTTTGCATGACATTTTAAAGATTATGCACCTGATTTCACAAATCTCTTTGGACATCCACTGTATTTAAAATTGTACCACCGAAAGAGTATCATGGTACATTCTTTTGTAGTCTAATCAGGATAGGCCCACACTTCCACTGAACTCCATCTGGCACAGTTTTGCCCATTCAACTAGTCTGTCAATATCCCTTTATAATTTTATGTTATTATCAGGGCAGCACAGTTAGCACCGCTACCTTACAGCCTGGGTTCAATTCCACACTCGAGTGACTGTCTGTATGGTCTCCACATGTCTGTGTGGGTTTCCTCCTGGTGCTCCAGTTTCATCCCACAGTCCAAAAAATTGGCCGTGCTAGATTGCACATAGTATTCAAGGATGTGTAGGTTGGGTGGGTTAGCTACGGGAAATGCAGAGTTACAGGGATGGGGTTGGTCTGGGTGGGATGCTCTACAGAGGGTTAGTATAGAGTCAGTGGGTCAAATGGCCTGCTTCCACTCTGTAGGGATTCCATGATCTACACTGTGTATAGAGCCACCTAACTTTGAATCATCATCAAATTTGGATAGCTGACTTTCTTATTAATGAATAATCGAAAGAGTTGAGGCTCTCATACACATCATTAGGCCCGAAACGTCGTCTTTTGTGCCCCTGAGATGCTGCTTGGCCTGCTGTGCTCATCCACCTCCACACTTTGTTATTTTGGATTCTCCAGCATCTGCAGTTTCCATTATCTCTCTCCTCTCGTTATAAGTCACCACTGGTCAGTCCTGCCAATTTGAGGACAAACTCATTATCCCTATTTTGTCACCTGCCATTCAACCAATTTCCCAATCATGTGAGTAATCTGTCCTCTTTTCCATGGGTTTCCACCTTAAGTAATAGTCTATTTTGTGGGACTTTATCAAATGCCTTCTGGAAGTCCATATAAATAACATCCAGAGAAATTCTGCTATCTATTACTTTACTCACTCACCTCTTCAGAAAATTCAATGAGATTTGTTAGGCATGCTGGGTCTGAAAATTTTGAAGGTGTTCAATTACCCCATCCTTGATTATAGACTCCCACAATTTCCCCACCTCAGATGTTAAGCTGCGTCATTGTTGATTCTGAGATGTTAGTCCACCTCATTACCTCAGATCTGGACTCACATGTAGGTCAGACCAGCTAAAAAAACAGTTGATTCTCTTCCCGAAAAAGCATCAGTGAACCAACCAAGATTTTGTGACAATAAGGTCACTGTCTGCTATAGTGGAATTCAAATCTATGTCCATAGATCATTAACCTGGAGCTCCGAGAGTACCAATCCAGTGACATCATCATTACACAGCCACTTCTCCATATTAATAAATAGAAAGGTAGACATAATAATGATGAGGCAGATTAAACATCAAGGACACAATGAAAATGTGAGAAGAGGTATGGTACAAGGTAACAGTTGCCAGTAAGATAGGTGGCATCACAAGAAGCGAAATCAGGTGATGTGATACTCAGTCTGTGAAAGGGCTTGTTGCAAGAGAGTCATGTAGAGTTCTCCATCTCTCCTTGCTTAATATATAGGAACAGGAATAGGCTTTTCAGTCTATTGAGCTTGCTCCCCATTTCATACTAGCATGGCTGATCAAATATTGAGGGAATAACGTGGGTAAAATGCCTTTTACCCACGTTATTCCCTCAAACTTTTACACCATTAATAGAAATCAAAAATATTATCAAGCTCTACTTTAAATATCCACAAAGGAGAGTATTTGGCACATCATGCCTTCCCCGGTTCTACTATCCAATCTCCTGCTTTTTCTCCGTATCCCTGTGCCCCACTCCTATCTAAATTATTCTCTAATACCTTCTTTAATGTCTCAATTGTACCTGCCTCCACTATATTTCCAGGTGGTGCATTCCTTTAAATAAAATCGATTCTCAGCAACTTGGGACTAAATAGCATCATCCTTATATTAAATTGTATCCCTTGGCTCTAGAAATTGTCCAGCCAGGGAAAACAGCTTATTTGCATCGACTCTATCTATTACTTTAAGTATTTTGGATGTAAAAATCACATGAGCTTTTATAATCATTAATAGGTCTTCAGTAGTAACACCCAGTTTTGAATTTGAGCTTCACTAATTCCAGATACCATACTGGAACCCCAACCCATGCCTGGCCTGGGCCTCTGGAATACTAACTCAGGGACAGCACAACCTCCCCTCTAATGCAATGGTTAGATATTCAATAAACAGTTCTTTATAAAGAGTATCAACTCCATATCAATCTCTACTGTTTTAAACAATCTCAAAGCACACTGACAACACTATAAATGACACCATGGAAGATAATTTTCATTCTAGGTGGGAGAGGATTCATAAAATAATGCGTTAGAGGTTAATGTACAAGATCATACTTACGAATTAGTTTTCTTATTTTGTGTTTAAATTTAGCAAGCATGATTTCTTATACACAAGCAAATAATTATTATTCATGTATAATTTTACCAAGAAAGAACGCAGCACCACAAAAATAATTGGGTACTTAGTACTACATTCACTGACTTGAAATGCTGCTCCCGGTTGTAGAGGTTTTTTTTAATGTTGCTAATATAGTAAAAAGGGAGGTAAGGAGTACCTTCAAAAAAGATGAGACAGATAGAAATTTAGGATGGGAATTCAGAGCCCTAAGGTCCAGCACTAAAAACTGTACCACCAATGGCATAGTGATTAAAATTTTGAGGATATGCTTGAAGCTGGGTTTGCATTGCAGATGTTTTGAGAAAATGAAGGACTAGAGGAGGTTACAGAGACGAAGTGAAGCAAGTAATGGAGGGTTTTGAAAACAAGAAAGAGGCATTTTAAAATTGTATGGCTGCCTTACAAAGACCCAATGTCGGTCAGCTAGCATTGTTGGGGCTTAATACAATTCAGGAAATGTGCAGTATAGTTTTAGATGAACTTAGTATTATGGAAGATGGGAGACTGGCTAGAAATATACTGCAATAGTCAAGGCTGAAGGTAACAAAGACATGGATGAGTAATTTTAGCAGCAATTAAGCTGAGGCAGGATGGCCTGGTTTTCTGCCATATTTCTGATTTCCAAAGCCCAAAATCTGATATTGTGAATTCGATGTCCATATTTACTTATGGAAAATCATTATGCCATGATTGTGCATTGGCTACACACCGAGTTCACTTATGAAAAATGAATTTCAGTTCAAAACTCGAACGTGGGGATCAGAAAGAAAAATGATTATGGCCAATCTTGACTATTGACTATTTTTCTTTAAATTTCAATTCCAGTTCAGATGTTTACTTTTTATTGTAAATACAACATTATTGTTGTAGAAATAAAACAAATCATTTTGCTGACACCAATTCAACAATATACTAATTCTTGACAAAAAAAATTAGTCCTCATTTTTGCTTCAAGGATGGCAAACTGTTATACCTAAAAGCTGTCCTTACACATTCTTACCTCAGAAAAACGTGCAGTAAACAATATCTCCAACCTTCTCAGCATCACCTCGGTATAAAGAAGGAAGTAAGTAAAACAGATGATGTTTGCAAAGGGTTGAGGTGTGGTGGGGTTAGGAAGGTGGTTTAACTTTTCATCAGGGTTGCATCATTTGGAATGTGCGTAATTATTGACCATAGGAATTTACAAGAAATGTTTCCATTGAGACCAGGATCTATGTAAATGCACAAGAGGGCAGTAAAAGCAATAGAGTAATTGAACGCAAGTGTATTTTTGGGGGATGAACAAAAATAACTAAAAGTGAGCACTGTGCAGCGGTGGTCAGAATAAATGATAGCTTAAAGAACACTAAGCATTGCTGTATTTAAAAATGAACCCTCACTATCACTTCAATGAAAGCCAACATTCAGGGTCCCATTCCAAGAGTAATTATGCCTGAGATTCATAGAACATAGAACATAGAACAATACAGCATGGCACAGGCCTTTCAGCCCACAATGTTGTGCCCACCTATTGTCCAACTCTAAGATCAAACTACCCTGCATACCCTTCATTTTACTATCAGCCGTGTGCCTATCCAAGAGTCGGTTAAATGTCCCTAATGGATCTGACTCCACTACACCGCCATCAGGACATTCCACGCACCCACCACTCTCTGTGTAAAGAACCTGCCTCTGACATCTCCCCTACACCTTTCTTCAATCACCTTAAAATTATGCCCCCTCATAATAATCATTTCTGCCCTGGGAAAATGTCTCTGGCTATCCACTCTATCTATGCCCCTCATCATCTTGTACACCTCTAACAAGTCCCCTCTCATTCTTCTTCTCTCCAATGAGAACAGCCCTAACTCACTCAATCTTTCCTCATAAGACCTTCCCTCCAGTCTAGGCAGCATCCTGGTAAATCCCCTCTGCACCCTCTCTAAAACCTGCACATCCTTCCTATAATGAGGAGATCAGAACTGAATGCAATATTCCAAACGTGGTCTAACCAGGGTTTCACAGAGCTGCAGCATAATTTCACGGCTCTTAAACTCAATTCCCCTGCCATTGAAAGCCAAAACATACCATATGCCTTCTTAACAACCCTATCAACTTGGGTGGCAACTTTGAGGGATCTATGAACATGGACCCTAAGATCCCTCAGTTCCTCCACACTGCCAAGGATCCTGCCATTAACCCTGTTTTCTGCATTCAAATTTGACCTTCCAAAATGAATCATTTCATACTTTTTGAGGTTGGATTCCACCTGCCACTTCTTTGCCCAGCTCTGCGTCCTGTCAATGTCCCGTCGCAACCTACAACAGCCCTCCACATTATCCACGACTCCACCAACCTTCGTGTCATCAGAAAACTTACTAATCTGTCCTTTCACTTCCTCACCCAAGTCATTTATAAACATCACACAGAGCAGAGGTCCCAGAACAGATCGCTGTGGAACACTCCTGGTCACCAAACTCCAGGCTGAATACTTTCCATCTACTACCACACTCTGTCTTCTATTGAACAGCCAATTCTGCATCCAGACAGCCAAATTTCCCTGAATCCCATGCCTCCCTACTTTCTGAATGAGCCTACCTTGGGGAACCTAATCAAATGTCTTGCTAAAATCCATGCACACCACATCCACTGCTTTACCTTTACCAATGTATTTTGTCACATCCTCAAAGAATTCAATAAGGCTTGTGAGGCATGACCTATCCCTCACAAAGCCATAGTGACTATTTCTAATCAAACTGTATTTTTCTAAATAATTGTAAATACTGTCTCTCAGAATCCTCTTCAATAATTTGCCCAGCACAGAAGTAAGACTGATTGGTCTGTAATTGCCAGGATTATCTCTTTTCCCTTCCTTTAACGAGGGAATGACATTTGCCACCCTCCAATCATCTGGAACTACTCCAGTGGACAGTGAGGATTCAAAGATCATCGCGAAAGGCACAGCAATCTCTTCCCTTGCTTCCCATAGGAACCTTGGGTATATACTGTCTGGCCTAGGGGACTTATTTATCCTCATGTTTTTCAAAATTTCTAGGACATCCTCCTTCCTAACAACAATCTGTTTAAGCATATCAGTCTGTTTCTCGCTGTCCTCACAAAAGTCAAGATCCCTCTCGCTGGTGAATAGTTTAAATAGTTCAATAGTTTTTCTTGAATTTTACGACATCACTGCATCACATAGATTCAGACTGAGTTGATTATTGTAATCTAAATAGCTGAACCACAAATTAATTTTGATATTGATGAGCAATGTATGATTATTTGAATTGCGAGATGTTATAATAATGTGGCTAGAAAAAGTGTTGACAAAAGATCATTTTATATCCTAATGTCATTTAGCTTGCAAGTTCCAATGTATGAATGATCAATTAAAAGAAAGGTTATGACCAATATATAAATACCATTCTCACCATACACTGCATACCGCGGGTTATAGAATTAATCATTCTCAGGACCAATCCACATCCAGATCCTAGAAATTGGATAATGCAATGGACTGGTAGAATCAGCTTTTATTGCTTGGACATGGGTTTGAATACTTTGAACTAATTATTATGCAACTTTGTGTACTGATCTGCACATCTGCAAAACCAATCACCTGCTGGCATTGTCACATATGCATGCCAGCTCAGTATGCTGCTCCAATTGCTGCTTGTGGTAGAGGTCACAGCCACCACCCTCAAAGCACAGGGCCAGTTTGGTCTAGTATGATAGAGGAGAACCACTTCCTGGTCTAAATTTAAAAGTGTCTGAGGTGGACCAGATGTGCGGTCTGAATATTTGGAGATCCTAAGCTATTCTGTTTAAAAGTTCAATTGACATCTCCATCATAGTTGGTGCTAATGGCACTCCTCAGTATCAAACTTTCCAGATCCATAAATAACATTCCTCCCGAAGCTCTTTATTCATTACAAACATTTCACACTACTGTATATTGATGACTGTGCCACTTACCCGTGTTTCTGACTACGAATTCAGGCGATCTGAAGCTTTTAATATTCTCCTAGACCACTGCCTCTTCAGAATTAGAAGATTGGCGGTTTGCTGGGTTGAAGGCTGATGTCTGTGATTCTTTTCCTGACAGTCTGAAGCTGTAGATTCATCAACTGGGTTAAGAAGTCCTTTGTCTGCTTGTTTTTTTTTCCCCATGAGGTCTCCTTTCCCCAAGACACCCTTTATTTCCACAGAGAGTTACATTCAACTGCTCCAGCTGGCCTCCTTCATTGTTGCCACCTGCAGATAGAGGTCTAGGTACAACTGCTCAAACACCCCTATTTGGCACCCTCCCTCTGCACTTTGAACAGCTGCTGGAGACTCTGTTACAAAAGCTATCTGTCATCACCCTGTAACTGGTGTTTTGCCTGCTTGATGCCAGGCATATGTCGCAGTAACCAGGGTTTATTTATTGACTTTTATTAATTTTCTTTATTTTAACCTGAGTGAATTTTAGTAATAGAACTAATTATTTATTTAACCCAAAGAGTTTAGCTGGTTTATTTCTTTACACAAGGTCAGCCGAATTGAGTACTTGAGAATTGGCACGATCTCATTCTCTTAAACTCTGTTATAACAAACACTGGAGAAAGAGAAAGAAATTTACCCTCAGAATCTGGTCATAACACGATGCTGAAGAGAAACTACCAGGTTTTGCTCCCCAAAATAAAATACACTCAGTATTAATATCCTTTGCTCTAATGAATGTAAAGTTTATGGAGAAAATAAATGCAAAATACCTACAATTTTAAAAACTTATTCTGGGTAATATAGAAAAATAAACTGTGTTGGCATTTGTGAAAATTACTGATAGAATGCAAACTAATTTGACGCCAAATGCAATAGAAATTCATTACTCAGAAGCTTATTGATGCATGACTGAGTTAATGTGGTTTAGCTGAGAAGTACAAAAAGTAGAATCAAAAAGTTTATTAAGCCATCTCATTCCGTTCTGCATCTTGTCAAAAGATGAACCCAGAGGGAGTATGATTTATACATTAGCCCTTGTTATTCTGAAAAGCAACAGATTTTTCATTGGGGTAAACTTGTTATATTTGCAATGTCTGAATCATTGAGTTACAATGTTAGATTTCACCTTGTTTTCCCAAAGTTTCTAAATGACATACAACTCAATAGCCCAATCAACTAGAGATATTAATATTTACAATCATCCCAACGGCAAAAGTTTCATAATAAACTGATGTAAACTATTGTATTTTGACATCGCAATAACAGTGTCCCAATTTTCCTCTTTCCATATTAGCCATGTAACAGATTGGAAATTCCCAGATAGAGTTGAGATAACTTAACAGTGACAAAACACAAATGGTCCTGTGAAGTGTGGTATTATATCATGTAGATCATGAGGACTCTTAACAGGAGCACAGAGGCCGCCATTAGAGAAGTGACTGTCACTGCACTTGGGGATGTAGAACTCAGGCTGAAGAGCTAAGTGGAACAGATCGCAACACAGCAAGTGCAGATGCAGTCCTCGCTATTGTATCTCCATGGTAACCCTCATGGCTGACCCAAAGATGTGGTGGCATAACGGCAGGGTCGGACTCTTCAAAGGAGACTGCTCTCAACAATCATGGCTACCTACCATCAGGCACAGACACTCCAATCAGTGAAATACCCTTCTCTTCCCTGCAGAAATTAAATTAATTAGGCCTCCCAGCTATAGCTTAACTTGTGCTTTATGTGGTTTTAGCAAGACTTCCCTAATTTTACACTCCATTCCCTTTGAATTAAAGGCGAATGCTCCATTTGTCTCCCCTTTTACTTGCTGAAAGATTTATGCATAATTGCTCCCAAATTCCACCGTGTTGCCGACTTTAGAATCTCTCTGTCAATTTTTCCCCCATGCTTGACTTCTCACCTATTTTTGTGACATCCACAAACTTGGCTGTAGTATATTCACTTTCATCACCCAATAATGTATTCCTCATGGCAGACTGGTTAACAAATCACACGGAATAGAGGAAGAACTAATTATTTAGATACAGGACAGGCTTGAAGGTAGAAGACAGAGGCTGGAGGGTTGCTTTTCAAACTGGAGACCTGTGACCAGCTGCGTGCCACAAAGATCGGCGCTGGGTCTACTGCTTTTCATCATTTACAGAAATGGTTTGGACATGAACCTAGGAGATATGTTTAATAAGTTTGCAGACGGCACCAAAGTAGGAGGTGTAGTGGACAGCGAAGAAGATTACCTCAGAGTACAATGGGACCTTGATCAGATGAGCCATTAGGCTGAGGAGTGGCAGATGGAGTTTAATTTAGATAAATGTGGTGTTGCGTTTTGGAAAGGCAAATCAGGGTGGCACTTATGTACTTAATGGTAAGGTCCTGGGGAGTGTTGCTGAACAAAGACACCTTGGTATGTAGGTTCATAGATCCTTAAAAATGGAGTCGTGAGACAGTGAAAAGAAGTTTGGTACACTGGTCTTTGTTGGTCAGCGCATTGAGTATAGGAGTTGAGAGGTCATGTTGTTGCTGTGCAGGACATTGGTTAGATCACTTCTGGAAAACCGTATGCAATTCTGGTCTCCGTGCTATAGGAAGGATGTTGTGAAACTTGAAAGGGGTCAGAAAAGATTTACAGGGATGTTGCCAGGGTTGGATGGCTTGATCTATAGGGTGGGGCTGAATAGGCTGGTGCTATTTTCCCTGGGGGGGTGGGGCTAGAGGCTGAGGGGGTGACCTTATAGCAGTTTATAAAATCATGAGGGGCATGGACAGGATAAATGGACAAGGTCTTTTCCCTGGGGTGGGGGAGTCCAAAACTAGAGGGCGTAGATATAATGTGAGAGGATAAAGATTTAAAAGGGACCTAAGGGTAATTTTTTTCACAACAGAGGGTTGTGCGTATATGGAACAAGCTGCCAGAGGAAGTGGTGGAGGTTGGTACAATTAAACATTTAAAAGGCATCTGGATGGGTATAAGAACAAGAAGGGTTTAGAGATATATAGGCCAGATGCTGACAAATGGAACTAGATTAATTTAGGACATCTGGTCAGCATGGACGAGTTAGACTGAAGGGCCTGTTTCTATGCTGTACACTTCTGTGACACTATGCGTTGTAAAGAATTATGGTTTCAGCACTGATCCCAAGTTACAGGTTGCCATTCTAATAAAGTATCCAACATCAAAAACAGAAGTTGGTGGAAAAGCTCAGCCGGTCTGGCAACATCTGTGGAGAAAAAAATCAGAGTTAACATTTTGTGTCCAGTAACCCCTGTTCAGATGACCTCTGAATGCTCTGAACAGCATTGATGTACAGAAGGTTCTTGGGACTCAAGTCCATAGTTCCTAATCAAGTCCCTAGTCCTAATAAAATATCCCCTTACCCCAGCTCTCATTTTCTATTATTAGCCAAACATCACACAATTAAATATATTACCTCCAATACGTGACTCTTATCTTATTAAGTAGCTTAATGCATGACAACTTATCAGATGCCTTCCAGAAATCCAAACATGTTACATCCATCATTTCCCCTTTATCTATCCTTTGCTGTTACCTCCTCAAAGAATTTCCCCTTTATGAGGCCATACTAACTCTGCCTGATCATACTATGTAATTCTAAATGCTCTGGTATTACATCCTTTCTAATAAATTCTAACACTTTCCCAATAATGGGCCTACTGTCATCATTTTTTTTGTCTCATGAAAAAAACATAAACGTAGAACCATATAGCACAAGAACAGGCCCCTCGGCTCACAATGTTGTGTTGAACATGCTGCCAAATGAAACCAATCCCCTCAGTCTACCATTGGTCCATATTTTTCCATTTCTTGCATATTCAACATGCTGATCTAAAAATCCCTTAAATGCCCCTATTGTACCTGCCTCCATCACCATTCCTGGCATTATGTTCCAGGCTCCTATCACTTTTGTGTAGACAACTGGCCCTTCATGTCTCCTTTGAATTTTTCCCCTTTATCCTTAAATGTGTGCCCCCTTGTCTTATGCATTTCAACTCTGGGGAAAAAAAGATTCTGAAGGTCAATCCTATCTATGTATCTCATAATTTTATAGGCTCCTATCAAGTCTCCTCTCAGCCTGTGTTCTCAAGGGAAAACAACCTGAGTTTTTCTAGCCTCTCCTTATTGCTCATACCCTCTAATCCAGGCAACATCCTGGTAAACCTCTTCTCCACCTTCTCCAAAACTTCGACATCCTCCCTGTAATGTGGTGACAAGAATTGAACTTAGTGCCCTCAATGTGGCCTAGACAAAGTGTTATAAACAGCAACACAACATCCTGACTCTTGTACTCAATTTTTCAACCAGTAAAGGTGAACATACCATACACCTTCTTTACCACCCTATCTACTTACATGACTACTTTCGGGGAGCTATGAACTTGAACCCCAAGGTCCTTCTGTACGTCAATGCTGTTCAGAGTCCTGCCATTAACTGTATACTTTTCCTTAAAATTTGATCTCCCAAAGTGCAGCACCTCACACTTATCCAGATTAAACTCCATCTGCCACTTCTCTGCCCATGTCTGCAACTGGTCTATATCCTGCTGTATCTTTTGACAAACTTCTACATTATTGACAACACCATCAATCTTTGTAGAGTCTGCAAACTAACTAATCCATTTTCATCTAAGCCATCTGTATACATCCCAAACTGCAGAGGTCCCAACACGGATCCCTGTGGAACACTAGTGGTCATGGAAACCCAGTCTGAAAAACACCTTTCCACCAATATCCTCTGTCCTCTATGGGCAAGCCAATTTTGATTCCACATGGCCATGTCACTGTAGATCCCATGCATCTTAATTTTTGGATGAGCCTACCATGAGGGACCTTGTCGAAGGCCTTACTAAAATCCATGTAAACAACATTGACTGCTCTACCCTTGTTGATCTCCTTTGTCAGCTCCTCGAAAAATTCGTAAGACATGAACTGCCTTACACAAAGTCACATTGACTGTCCCTAATTAGGCCCCATGTTTTTTCAAATGTGCGCATATCCTATCCCTAAGAATTCTCTCCAACAACTTCCCAACCACCAACGTGAGTCTCACTGGCGTGTAGTTTCCTGGATTATCCTTATTTCCCTTGTTGAACAGCGGAACAACATTAGCTACTTGCCAGTCCTCTGGGACTTCCCCAGGGCAAGCGATGATATAAAGATCTTGTCAAGGCCCCAGCAATCTCCTCTCTTCCCCCTCTCAATAACCCAAGGTAGATACCATCAAGCCCTGGGGACTCATCCACCTTAATGCTCTTCAAGAGATCCAATAACATTTCTTTCTTAATCTTAAAATGCCCTAGTATATTAGCATTCTCTGCACAAATCTCACTATCCTCCATACCCTTTTCCTGGGTGAATACTGATGCAAGGTACTAACTTAGGATCTCTGCTACTAAGCAGAAGTTCTCTCCTTTATCTTTGAGTGGTCTTACCTTCTCCCTAGTTATTCTGCTGTTTTTAGTGTGTGTAAAGAATGCCTTGGGATTCTCTTTAGCCCTACTTGCCAAGGTCATTTCATGGCCTTTTCTTGCTGTGTTAATTCTGTGTTTTCTTTATATTCCTTATGGGCCCAGCCCAATTTTAACTTCCTAAATGTTATATATGCTTCTTTTTTTCCTTTTTAACTAAATTCATAATCTCCCTTATTATCCCAGGGTCCCTTACCTTGCTATCCTTATCCTTCCTCCTTACTGGAACATGCCAGTCTTGAACTCTCCCCAGCAGGTCTTTAAACAGTTCCCACATGGCAAATGTAGACTCGTCTGATAACAGCTCCTCCCAATTACTGCTCCCTAGCCCCTGCTAATACTGGCATAATTTGCCCTCCCCCAATTTAGAGCCTTCCTGCAAGGTCCTGACTCATCCTTGTTCACAGTTATCTTAAAACTTAAGGAATTGTGATCATTGTTACCAAAATGCTCCTATCCATGCCCCTTGCAATTTTACAAAGCTCCATAAGGTCACTACTCCACTTCTGAAGCTCTAGGGAAAATAACCCCAGCCTATTCAGCCTCTTACTATAGCCCTGGCAACAACTTTGTAAATCTTTTCTGAATCCTTTCAAGTTTCACAATATTCTCCCTGTCATAGGGAGACCAGAACTGCATGCACTTTTCCAAAACTGGCCTAACCAGTGTCCTGTACAGCTGCAACATGATCTCCCAACTCCTATACTCAATGCACTGACCAATAAAGGTGAGCATATCAAACACTGTCCTATCTACGTGCGACTCCACTTTCAAGAAACTCTGAACTTGCACTCCAAGGTCTCTTTGTTCAGCAACAAGCCCAAGACATTACCGTTAAGTATATAAGTCCTGCTCTGATTTGCCTTTTCAACATGCAGCACCTCATGTTTATCTAAATTAAACTCCATCTGCCACTCCTCGACCCATTGGCCCATCTGATCAAGATCCCATTGTATTCTGAGGTAATCTTCACCTCCAATACACCTCCAATTTTGATTTCATCTGCAAACATCCAAACCATACCTCCTATGTTCACATCCAAATCATATATATATAAGTGCTGAACAGCAGTAGGCTCAGCAACTATCCTTGTGGCACACCGCTGGTCACAGGCTTCCAGTCTGAAAAGTAATCCTGCACCAGTACCCTTAGTCTGCTACCTTCAAGCCTATGCACTATAGCAAAGTTTAGAGCAAAACTGCATGTTTACTCCTTCAACTTCTCTCTGATAGCATGCGATAACATGTAAAAGCAAATTACTGTGAATTTTTGGAAATATGGTACACAAACAGCAAATATAAGAAAAGCTCAGAAGGCCTTAGAGCACCTCTGTGAGAGAAACTGAGTTAATGTTTCAGGTCGAATATGATTTTTTTTCAGAATCAGAAGAACTTTATTTGACTCAAAATGTTACTGTTTCCTTCTCCACATTCAGACCTGTTACGTATTTCCAGCAATTTCCATTGAATTAAATGTAGTTAACTCTAAATAAATCTGGAGCCTCAGATACCTCTCTTAAACAGCCAGAGATAGGAATCTGTGAGGCATTGTACATATCTCCAACTCCAGTCCGGATGAGGACATAAACATAAAATTTCACTGCCTTCATAGTCACTGGACCTTGAGGAGTGAGGACCTTGTTCTCCTCTAACTTTGTGATTGGGAATGCAGCGAGCAGCAGATTTCAATGAGGGCACCTTTACTGGATTGCAGTCATTGCCCTCTTTGGTCGTCATTGAGGCTTATGTAGTACAATAGTCCCCTGACCACCACAAAGACATAAGGTCTCTTTCTCAGACCCCTTCTCTTGCTACTTCTCTTCCTTCTTTTAGAATCATGTCCTGCTCTGCATAACCTCTGTTCATTCTCCAGGTCATGCCATATCCTGAGAGAATTAATAGTTTAGCACCCATATCTGGAAGAAATTGTCTTGTACAGAAGCCTTGAAGTCACCAAGAATTCCGTAAACACCCCGCCATAACATTTCTTGTGGATTATTTTTATCTTCAGACAATTATACAAAATACCAAACACTTATAGAATAGAAACAGCAGCTAGGAACCAACTAGTATCCAAATTCTACGTAATTTGGTGATCACCTCAAAAATGACTGGTGCAGCTACCCTTACTCCGATAGAATCATATTCAATCTGCCAAGTTAAATGCTAGTATTACCTAAGAAGTTGGGCTCCAAAATACCACCAAACATGTGCCAATGTTTTACATCCTGACCTACCTTTTCTTTACATTTTTGGCAGCCACACACTACGTACATGCTAACAATTTGACTAAAAGAGAGTCTGTGTGTGCATGTGTGTATGTGTGTGTGTGTTGTTAGGGATCAGCCCAAGCCCCCTCAAAACATCAAATTGATACTCTCGACCTTAACCTTTATCTTATATAAAGGCAAGTGTAAGGCGCTGTAGTTCAGATGTGATTCCATTGGTCAAATTACTAGGTTTTAAGCAAAACACAGTTTACACTTACACCACAGTTAAAAAACAACTAAAAAACTATTGGCATAACGTTAATTCTATCAAAATACTTAACAGGATAATATATTATTTAACTACTACTCATTAACTGTTCCAAAAAAGCAGCATCCCATAAACACACGCTTGGTAAAGGCAAATTTAACAAAACAGTTTCACTCAGTTTCGATCTCCTCCAACCCAGTAGAAAGGAAAAAGTGAAAGAATGAATCTTGCAGCAGAGAGAACTTTCAAGCTTTTACTAGTAGCTTCAACTCCAAAAACCCTAACTTCATCTGAAAGCAAAAGTAAAACCCTGGGTTTGTTTCAGCCTAATTCCACCCTAATGCTTCTGTTGTCTACTTTACAATATACCCAAAACTATTTACCCTTCTTTCCATGGGGCAAACACGTCTTTGCAGCTTTAGAACACCCCTCTTTAAGAGAAACAGGACAGAACAACTCACTCTTAAACACACATATTGCCACGGTATATGAATATAGAACGTAGAACAGTACAGCATAGTGCAGGCCCTTCAGCCCACGATGTTGTGCCGACCTATTATCATACTCTGAGATCAAAAACTAACCTACATATCCTTCATTTTACTGTCATCCATGTGCCTATCCAAGATTCACTTAAATGTCCCTAATGTATCTGACAATATATATGCACCGTAGATATCATATGATCCCCCCCAACATTAACCCAATGGGTAGTAATGATCATGATTTTAAACCACTTAGCTCTTGTGATAAAATACGGAACTCCACGATAGCAATTACTTGTGCAACCTCATTGATCTGAGATGCTAGCTTAATGTCCCAGGAATATGTATGCCCAAATCCGTCTGCTCTTCTACCATTTCGAGCTGGCCAGTTATGTATAATCGCATTGTGTGCATTTGTATATTCGTTCGTCATTGGAAATGCTGTGTATTTCAAAGATAGTTTTAAATTTGGAAAGTACAATTCAAACTGATGCACTTGGTTCTATGTGACACCTGCCTCAAGAGCCCTGAAACCTGTGCACACTTTCCTCCTGTGTTCAAAACATCTGACTTCAGTATCTCTACAATACAAGTTATGCAAACTCCATGAGCGCAACCACTGGAGTAACATCAATCATAAGTTTGTAAAGGTGATGACAGCATTATATTTCCTCACTATTGGATTCTTCCAAATCACACCGAAATTTTATTTAGTAACACCAAAGATCAAAAACTTTGAGTCCAAAAGATAATACTTTTGTGCGGCATGAGCTTGTACCTTCGTGTACGTTGTTAATAGACGAGCATGAAGGTGCTACCTGGAGGACAATTCTATTGGTGGGTAGGCATTCATTCTTCAAACTGCACCCCACTTCCACAATTAAATTGTATTTTTTTAAATCACTTTTATTCTTTGCATTGGCAAATCAAATTCCCAACACAATATCAGTGCTAGAAATGCAGAATTCAAACCGTGTAGGAGTGTTATACATGACCTTGTGTTTAAATTAAGGTCATGCTCAGTTAAGGAAGCATTCATCCATGTAGAATCATCTGAATTAATGCCAGCATCCTGAAAATGCAACAGAGAGTGTGACTTTGGGATGAATTTTAATGGACATGTAGTTTTGGGAGGGGGGTATTAAGATTGAAATGTGAAAAATTGACAGTCAGCTCCAGCTTTACAACTTCTGTATTTTATTCGAATGCATTAGACTGCTCGTATGCAACCCTTTGGGAAAGGTAGGTTGTCAATTTCAATATGTTAATTGTTCAATTACAGTGATATTAACTTGACTTTTGAAATGTAACTGTATGTGTATAGGTTTCTGGAGGTTCTGGGAATTCATCAGTGAAAGCAAAGCAAGAATGCAGCAACAATTGAAGGGGTTAAAGACATAACGGCTGCTTTCTTGCCCGCTTATGTGAAATACTTTATTCTGATTTTTTTTTTACAATTTTACTGGTTTGTTCGTCTGCTCCAATTTGAGGTTTCACTCATCATGTCAGTAAGGGTGAGGTTCAGTTCAGAGAAGGTTTTCCAGACCCATGCTTCGAATAAATGGAATTTCTAATGGGAAAATGTTGGACAGGTTAAGATGGCATCTGCTAGGGTTCAGAAGGGGAAGAGTTGACTTGATTGTAACGTGTAAGATGCTGAATGGTCTTTAAAGAATGCATGCAGAAATTCAGCCCAAAGGCACTCATCAGGTAAGGGGTCCATTTTCAGTGCGGCAAGGCTAGCCTCTGAGATCGGTGCAGGAGCATGGCCGTGATCAGAGAAACAGGACAGAACAACTCACTCTTAAAGTAAGTCTCAGTACCTCTGCAATCCAGGATGTGAGTCACAGATAGCCCCGTGGATGCAGTGCAGCTAATCCAGGGAGTCACAGGAACACAGTCAGGAGGTGTACATCTATCAGTCAATGGTCTGGACATTTCTTGTTTGTGCTTATCCAGTTCAGTTGCCCAAGGATTGGGCCACAGTCAGTCGAGTGGGAATGTTTACTGATCGTCAAAGGTGAGGGGGGGAATCGGATGGATTTTAGGAGCTTATCAAGGACTCAATGCTCAAAGGAGGGAGGCTTGGGAACTTAGTCTTGGATACTGGAGACTGTATGTTGGGATGTAGAGGGATGGCATTGTGGGAAGGGGTCAAATCAATATGTATGGAGGGAGGCGATACCCAAAATATTAACTTTCTTCCTCTGTTACAGAGATTTTGAGGACAATCTGATGTTAGAGTTCCCTCCTTTGCTGAACTATTCTGTTCACAACTTCATGTGAGATCATCCGAGTAGATGTGGCTTGTGGTGCTTCTTCAGTATTAACCCTTTCAGACCTTTATACCACAAGCTTCTACTCCTAATTTGTAAAATAACATTAAGGTGATCTTGTCTGAATTGATCAGTTATCATTTATTCTACCTCAAAGAATTTTATCCAGTTCAAAATCTTATCAGGCTAACAGAAACATAGTGCCCTGATTTTCCAATATCGAGACAATTGTTTCTAAAGCCTGGAGTTGCACTTGGGATTTGCACAAGGAAGTTGTCCTGCAAAATCCCAATTATAGCAGACACCAAAGCAATTGCCTGGGAAATTGAAAGTTCCAATGAGCAATTCCCTTACGCTGAAACCCTTCAAAAGCATCCATTCAAATCAAAGAATACAGAGGGTTTAACAGCAGTTCAGTAAATAGTTATTCTGGAATTGTTAGACAATTAAGTGCCTAGACTAAATCATGAATATCTAATAAAATGAGCCAGGAACCTACCACACACTCCCTGGGACATCCCAAAGACAGTAGGCTGCTACAGCCTGTCTCCACTGACAGATCCAAATGCCACTTGATCCGACATAAACCTCATATCACCAAACCTCCCAGGACCCTATCACTCTACCATAAACATGCCATCACTTACCTTGTGCCTTGGTGCCCTAATTATTGGTACTCCACCCAGTTGGCACCATACCCAACTGGCACCCTACTCCTGGTAATATTCTCTACATCAACTCCCATGCATCTGAATTTTAAATTTACCTCATGTATTGACCCTGTCAGAGATGCCTATCAAAGGAGCTGTCTGTGAGGCTGGGTCTTTAATTCATCAAATATGGCAACTGACTGTGAAAAAGAGAGTAGTTTGCCTTCCCCTGCCTGTTCTATTTTATGAGGGACCTGTCTGAATGGGAACCTCTGCACCTCTAAAGGAGCTGTGATTGGTATCTCCTGCCAGAAATACAGAACTCTTTTGTTTTCTTGGAAAATCCAACTCTACACCAACTCTATGTTTCATTAAGGTTTTATCTTCTCATCAAAGTAAACACTTCAAATGAGGAATGAAGGATCATGAAAATTGGTTGCTTTGCAGAACTGTAAAATCTCGCAATCGTTCATCCGATGTTTTTCAAGGACTTTGGACAGAGAATCTTATGGCATTCCATGTTTTCATGTCCCTTTAAGAAATAGACAATAGACAATAGACAATAGGTGCTGGAGTAGGCCATTCGGCCCTTCGAGCCAGCACCACCATTCATTATGATCATGGCTGATCATCCACAATCAGTATCCTGTTCCTGCTTTATCCCCATAACCCTTGATTCCACTATCTTTAAGAGCTCTATCTATCTCTTTCTTGAAAGTATCCAGAGAGTTGGCGTCCACTGCCTTCTGGGGCAGAGCATTCCATATATCTACCACTCTCTGGGTGAAGAAGTTTTTCCTCAACTCTGTTCTAAATGGCCTACGCCTTATTTTTAAACTGTGTCCTCTGGTTCTGGACTCACCCATCAGTGGAAGCATACTTCCTGCCTCCAGAGTGTCCAATCCCTTAATAATCTGGCGGTGAGTTTGCTCGCTGAGCTGGAAGTTTAGCTTTCAGACGTTTCGTCACCATTATAGATAACATCATCAGTGAGCCTCCGACAAAGCGCTGGTGTTATGTCCTACTTTCTATTTATTTACTTAGGTTTCCTTGGGTTGGCGATGTCATTTCCTGCATTGGTGATGTCATTTCCTGTTCTTATTCTCAGGGGATGGTAGATTGGCTCCAAATCAATGTGTTTGTTGATGGAGTTCCGGTTGGAATAATAATCTTATACGTCTCAATCAGATCCCCTCTCATCCTCCTAAACTCAAGTGTATACAAGCCCAGTCGCTCCAATCTTTCAACATATGATAGTCCCGCCATTCTGGGAATTGACCTCGTGAACCTACACTGCACTCCCTCAATAACAAGAATGTCCTTACTCAAGTTTGGAGGCCAAAGCTGCACACAATACTCCAGGTGCGGTCTCAGCAGGGCCCTGTACAGCTGCAGAAGGACCTCTTTGCTCCTATACTCAATTTCTCTTGTTATGAAGGCCAGCATGCTATTAGCTTTCTTCACTGCCTGCTGTACCTGCGTGCTCGCGTTCATTGGCTGATGTACAAGAACACCTAGATCTCATTGTGCTTCCCCTTTACCTAACTTGACTCCATTGAGATAGTAATCTGCCTTCCTGTTCTTGCCACCAAAGTATATAACCACACATTTATCCACATTAAACTGCATCTGCCATGCATCCGTCCACTCACCTAGCCTGTCCAAGTCACCCTGTATTCTCATAACATCCTCACATTTCACACTGCCACCCAATTTTGTATCATCAGCAAATTTGCTAATATTACTTTTAATGCCTTTGTCTATATCATTAATATATATCGTAAACAGCTGCGGCTCCAGCACCAAACCTTGTGGTACCCCACTGGTCACTGCCTGCCATTCCGAAAGGGACCCGTTTCGCACTACTATTTGCTTCCTGTCAGCCAGCCAATTTTCAATCCAACTCAGTATTTTGCCCCCAATACCATGTGCCCTAATTTTGTTCACCAATCTCCTATGCGGGACTTTGTCAAAGGCTTTCTGAAAGTCCAGGTCCACTACATCCACTGGTTCTCCCTTATCCATCTTCATAGATACATCCTCAAAAAATTCCAGAAGATTAGTCAAGCACAATTTCCCTTTCGTAAATCCATGCTGACTCTGACCTATTCTGTTACTGCTATCCAAATGAGTCGTAATTTCATCTTTTATAATTGTCTCCAGCATCTTTCCCACCACTGACGTCAGGCTAACCAGTCTATAATTTCCTGTTTTCTCTCTCCCTCCTTTCTTGAAAAGTGGGACGACATTTGCCACCCTCCAATCGCAGGAACTGATCTGAATCTATAGAACCTTGGAAAATAATTACCAATGCGTCCACAATTTCTAGAGCCACCTCCTTAAGTATTTCACTTCTGTATATACAGGGCAGGATTTGACTGATATCTGCATAATAGCCACATTACATAACTGGACGTATATCTTCAGGAAGCTACTTGCTGTTTATTATTTAAACTATTGCAAGTCCAGCTGCCTATCTACCCATTCCCAGCAAGCTAGACTACATCAGAACTGAAACCTCTGCCCATTGTAGCTAATCCTCAGATATGACATCGGTTTATTGCCAAAAATTGCAAAGCACCCATTGCAAAACTGTCTTTCGGGTTGTGAGATAGCGTCAATTAAGATAACGATAGGTTTGACTGCTAGTAATTGTCTTTTCAGGAGCCAGCGAAAACTATGATCACATACGAGAGAGCAGGAAATTTTCTGTTGAATATTTGCCTCTTGAATAATTCCATCAAAATGATAAAAATGAGTACAAAGCAGGCAGACAGGACCAACAAACTATTTCACCGCATTGAATAATGTTCTGGGGATTGTTCCAATGCAAAAATTAATTAGGTAAGATGTGTTTAACATGTTTAATCATGAAAAACCCATCAAGAATTATGCAAGATGAAAAGTGATTGATAAAAGAATATTTATCACCACAACAGCAAAACATTTTCAGTCCTAATGTAATCATTCTGCACATCAAGTATATAATAATGTTTGTAATCCAGTAGGACCAGGTAGCTGTTTTAGGGACAGAGTTTCAAGACTCACTTTAGCAGCTGGTGGCACTTTAAATTTGATACATTAAAAACTTTGGAATTGAAAGCTAACCTCAGTAATATTGACCATGCATTCATTGCTAATTGTTATTAAAAACGCATCTCATTCACAATATCCTTTAGGGAAAGAAATCTGTAATCTTCACCTGTTCAGACCTACATATGACATGGTTAACTCTTAATGCTTTCTGAAACAACTTTTCAAGATATTCAGTTGAACTACACTTAGGGGTGGGCATTAAAATGCAAGCCCGGCCAGTGATGTCCACATCCCCTGATGCTTTTCTTCGAAAGTGCAACAGTAATGAGGAGAGGCTACCCTGGAACCATACTGTGTAGCAGATCCATGATTGACAAAAGGCATCACTCCGAGCAATAAATATTTTGGAACAATTAGCTATTTTGATACGATTGGAATAGAGCATTATTAAAATCATGTCTAGCAAAGATGATGTTACAACTCTGTCTGGTTAAAAACTTGTAGCATGTGCCATTATCAATGACAGTTGTGACTGACCTCAACATACAGGCCACAGAATCCTTTCTACTATTGGGGAGCATCTCAGACACCAATCGCATTGCACACACCATTACATGAAAAAGAGAAACCCACATATAATTATACAAAGAGTTACATAAACATTAGCGTATATTAGCTACAGCTATGAAATCTTATTACAAACTTGCCTTTTCCCGCTAAGGTAACAAGGTGTAGAGCTGAATGAACACAGCAGGCCAAGCAGCATCAGAGGAGCAGGTAGGCTGACGTTTCTTCAGACAGTTTTAATCCACTCTGTCTGGATGGCAATGGATCATTTTTAAAACAAAACAGAAGTTATGCTGCATTCCTCCTTTATTTTCACCAACTGTTATCTTTACTGGACATTTTTCAGACAGAGGTCTCATTCATGGATGCAACTAGGGTTGCTTTGACTTCGTTAGTTCTCCATTAGATCTCCAATAGCACACTACACTCAGTATAACCTGACAGGGAAGAATTAGAATCTTTCTAAGAGAGAAATTTCCTAGTGGGGCCAAAAAACTTGCTCCTCTGAGCTCTGTGCAGAAAGTTCCTTAGGCTCCAAGCTTTTCACCGATGAAAAGCTTGATTTCCCCAAATCTCAACCACTACTAAGCAACCTAATATGGTGCTGGAAAATCAGCTTATTCTCTGTTGTCTGCTTGAATGGTCAAGCCCTGATGTTTTAGGTGAATTTAGTGTTAGCTTTTAGGCAAGTAAAACACACTTTTTCAGGTATTTCAATGATGTATTAAGACATAAGACCATATGAAATAGGAACAGAATAGGCCGTTAGGCCCCTCAAGGCTGCTATGCGATTCAATTAGATCATAGCTGATCCGATATTCTTCACATCCACCTTCCTGCCCTTTCCCTGAAAGTCTTGATTCCTCTACTGATCAAGTATTTATCTATCTCAGCCTTAATTATACACAAGAATTCTGCCCCCACAACTCTCTCAGTGTGAAGAAGCTCCAAAGACTCTCAACGTTCTGAGAGAAAATTTTTAAATTGCCACCCCTTTATTCTAAGACTATGTTCTCTGGTCCTAGACTCTCTCCTAAGGGGAACGTTCATTCAGCATTTACTCTGTCAATCTTTATTTCAAGCAGATCACTTTTCATTTTTCCGACCTCCAGTTTAAAGCTTTTGTTTTGTCTTTCCTCATAGTTAATCAGTCCATACTGGGGATCATTCTAGTGAACACTGTCAGAACTACCTCAAATAATAGTTTTCCTTAAATAAATGTAATAAAACTGTTCACAGTGCTTCAGACATCCCTCTTGCAACTTGACTTTCCAACTATTTTGCATCACGTGCCAATTTGGCTACAACGCATTGGCTTCCTCCCTCCAAGACATTAATATATATTGTAAACAATTGCATCCTCTGCACTGATCCCTGTAGAACCCCACTTTTTACAGGTTATCAATCTGAGAAAAAAACCCATACCCGAATTCACTGTTTCCCGCCCATGAGCCAATTCTTATCCATGGGAATATACTACCTCCAAAAAATTTGCTCTTATCTTATGGCTTAATCTTTGCGAGGTAACTTGTCGAAAGTCTTCTGGAAGCGCACATAAAATACATTTACTGATTCGCCCTCTATCCACTGTGGTTAAGACTTTCTCAAAAATCTAACAAATTACTCAGACATGATTCTCTTTCATGAAGCCATGCTTGACTAACTATGATTTTCATGGATCAGCAAGATCCAATTTTGCACAGCTTTTGAAGGAGCAGCTCAGCTCAACCTATAACTTCTGGATTTATGCATTAAACCATGCATGCGTTGACACCGGATGTTATTGTCTGACTTAAATATTAATAAGGATAAGAACTGTTAGAGTCAACATTATTTTACTGCAACAACTGGCCTAATCTGCCAAACATTTTTAAAGTTCATATATCAGAACTTCCTTTGAAATACTTTTAAACTCATGTCAAATTTTTAAGAGAGTATCTTCACTCTACTTTAGGTTCTTTCTTTTCATTTTGATCTATGGCTATAAATCTGTTAGCTCAATTTGTCTGCAAGCATGAGAAGGTCATTCACTCCATCAGTAAATCACTATCAACAAGTGCACAAGTGATAGATCTGTGAGCATTTTTTTCTTCTGCATTCTTTTATGAGATGTAGGTGTCACTGACCAGGCCAACATTTTTTACCCATTCCTAGGTTTATGTGTAACGATCTGTACAACTGCAAAGGTTTTCACAAGCCTTAAATTTAAAAGTAGTAAAACAACCAGAACAATTATTTTGCAACTATTAAGGGCAAAATGTAGATTTCACCACCGACGGAGCAAATCAAATGATAAGCAAACAAACCTTCTTCAGAATGCTCATAGAGATCTCAATATATGGTGTCTCATGAAGTAGTAATGAATTATATGTAAGTTGAATCAGCAGACTTGAGCGCCATTTACTTCACTGCTTTTTCGATGATGTTGACTGGTGATATGTCTTATTGAGGCTGGCCTTTGAAGAACCATTTCAACATAATGACTGCAGCTTTTAAAAAATCGCAGTTAATCACAGACCAGAAGTGCAATGCATCTAACTTTCCAGGTTTTAGACAACCAACAAATGTTAGTACACAGTCCAAAGAACTGCCTACATTTGGAACCTTTTTGATGGAAATCTTGTTGCTTGTTGTAATGTTGTTCAATCATATTGTTCACCATTTACAAACTTTAGTAGAAATTTAAGTCTAAACTGATAAAATAACATGTTCATATTTTTTAAATTGCATATCAAAGGGAAAAAGCCATTAGTCTTTAGTTTAATATTGATGATTTTAAGCAAAGCTCCTAAAAATCAAATAATAAGCTTGGATCTGGGACAAAGAAAAATTTGAAATTGGATGAAATCCTATCTTCCGTGGTTGGTTTTGCCAAAATTAAGATATTTTCCTTTGAAATTGGATTTCCATTGACTGAATGTCCTGCCAGTAGAAGCTAAATTAGGAAAGGTGGGCACATGATAAAACTTAACCTTGGCAAGATGTAGTTTCAGGCTCCACAGTTCTTTTCCAGTGGAAATTATTATAGATATATTAACTTTGTTGTCCATGAAAAACATATGCCTCATTTCTTTTATGTTCAACACTTCGGGCAGCCAGTCCAGACAGATTAAAGGGATACCAGCAGTAAAATTCTGTTTGGAGAAGAATGCCAGAGGGCAGTGCAGAGACAGAAAGTGAAGGGTAACTGTAGGCAGAAGGGTGGTAGTGGCCCTGTCAACTCCTGATTCAATGTAGGTCACTGATGGCTGAGAATAGAAAGTCACAAACGACAACAGCTTTCAGAGAGTCACTCACAACAATGATGCAACATAAATGGCACAGCATTGTGCTTTGGATCATGCTGAGAGATTCAGCTTTAGGTGATAAGATGAAACATCCCCATCTACAAAAGAAAGCATTGATAGTAGAAGTGCTCAATACCCACAGAGGCATGCATAGAACCTGATTGGAAAGAGGGAATGGTGTTCTTCAACAAAGGTTAGCGAGGAAGCAGACTCCCAATGTGATAATCCAACTAATGGACAGGGTGCATGTAGCTTCCATGGGAAATATCCATCAGGAATGGGGATGAATGGATTTATATGCCAACGAGTCAACAGAAGGCCTGGCATACAACAAGACTCGGGGAGTGCTCAGGTTTGGAAGCTGGGCCATTGATAATGAGTTTCTACTAAATGGGTTGATCCAATTAATATGGAACTCATCATTTTGTCATTGTCTTTGCAGGACAAGAGGGTACATATGGCTTTGAGAGGATGATGGTATGTGATGGAGCATCAAACTTGACAATGGTAATGAAATGGAGCAGGACATATTAGATCTCATCAGTTATTGAGGAGGCTGTTTTTTTGTTTTTGGCAGATGAGAGACCAGAGTTAATGTTGAGGGTTGTGAGTTTCATATCCACTTTGTTCCAGCCATGGACAAAATCCCATCAGGAATTGAGATAGCTGTGAGTGGTGCACTGAGTAAAAATCACCAAACCTGTGTCTTATGTATCATGTTTGTCTGAAATAAACCTCCATTTATTCTGTCTCTATTCATTTTTAAGCTGTTGAGTATTAATTCTGAAGCAGGTCCCTCAATGGCCCAAACAGAGATTGACATTGATGGAGCATTACTAACCTCGAAGGAAAAGGAGGGGACCTCAGAGGCTGCATCATCCTATCTTTATTCTGTGCCACCAGCAAAGCCTCAGAAGCTCACTCTATAGTGTGTTTGTGCAACAGCATGTAACAGCTGTCAAAAATACACAACTCAGTACATTCTGTAAGGCACCACCTTGGTGATCAAGGCGCTGTCATTCAGGCTTGAGTAGAGATATGATTCTCCCTCCCCCATACCTGAGACAATGGATACCTGATCAACAGTATGATTCATTAAATTACAGGTTACCTTTGTCTCAGATGGGTTGGAACTTGGAACTACGATGTTGTGGCCATTACAGAAACTTGGGTAACTCAAGGAGAGGAATGATCGCTGGAAGTTCTGGGACTTAGATGCTTTAAAAAAAGTAGGGAGAGGGAGTGACATTGCTAGTCAGGGCGAGTATAGCAGCTACTGAAAGGCAGTTCAAGAATGATACGTCCGCAGAGTCAGTTTGGGTTAAGGTCAGGAACAAGGAAGTAGCAGTCACTTGGTTAGGTTTTTTTTACAGACCCCCTAATAGTTGCAGAGAAGTAGAGGAGCAGATAGGGAGGCAGATGCTGGAAAGGTACAGAAGTCCCAGGGTTGCAGTAATGGGTGACTTCAACTTTCCAAATATTGATTGGAAACATTTTTGTTGTAATAGTTTAGATGGAGCTGATTTTTCCCAGTGTTTTCAGGAAGGATTCCTGATGCAGTATGTAGATAGGCCAACATGAGGAGATGCCACTTTGGATTTGGTGCTTGGCAACGAACTGGGCCAAGTGTTAGACCTGTTGGTAGGAAAGCATTTTGGCGGTAGCGATCATAACTGTTTCTTTCACGTTAGTCATGAAAAAAGATAGGTGCATACAGCAGGATAAGGCCTATATTTGGGGGAAGGGTAATTACAATTCTGTTAGACAAGAACTGTGTAACATAAATTAGGAACAGATACGGTCAGGGAAGAGCACTATTGAAATGTGGAGATTGTCTGAGGAATGGATACTGCATGTGCTCAATATGTTTGTCCCTAGTAGGCAGGGAAGATGTGGTCGAGTGAGGGAGCCTTGGTTCTCAAGAGAGGTCGAACGACTGGTTAAGAGGAAGAAGGAGGCTTATGTAAAGTTTAGGAAAAGAGGAATGGAAAAGGCTCCAGAGGGATACAAGTTATCCAGGAAGAGGCTGAAGAAAGGGCTTAAGAGGGGGCATGAGAAAACCTTGGCGGATAGGATCAAGGAAAACACCAAGGCTTTTTACATGTATGTGCAGAACAAGAGAATGACCAGAGAAAGGGTAGGGTCAATCAAGGATTGTAAAGGGAATTTGTGCATGGGGCCTAAAGATATGAGAGGTCCTTAATGGATACTTTTCTTCGGTATTCACAACTCAGAGGGACCTAGTTGTAGAGGAGGACAGTGTGAAACAGACAGGTAGGCTAGAGGAGGTGATCTTAGTAAAGGAGATGTGCTAGGAATTCTGAAGAAGTTGAAGATAAATAAGTCCCCCGGGCCTGATGGGATTTATCCAAGGATTCTATAAGAAGTGAAGGACGAGATCGCAGGACATTTGGCAATGATCTTTTTGTCCTCACTGTCCACGGGTATAGTGCCGGGAGATTGGAAAGAGACAAACATCATTCCCTTGTTCAAAAAAGGGATCAGGGATAGCCCCAGGAATTACAGGCCAGTCAGTCTTACGTCAGTGGTAGACAAATTATTGGAAAGGGCTGAGAGATAGGATTTATGATCACTTGGAAAGGCACAGTTTGATTCGTGATAATGAGCATGGATTTATGAGGGGTATATCATGCCTCACAAACCTTATTGAATTCTTTGAAGAGGTGACCAAACATGTGGATGAAGATGGAGCAGTGGATGCAGTATACATGGATTTAAGTAAGGCATTTGCTAAGGTTCCCCATGGTAGGCTCATGCAGAAGGTAAGGAGGCATAGGATAGAGGAAATGTGACAGATTGGATTCAGAATTCACTGACCCTTAGAAGACAAAGAGTGGTAGTGGACGGAAAATCTTCAACATGGTGCTCAGTTACAAGTGGTGTACCACAAGGATCTGTTCTGGGTCCTCTTCTTTTTGTGATTTTTATAAATGACTTAGATGAAGGAGTGACAGTACAAAGGTGGGTCACATTGTGGACAGTGCGGAAGGCTGTTCTAGGTTACAGAGGGATATTGATAGAATGCAGAGCTGGGCTGAGAAGTGTCAGATGGAGTTTAACCCAGAAAAGTGTGAGGTGATTCATTTTGGAAGGACAAACTTGAAAGCAGAATATAGGGTTAACGGAAGGGTTCTTGGTGGTGTGGAGGAGCAGAGGGATCTTGGGGTTCATGTTCACAGTTCCCTGAAAGCTGCCACCCTGGTGGATAGAGTTGTTCAGAAGGCATATGGTGTGTTAGCCTTCATTAATATAGAGGGATTGAGTTCAAGAACCATGAAGTTATGCTCCAGCTATACAAAAGCCTGGTTCAGCCACATCTAGAGTGTTGAGTCCAGTTCTAGTTGCCTCATTACAAGAAAGATGTAGAAGCATTGGAAGAGGTGCAGGATGTTGCCTGGAATGGAGGGAAGATCTTACCAGGAAAGGTTGAGAGAGCTACGGCTCTTCTCTTCAGAGCAACGAAGGATGAGAGATGACTTGTTAGAGGTCTACAAATTGATCAGAGGTACAGATAGAGTAGACAGCCAGAGGCATTTTCCTAGAGTGGAGGTAGGTTTTACAAGGGGACATAGTTTTAAAGTGAAAGGAGTAGATATCAGGGAGACGTCAGAGGTAGGTTCTTTACTCAGAGAGTGGTCAGGGTGTGGAATGCATTGTTGGAGAGGGTAGTGGAGTCAGCCTTATTAGGGGCATTTATGCAGCTATTAGATAGGCAAATGGGTGATAGGATAAGGTAGCAGCGGAGATTAGATAGACCTTAAGTTTAGGGTAAAATTTCGGCTCAACATCATGGGCCGAAGGACCTGTACTGTGCTGTACTGTTCAATGTTCTATGTTCTATAAATCATTAATTTCAACAGAGACACAAATTAGCTACACAGATGCTGGTATACCATCACCAAGTCACCCTTTATTTACATGTGGACAGTACATGGGCTCTGACCAGCCAGCTTAGAGCCAGTCCCAAGAATAAGGATATCCTTTGAATTTCCTGTTTACGTCTGTCATCCACAGCTCCTTGATTGGCCCAGGTTAACAGGCCCAATCAAGGGTCTTTTAACCAATGAAATCCACCTGGCTCTTGGTCCCATCACTACAGACAAGAACAGACAGAGTACCTTGCACTGTGTGTGGAAATAAGCATCTTGATTACAGTGCAAACACAGTCGTTTTTATTTATTCACAAGATGTGGACATCACTGGCTGAGCCAGCCTTTATTGTGCAACCTTAATTGCCTTGAGACAATGCTGGTGAGCTGCCTTCTTTAAATACTGCAGTACATTTGGTGGACATATGTTGTAGTTAGGTAGGGAGTTCCAGGATTTCACACAAAAAAACAGCAAGGAATGGCGATATATTGTATCCTAAGATTTTAAAGGAAATAACTACAGAGATAATGCAAAAACTGGCCATAATCTTTCAAGAATCCTCAGGTTCTGGAAAAATCTTAGAGATTGGAAAACTGCTAAGCTTAATACCCTATTCAAATAAGAAGGAATACAAAACAAAGGCCAACTATAAATCAGCTAGTTTAACAACAGTCACGGAGAAAATATTATTAGAGAAGTATTACAGAAAATGTAATACTAACACATTTATAAATTCATAATAAAATCAGAGTCTGCATGGCTTAATCATCAGATTTCATCCTGGCAATTTTAGCAAAAATCTTTGGGGACATTACAAGCTATATAGACTAAAGGGTGCCAATAGATGTAATATATTAATATTTCTAAAAGAGGATTGATGAGGTACTGCTCATAAGATTCTTTCATAAGGTAAGTGTCCGCCATGTTGATCGTAGGATATTAGAAAGGCTAAAAGATTGGCTAACGATTAAAAGATACAGAGTTGTAATAAAAGAGTCATTTTCAGTTTGACAAACTGTAACTAGTCACAGGGATGCCACAGGGATCTGTGCTGGAGTAGCAATTATTTATAGTATATATATTGAAGACTTGGACGAGGGAAGTTAATGTACTATTACCATGTTTGCAGGTAATACAGAAATATGTGAGAAGGCAAGTAGTGAGGATGATGCAAAGAGTTTACAGTGGGACATTAACAGGTTAAGAAAGTGGACAACAACTTGGCAGATGGAATACAATATGGGAAAATACGAAGTTGTGTACTTTGCCATGAAGAATACAGGAACCGAATATTATTTAAATGAAGCAAGAGTGCTGAAAGCAGCAGTACAGGGAGATTGGGCAGGGGATGGGTCCTAGTGCAAGAATGACAAGAATTTAAGTTTAAGTGCGGAATTCAGAAAGGCAAATAGACTGTTGGCCTTTCTTTCAAAGGGAATGGACTATAATTAATAAGGAAGTCTTGTTAAAATTACACAACTATTGAACGACAGCTGAGGTACTGTGATTGGTTTTGGTTCCTTTTTCTAAAGAAAGATATATTGGTACTGGAGGCAGTCCAGAGTAGGTTCACTCAGTTAATTCCATGTTTCATGAGATTTTCCTATGAGGAAAGTTGAATAGTTTTCACTTATTAGAGTTTAGAAGAATGACAGGAGAGCTTATTGAAACATTTAAGAGTCTTGAGGGTTTGACAGGGTAACTATGGTAAAGTCATTTCCCTTCTGGGAGAGTCTATGACATGAGGACTTAATGTCAAAATATGGGACAATCCATTAAGGGTCTTAGAAAGAGCCGCTCCCCCCCCGCCACCCCCACCATTTCTATGCCAACCAGCAAATACCAACCTACAATAATCCCATTTATTTGCACTTAATCCATAGCCTCGCACCATTTTAAGTGCTCATTTAGCTGCTTGTTAAATGTTGTGAGAGTACCTGCCTGCACCACCCACTCAATCAGTATATTCCATATTTCTACCAACCTCTGGCTAAAAGAAAACATATCTCCTCTAACCCACTTAGACCCATTTGCCACAGGGAAAATATTCTCATTTTGTGCTCTGTCTATGCTTTTCGTAATGTTGTATATCTCAGTCAGGCACCTGCCCTCGTTCCCAATCCCCTTTGCTCCAAGAAAAATAAACCCAGTGTATCCAGCCTTTTTTAATAACTGGGATTTTTCATCCTGTTGAATCTCTTCTGTACCAGCTCCAATGCAACATCATCCTTCTAATGGTGTGGTGACTACAACTGCACACAATATTCCATCGGTGGCCTCACCAATACTTCATGAAGTTGTAACAAGACATCTTCACTCCTATATTCTACGCTCTGCCTAATGAAAGCAAACATTCTAAATTCCTTCTTTATCACTCTGTCAACTTTGTGTTGACACCTTCAGTGAACCATAAACTTGTAAACCTTGTTCCCTTTGTTCCTTAGTACTCCCGAAAGACCTATTTTGACTGCATATATCCTTCCCTTATTGGACCTTCCCTTATTTAAGACAGGGATGATGATGAGGAATTTTTTCTCCTTGGGGTACTGCATCTGTAGAATTCTTTACCTCAGAGGGCTTTTGAAAGAGGATTATTAAATATATTCAAGGTTGAGCTTTAGTCAGTAATACAGGCAAGTGGAGCTGGGGTTTACCAGATCAGTCATGATCTTACTGAATGGTGGAGTAGACTCAATTGGGCTTATAGTCTCACAGTTTCAGGTCAGGATGGTGAGTGGCTTGGAGGGGAACTTGCAACTAGTGGTGCTCCCATGTACCTGCTGCCCTAGATTATAGCAGTTATGTGTCTGTAAGATCTTGTCAAAGGAAGCTTGGTGAATTGCTGCAGTACAACTCATAAAGAGTGCACACTACTGCTAATGAGCATTAGTTGTGAAGGTAGTCATTGTTTACCGATATGGTGCTAATCAAGCTGACTGTTTTGGCCTGAATAGTGTCTAGCTTCTTGTGCCTTGTGGATAGTGGACAGGCTTTGGAGACTCGGGAGGTTGAATTACTCGCTGCATTACTTTTAGCCGCAGAACTTTTATTGTAACAATTATATTTATGTAGCTAGACCACTTCAGTTTCCACTCAATGGTAACCCCCATGACATTAATAGAAAGGTATTCAGTGATGGTACAGTCAGAAGGAGATAACTAGACTTTTTCTTCTTGGATGTAGTCATTGACAGGCACTTGTGTAGAGTAGATGTTACTTGTCACATATTAGCCTAAGCCTGCATTTTGTTCAGATCTAGGTCAATTCCTTTTTGGTGGATTACCACAGTGTCACAATTACATCTAATGAGTAGACCCTGCTCCACAGGTAGGACCGACACAGAAATGGTGAAGGTCTGCAGTATCACCTTTAAGGTACTATTCTGTAAGAATGATTATGTCAAATTCTTGTTACACAGCAGTAGATGTTAGTAAGGAGGAGAATTCAGAAGCAACAGTTGCTGAACACAGTTTGCTTAGATCTGCTAGGCCAGTGACAATATTACTGCATTGTTGCCTCTCTAATGCAGTTACAGGTCATGTGTTTGGTGATCCAGTTAACAAAAAGCCCTGCTGGTACACAAGTGTCTTCTGACTATAAGTGTTGAAGAAATCATCCTTTTCATCTTAAGAAAACATGCAAAATCTCCAGAATCTTATTGTCTCAGCCTGGCTCTGAGCACTATTAGTGAATGATTTGAGAGTTCCCATTCTTCAGACCAAGATGTCCATCCATCATTTGATACAGTGGTAAGCATGAGATTATGAGATGCTGACACTTGAAAGGATTCCGGGGCATAAAGATTTAAAGGCATCATTAATTGTATTGCCACAAGCATTGAATAATCAGCCACATTGTTGGAATTCACCTTCCCAAGAATCATGTTAGATGAAAGGCACTGCCTTCGTTGAGAGATATATAATGCAATACTGGCATTCTATCACTTGAAAGTAAGTGGAGTACAGCTTCTCCAACTTTCTACAGTGTAGTTAGTGTCTTCTCCTTGGATGTACTTACCCATGGCCACCTTGCTCATCTTCTTCCCCTTCATGATGCTAGCAAGTTGGTTGGCTCTGCCCCTCCTCTCTATCCTTCTTCCCTCCTCCTTACATTCCTCTGGAATGAGCTATTGCTAAGTTACCTTAGCCTTATTTGCAGCAGAATTCCCCCTCTTGATGCTAACCTCCATTTCCAAGTGAATTCCTCATATACTCTAATCTATCACCCTCTACATCAACCTGCACCAATTACTACTTACCTATGCCATCCATGTTACCATTGTTAAATCTCATGGACAATGATGAATACTATAGGGAACTGGCAAGCCAATTGTCACAACTAGATAATTGGCCTAGGACAGAAGGCAAGTGGACTTCTAATCTTTGGGCCTCTCACTGTCCTGTAATATTAGAATCTGGGGTGGCCACCAACAATTATTATGGGACATATCTGGAGCAGCACTAAAATAAGATCCTGAGGGTTTTGAAAACATTACAATGTCCTCAGGACTTGTTACAATGCTGCTGATAAAATTCAACTTGTTTCTATTCCTGCTAAGAAATATGGTCTATTTTTGTCTAATGCATCATCACCAAGAATTCCAAAGCGGCTACATATAAATAAAAACCAAAAGAACTGCAGATGCTATAAATCAAGAATAAAAACAAAGCTGCTGGAAAAGCTCAGCAGATCTGTCAGCATCTGTGAAGGAGAAAACAGATTTAACATTTCAGATCCGGTGACCCTTCCTCAGAACTCTTCCTCAATTCTGAGGAAGTGTCACTGGACCTGAAATGTTAACTCTGTTTTCTGCTTCACAGATGCTGACAAACCTGCTGAGCTTTTCCAGCAGCTTTGTTTTGTTTTGTTTTCAGTCTACATATAAGGTTTTTTGAGGTCAAAGAGCTGTGTCCTGTATAATTGCTGTAAGATTAATTTATGCTTTGAACTTCCATGATGACATTGAACGATGAAAATTGTCTTCACGGAAAAGTAGAAATGTATTTACTCCTACTGTGCTCTACTGCAGTGTTGAAATGGAACATAGAGAATGACTTTCCATACATATTTTCACAGTTGGGGAAAATAGTCCTTTCTATTTGTTTTCTGTGACATTGGGTTTGATCAGATGACTGGCTACTTGTAACAGCATGTGAAGCCTCATAGCTTGGTGTGGGCAACAATGTCAAGATTTCAGCTACAGTGCATGAATGGAAAACACAATCTTCTTATTCAAGTGTATGAACATTATAAGATCAGTCAGGAGTAGACCATTTAGCACCTTAAGCCTGCTCTAACATTATTTATGTCATGCTCATTCTGCACACTGATTCCCAACATGTAATCTCTATACCTCATTGTTTCATATCTGTCAACATCAGTTTGAAAACTCCACTTGATCTAACCTCTTCTGTTAGGGACAGAGTTTCCAACTGCCAAAACTTTTTGCAACCTGCTGTCGTCATTTAATTCATTAATAATAGTATTACAGTGAATCACCAATGTACAGAGGAACAATTAACTGTTATGATCTTGTGAAACCCCCTGTGAATGTTTGGAAACACCCTGTTAATGAATACAGTGGTGATATTCTCTAGCTCTGGTATGGTGGTGAAAATGATGCACCATACCAAAAGACCATAAAACATAGGAGCAGAAGTAGGCCAATAATCCCAACAAAGTCTCTTCCATCATTCAGAGATGGCTAATCTGATAATCCCTCTTGTATATGATAGTTTGTATATTTTATATACTAGATTACAGTATGTTGAGACAGTATCCCTTTAAGGGGTGAGTCCTGTGAGCACTGGTGATTCACACTGGTTAGTCATTAGCCAGGTTCAAGGGCTTTTTCAGACTGGTATTGAGCTTGTACTGAGTGCACAACAATCGAATAAACCCTTTGTGTTGTGTTGCAATAAACGACAAGTTTGTATGTTTTTTAGTTCTGACTGCAGCTGTGTAACGGCCCACAATGAAATAACAGATGATGAGGGAGACGTGGCCAGAGTGAGAGACAGAGAAAAAGAAATAGGATTCTATTTTTATCACTCACCAGCACACCCTGATATCGAATCAACATAAAAGGAAGTGAAATTGATTTCAGACCTTGTGGTAGCCTTTTAAGAAGAAGGCTATCAGCGTAAGAAAGTCACAATATTATACTGATTAGGTCAGGTTTGATGTATGAGGTTTTCTCGACCACATTAAATTGCAGGCCACATTTATTGTATGTGGAGTTGAAGAGAATGAGAGCAGATTGCAGATCTAGTTCAAAATGTACGTTGATTGTGAAAATATCCACAAGCTGTTGGTTATGTTTACTTATGATGATCAGTCTAGTTTTGCAATGGAAGTCGCTGAGATTAAAGAGTTTTCCATGTTGATAATGATCTTTGAAGAAATGAGTAACCTCTGTCAAATGGGCTCTAACTAGTGTGGGGGCTATCACACAGCTTTGCTTGAGTATGAATTATATTTCAGCAGTTGCAGCCATATCATCATGAAGCAAGGCTTGAGATGAAGTTTGCTGAATATCCAAATCTTTGGAGCACAATCTGCAGACCCTAATAATTTATTGAGTCAAATGCTTTGGGAAGGACATTGGAGTGTAATGAAGAGTTTCTCCACATTTTCCTTGGCACCAAACACCAAATCTAGAAGACACATAGCCACAGTTTGATCAAATATCCTCGTTTACAGGGAACGTGTCCCTCAATAGCTTGCAGAGCTTAATTTATCACAATTCTTCCATTTGTGAAGTCCAGGGATTTCTTTTCCCTTCTTTATTTCTGGGATGAGTACGTGGAACGTTGACATAAATGAAAGTCCACCACCTTCAAAGATGGCATAATGTGTAGAGGGCATACATTGGTTTTCATCCAGTTTGATTGCTTACTGCATCTTTTCCATTGAAGTAAGTTCACCAATGAATTCTATTACAGTGCTCTGGAGAATATCAGCTGACTATGTGGGTTGGTTGAGTAACTGTTCAGAATACTTTTTACCTCACATTGACAGATGGTATTTACAGGCTTAAGGAAAATCGCCCTCTCCTGTAAATGAAGGAGAATTCGTCCTTTTGGTTTTGGTCTATAGGTGGCACCATTGGCTTCAAAAAACTTTTCATGTTGTGTTTCTTGGACTTTCTGTCTTCGCCACTCATCCTTTACCTTACACTGATTTTTCTTTGGACATGAGCCTTGTACTGTTAGCATGTAGCCTTCTTAACTTGTGGCCTTGGAGGATTCTAACAGGCAATGAAAGAAGTTTATTTTTGTACCAAACGGTTACACATTCTCACGTAATTTTAGTGAACCAGCCTTGATGATGATGATGTTCAAACCAAATAGATTGAGCACATGTCTCTTGTATAGGTGACTTTATTTGATTCCAATGTTGCAGATGTGAGATGAAGAAATTCCAGATTTCTAATGAGCTGTGTTTGGAATTCCTCTCATTGCAGGACAGAGACATTGACCCTCATTTCCTGGGACTCCTGAGCCTTGTGATATCTTTATGCGAGAAACATTTTCATCATTGATCAGACAATCAATGATCTCGGAGGCACACATCAATCAAAATGCTCAAAACCATACATTTCCCTTTCAAAAGTAAATCTGAAAATATCTCAAGATAATAAAATGTGAGGCTGGATGAACACAGCAGGCCAAGCAGCATCTCAGGAGCACAAAAGCTGACGTTTCGGGCCTAGACCCTTCATCAGAGAGGGGGATGGGGAGAGGGAACTGGAATAAATAGGGAGAGAGGGGGAGGCGGACCGAAGATGGAGAGTAAAGAAGATAGGTGGAGAGAGTATAGGTGGGGAGGTAGGGAGGGGATAGGTCAGTCCAGGGAAGACGGACAGGTCAAGGAGGTGGGATCCCACCTCCTTGACCTGTCCGTCTTCCCTGGACTGACCTATCCCCTCCCTACCTCCCCACCTATACTCTCTCCACCTATCTTCTTTACTCTCCATCTTCGGTCCGCCTCCCCCTCTCTCCCTATTTATTCCAGCTCCCTCTCCCCATCCCCCTCTCTGATGAAGGGTCTAGGCCCAAAACGTCAGCTTTTGTGCTCCTGAGATGCTGCTTGGCCTGCTGTGTTCATCCAGCCTCACATTTTATTATCTTGGACTTCTCCAGCATCTGCAGTTCCCATTATCTCTGAAAATATCTCATCTTTTTTTCAATTAATATGAAGGCAGAAGTCAGGAGTCGAGCTAGTGTTATTTATACGCGACTATAGACAAAACCTGAAGCATTAAGCAAAAGCATTCTGAGTAGTTCGAAACAATTGACCTATACATTTTTCAAATTTTGGAGAAAGAGGGAAATGCGACAATAAAAACTATTATTCGAGCATACACCCAGATTACATTTCTTATGCCAAGCAAGGAAGTATTAGGGTAGTGGTAAAATCACAGGGCTAGTAATCCAGTGCTCCCATCTAGGGCAGTGGGGACATTGATTCAAACTCCATCATGGCATAGTGGTGAAATTTGAATTGAAAAAAATCTGCAATTAAGAAGCTACCTCATGTAATCATTGTCAAAAAAAATCTGCAAATGTCACTAATTCACTAATATCTCCAAGAGAAGAAAATCTGCTGGTCTGGCCTATATAGGATTCCAAACCCACAGCAATATGATTGACTCTTAACTGCCCTGTGAAATGACTGGGCAAGACAGTTCATAGACGGGCAGCAATGCCCACACCCCATGAAAGAATTAAAAACGTCTCTCTCTCTGTATCTATTTCACTGCAATTTCAAAGTGAAAGCATGAATAGAGATCTTATTTAATTCATTTTGTTTTTGACCATCATTGAGGGTGACAAGTCAGAGACAGAAATGTCACTCCTGACACAGTTGTTGAGATTTAAACAGGAGTAAAAATAATTAGATGTGCTGTCAAAACATTCGCTGCACTAATTTATCCTCTTAACTGTAGTGGCAAGTCATGTTTTGATACTTCCCATTTAAATTTGACATTTCAAGTAGTGTCTGTAACTTTAATTTGAAACAGTACATTGATTTTTTAGCATTTCAAAGGCAGAAACATCAAATTATTTGTTGCAGTTCAAACCCAGCCTTTAGGAGCTTTTGTTTTTGCTCGAGTTTACACACTGTTTTTGGCTCTGATCATTGTTCCAAGCTAATTATGCATATGGTACTCATGAAATATGGAGGGGGAGGAGGGTCATGAAGAAATTCTGGATGTCTGAAAAGTAAAGTATAGCTGCAGCAGGAGACTTCTAGTCCAAAATGAAATAAATCTGACATGAAAGGACCACCAGGATTTGGTGGAAAAGCAATGCTTTCGGAGACTCTGAATCATCAGGGAGTTAGGGTCAGAATTACACTACAAAATGGAAGAGTATTAACCTGAAATATTAACCCTGTTTTTCAAAGCAGATGTTGCCGGGTCTATACAGTTTTACCTGCAATTTCTGTTGGTATTTTAGAATTAAGTGCTCAAATCTACATGAAGATGCAACATGATTCCTACACCCCTATTTTTGGCACTGGGTTCAGCAATATTTCTGCCAGGCTCCAATACACATTCTGCAAACGCTTGTTGCTTGTGGCCTCTCTTTACAAGCTTGATCAAATCCAATTTGTTTTATAATCCATCATATTGAAGTAAATCCTTTTTTTTATTAACTTTGTGAAAAAAAATTGAAAACATCCTGAAATGGGACTGATGCATACCAACACAAACAGTTAAATGTTTTCCTCCCTTGGGCAATGGTGGGAACTGGGCAGAATGCTAGTTGTTTTTTTAAATGGTACAATTGTCAAACAATCCTTTGTGCTTCTGCACATAAGAATGTCCCATGCATGAATTACAGTGTGTTTTTGTTCTACAAATGTGTGTGATAAACTAACCCACACATTGAAGGCAAAAGCCAAATTATTCAGTAAGAATGCTTGGTTGTTTTTTTGTTCTGCCAATTTATGTGCCAACATTATTTGAGATAACCAGTAAGTCAAGCGATGGAATTACTAGGACAAAATCTGGGCAAGCTGTATAAAGGATAGGCAGTTTGATCTGCCACTAACCAGATCATGAGGTCAAAATCTGCAATGTATTTTTCTAGTAGACCACCAAGATCCCAACAGAATAAGTAGCTTTTGTCATGGGAAATTACTTTGATCTCCTATTGCTTTTCAAAGACATGACCGTCAAAGTCAAATGCATCCAAATAGGTAAAGTAATCCAACAGAGTTCCATTCAGCTTCCTATTTAATTCTGTTGACCATCAACATAGGAGTTGGGATGTCATGTTGAGGTTGTGCAGGATGTGGGTGAGGCCACTTCTGGACTACTGTGTGCAGTTCTGGTCGCCCTGTTGTAGGAAGGATATTATTAAATTGGAAGAGTTCAGAACAGGTTTATCAGGGTATTTCAGGAAATGAAGGGCTTGAGTTATAAGGAGAAGTTGGATAGGATAGGACCTATTTTCCCCACTGGGGCATTGGAGGTTGAGGGTTGGCCTTACAGAGGCTTATAAAATCATGAGAGGTATAGATAATGTGAATAAAAGCAAAGGTCTTTTCCCTAGGATGGGGGAGTTCAAAACAAGGGGGAACTTTTTAAGGTGAGAGGAGACAGTTTACAGAAGGATATGAGGATCAACTTTTTTACTCTGAAAGTGGTTCATTTGTGGAATAAACTGCAAGAGGAAGTGGTGGGATGCTGGTACCGTTACAACATTTAAAAGATATTTGGATAAGTACACAAATTGCAAGGGTTTGAAGTGATATGGGCCAAATGCAGGCCAGGACTAGTTTAGTTTGGGAACATGCTCAGCGTGAACGAGTTGGACTAAAGGGTTTGTTTCCACGCTGTATGACTCTGATTTTGTGGCTCTATCACTTTTTCTTTCAGAACTGTAAATCTAATAGCAAAGCATTTATGCCTGTCATGGAAAATCAGACATCTCAGAAAGAACACTTAAAGAATTTTAAGATTTAAGCATGTATAAAAGATCAGACAGATTGCACATCTCTGTATATAATCTAATGCAACATAAAGGGCAGTTTTGAAAAGCAACCCACCATCTTGATTATTTAGCTTGGTGCCAAGTCATTTTAAAATCTGCATCCAAATATGTGTTTTGTACAGGACCTGGAATTGAGATATCAATATTATGGGCAGGCTGGTGAATGCATTAACACAAATTCTAAAATTACCCAACTATGATTTAATTCTTGTACATACACAATGAGTTTCTTATTCCAGTAACAATTCAATCACATTTTGCAGGCAGTCACAGCTCCCTTTCCATGTTGTTGACTGCAGCATATCATTGGGAGTACAATGAATATCCTTGATTACTGTTGATCAGTTTCCTTGGGCATACATCTTTCTTCACAACATGATAAATGAGCTTTAAATGTTGCTATTTTGTGTATAATGAATAATCCATACTATATGCAACAAAAAGGCAAGTTTTGTTTTATTCAGCGACAATTAAAGATACTACCAAGCCATGAACTATGAAAATACGGTTTTCGAAAGCAATTTCAAGGCATCTGTTTCATATTGTTCTGATAGTTTTCTTAACTGCCCAAGCCATTTATTAATTTATCCAAGTGGCATTTTGCAAGATAATTCAAAATGAACTGTAAATTTCAATCAGTTGGAGAAGTACAACCTCACAAGTTTAAGATCTAATGATATTTCCTCAGCAACATCTCCTTGTTATTTTTGAAAAAAAAATGTGCAAATTGAGTGGTTTGGCTTCAGCCTGTGGAAAAAGCCTCAGAAACCTACCAGGGAGTTACTATTTTTCCCATTTGTCTACAGTCTAACAGCCTAGCCATTAGAGTGAGTCAGACTCAGATTTAGTTGTCCACCTGGTTCAGTTTAGTCTGGAAACATAATTTTCTCATTACGCTATTGTTCCTAAAGGCAAAAAGAAACTTATAACTAGGATAATAATAACGTTCTTATCTAGTTATTAGATCCTGAATTGTTTGATACTGCAATTTTAAATGTGCTGGTGGCTAGTTTTATAATTTAGTTTTCTCTCCACAATTCCCAGTTCAGTGGGTATTAGGTACCATGAATATATGAAAGGGACAAAAACACTTTCTTATTTCTTAACGAGGAATAATAAACAGAATGAAGCACCTTCTTTAAACACACTGATGGAAGAGTATCTAATTACTCTTGCAAAAGCTAAGTAGGAAAGCTGGCTGATGACCAAAAGCAGTGACGGTGAATAATGTTTTTAATTTTTGGCTATTTCTTGATACCTGAAAGCATACATGCCAGTTTGAAGGATGAGGTTAAGTGGAATTTGAGAAGTTGCATAAGATGAGAACATCATGTCATCTTGATTAATCTCAATAATGCCATTTACAATAGTTTCACCTTCTAAAGGGTAAGAAGGTACGGGAATACCTGCCCCCTGCTGGACTACTCCCTCTTCTTAAGTGCCACATTCCCCTCTAAATGAGAGGAGAGAAGTTTCAGTCAGCATGTTGCAATATGTTTTGATGACATAATGGATGAATAGTTGGGGGTACGCAGATGCTGCAAGGTGTGTATGAAAACTTTTTAACATAACTAATTGTGTGAGGGTGATGTAGAGCTTGAAATTGTTCGGATTGAGTTGTGATTGCAATGATTTTCAATTGGTTAGTGATGGGAGTATGACACATTGAACAGAATGAGGTGTTACTGTGGTGTCAGGTAGGAGACAGCTTCTGAATCTGCAACATTGACCTTGACCACCATTGTAAGGTCACTGAACTTTTTACAGCACAGTATCTGAGTCCTGAGGAGGCACATTGCTATATCTAACCACCCTGCTGGTCCATTGTATATATTCCATTTGTAATGGCTACCTTAAATTTCTTCCTACATTCCTTTAGAGCATCATGTCTTTCTCCTATGTACTTCCTCAGCTATTACTTTGTCAGTGAGTCTGCAAGCTCACTTCCTGTCCTACTCCTGTGCTTTCTTCCTTCTTAGAAATATTTCAGAGGCATTCCCATCATTTGGTGCAACTAGAGTCTACCTCACCTTTTAAGAGGAGCAGAGAAGACTTAAGTGGTGCAGGCTAGCAGTGCACTTAAACAGTGCCAATGATGCACAGGCTGTGCAGTCAGTCAGTGATGGGCTACACACTTCAGTCAGGGTGAAGAACGAGGTTTGTGTCCTTTCTCAAGTGGTTATGGGGTGATGACACTTTGAAATCCCTGAGGCTGCATACTCGTGTCTCCAATTTTTGACCCCATAGATCTTAACATAAGTCCACCAAGATCTCTAAGTGAAAAAGCAGACAGTTTTCACATCACGTGTAAGGTTGAAATACTTATAAATAATTTTTAAAATGTACTTACAGGTAAAAAATGAAAATACTCATGAGAAATATCAGTTTACAAATGAAAAATCATATACTAGTAACCTAGTCAGTAATTTTGCCTTCGAATAGAATGTGCTGTTCATTACAAAAAGTCCTTTAGCTTTAAGCCTTAAATCAAGTTACACAGTGTATGCCACTGAAACAGCAAATCTCAGCCGATTTGTCCACGCTTGTTGAGCCTTACTTACAATCCTCTTCATGTAACCCGATCTGTGTAGACTTCTATCTCTGTTTCTCTGACAGGATTATCTGCTTCGCCTTAAATGCAGCTAAGATATTCACCGCAGATGCTTCTGGTAGCACATCCCAAAGCCTACCTTGGTGAGATGAGTCATGTCACTTTATATGCAAGCATCACAGTCACATTATCCCGAGGGTAGAAAAGGGGGATTAAAAAGAACTCCTCAGCCATTTGTGATGCATTCACTGAAAAGTACCTGGTCCCAAAATTTCTGTGAGCTTTCCTGTTTATGCGCACAGCAGGATTTTCTTTGAGTTCATGCATGGCCTTGCTTTAATATTTCATCACTGAAATAGCATCTCCTTCCCTTTAGTGCTGTATTGAATTATTGGCCAGGATTATGTGTTCAAGTCCATAGTGTGGACTAAGCTTGCTATCACTGAGCCAAGGATTTGGCTTGATCATAACCAATAATTGAACATAATCAAAACAATGGGAAGAGGAAAGAATAAAATATCAAATGGAATGTAAGAAACATGAAAGCAATGAAACTTTTTTTTCTAAGAAGTGAGGAAAAATTGCTTTCAGGTCTTACTCTACATAAGGTAAAGTACATACAAAATAATATGGCGCATCAATGAAAATTTGAATTAAATTAACTAAATTAAACAATTTTCATATTGTATAAGACCATTTCATGCTCTTAGTGGCAGTTAATAATTCCAGGATCTTATTATAAAAATTTACAATGAAGGTATATTTGTCCAAATTTATTAGGGAAGGTTACGCACTTAGCAGACAACGTGCAGATTTGGCACAATCATGACACAAAATCCACTAGAGGGGAACATGTAGGACAATGTGTTGGTAACTTGCCTTAGGCGTTTTCGGTTATGGTTTGGATTCCAACATATCCCCATTATAATGTGAATATAAATTTCCCACTGTTAAGGCCATTGGTAAACCAAAGGGTTCTTTTGTAACGACAATGGCTGTATGGCCATATTTGATGAAATTTTAACTCCATATTCGTTATTTGAATTCAAAACTCACTGTCTCCGATAGCGCTATCTCTAACCATGTACCCTGAACTTTACCCTGGATTACTAGCCCATTGAATAAAACAAGCCCACCATCACTACTTCACGTCTACTCATACCGGTGTTGAAATCCATAAATCAGCAAAACTGAAGAGTTTGCATGCAGAAAAGGCCACTGCTGAAAATAATGCATGCCCAACAGACTTTGCCTAGGGACAAGAAGAAATTACTGAGAAAGAGTATTCATTCCATCTGGAAAGAAATCACATAAGTACCTGAATTGAAAATATATGTGGTGGAAAGAAAAAACTCCCATATGAAGGCAAGCTTTGTGCAGCGATCCCCAGGTTTATATCTGAATGATCCATTTCTTCAACTGTTGCCGCTTTTTGCACAGAAGTAATATTTCCCAAATCTCTTTGCTGCACATCATTATGGTGCAGGTTTCTGGATTGCCTGTCAGACTGCTATCATTAAGTGGTTTATTGCTTGAAAACTTAAACAGGGGAATATACATCCTGGAGAGGGCGTTAAAAATAAGCGTTTCAGAAACCCAATCTCACTCACCTCCAAATTCCATTTCCAGTCTTAAATGAGTTGGGAGGGCAGCAGGCAATTAACGTGTTCGATGGAGAGACATTCTTAATTGACTATTACAGTGAGGCAGCTTGTTTCCTATTTTTGGTTGATTTTAAATTTCATGTTGTCCTCATAGGCTTTACAGACCTTGGGAAACTTTGCAGTTGACAGGAGCTAAGAACAGATAGGAAAGAGCAGAAGTGTTTTTCCTATTCTCTCCACTTGTAAACAGCCCTCACTGTGCAGCTCCTAATGGCTAACTCTCACCAGACTCCCAAACTCCTATCAATGGCCAACATCTAATATTTGATCTCTTCCAATGTCACCTCCCCTCTCAATGTTCAAACACACTCTCAATGCCAACTTTCCTCCTAATTTTACTTCCAATCCCAATGTCCACTTACTTCTTCATAGCTGGCCCTTCCCAAGGTCAGACAAGCTATGGCTACCACTTCACTCATGTTTAAAATGGTGACAGAGCAGCAGCACAGTGTGAGAGCTCCTTAGCCTAGGAGCCTGGCACTCATCTGCTTTCAGCTTTCTTTCTCCTTCTGCTTCTTTTTGATGTTGTTTCCGGTTATTACAGTTATTATCAAGAGCCATCTTGCCTTCTTTTCACAGCTTCAGTGGAAGACTTACCCGGCCCAGCATGGAGGTCTCGGCCTGGCATGGGTATCTCCCAGTTTGGTGGTCTTGCCCCAGAGTGTGGGCCTCATCCCCATGTAGAGGTTTCCTGATGTGGTGGTCTTGTCCTGGAATGGAGGTCTGGTCCCCATGTGGACATCTTTCTGTATGGTGGTCCTGTCCTGGTGTGTCGGTCTGGTCCCAATGTGGAGGTCTTCTTCTGCATCGGACTCCAGGTATGCCAGTGGCTCAGCAGGCATGGTGATTTGAGCCTGGCATGGTGGTATTCTCCAGTGGAGGCTTCCAACCCAGATTTCCATGGGTCCGGCATGGCATTATTGTCCCAGAACGGTGGTCTCATCCAGGCTGCAAATTCCAGGTATTCCATCATTATTTAATCAACTTTCCCCAAGCCCAGGAACCTTTAATTGAACTGTGATAGACTTTGTCTTAATTTCACCGTTTTGTATAATTATGTATGACTTGTCATTAATATAGGCACCTTGGTGGGGTGACTTATAAAACCTTCCACTGTGTATTTCATGTAAAAGTACTCGTGACAATAAATTTCCAATCTATCCTACCTCTCATAATGTTAGCTCCTCTTTCAACGTCTGTTGTCAATAACCCTCCCTATACCTAACATCTCTCCTAAAGTTTGACTCTCACATAACTCAGCTCCCCTCTTCAAAGAATCATATAACTGTTGTAGTGCAGGAGAAGTCTATTTGACCACTAGATCCCCAGATAATTGTTTCTTTTTTATTATTATTACTCATTCACAGGATGTGGGGCTGGGTTAACATTTTTTGCCCATCTGTAGTTGTCCTTGAGACCTGAGGTGGTGACCTGCCTCTTTGAGCCACAGTAGTCCATATGTTGTAAATGAATCCACAATCCTGTACAGGAAGGAGCTTCATAATTTTGAATACCTTGCCACTCAGCTCATTTTAAGTTAGGAAAACAATCCTATCTTTTCAAATCAACTTTCATAACTAAAATAGACCTTGATAATTGGTTTTCGTCCTGATTTTTCAACATGATCCGAATGTCTGATCATCCTGCTACTCTCGAAACCCCTCTGGGTGCCCCACCTCCCTCTCAATCCCTGCTTTGGTGACCATTTGATGAATTCAACCTAAAATCTCTGATTTACTTCTTTAATAGCCCACCTCTTACAGACAACTGAAGGTAGGAAACAATCAGATAATTAACTCATAAAATCCCTACAGCATAGAAGCAGGCCATTCAGCCCATCAAGTGCACACCACCCTCTGAAGAGCATTCCATCCAGACCCACCACATCCTTGCATTCCCTTTGGCTAATTCACCTAACCTGTGCATCCGTGGACAATTTAACACAGCCAATCCACCTAACCTGCACATCTTCGGATTGTGGGAGGGAACCGGAGCACCTGGAGGAGATCCATGCAGACACTGAGAAAATGTGCAAACTCCACACAGACAGACAGCCATCCAACGGTGAAATGAGACCCAGGTCCCTGGCACTATGAGGCAGCAGTGTTAACAACTGAGTCACCATGCCACCCATTATCTGGAACCAAATCTTATCCCACCCTTAAATTTTGAAGGACTTCTTCAAAATTCATACTTTAAATCACCTTTCTGTTCATTTCTCTTATTAGCAAGGCTATACTTGCCTTTTTTTAAAATTGATATTCTCTTCTATTGCTCTATTACTCTGGCAGACAGGTCTAGCTTTCCCTCATCTGCCCACCAATAAGTATTCCTGATAGTATAATTAACTAACAGATTAGTTTAACATCTAGCAAAGCTATTTTTCTTATTGTGATTGTGAAGGTATGGCAACCTAAATCCTATGTGCCGAAGGGGAGCTGATATTTCCCTGCATCAGAGTTATGATCAGAACACAGTAATCTTGGGTGGCGTCTTCATTAAAATATTGGGAACATTTCCACAAGCTGTTTAGTCTGATTCACAAACTACTGTTAAGGTAATATAGATCCAGGCTGCACATTCATCACAAGGGGTAAAATATCTTTACAATAGAGAGTGAAAGTCAGCAGTAAAAAATGGACTCCAGATGTTTGTTCTCACATGCATAAATTCAAAGTCCCAAATAAACTAGACTTGGATTTTTTTTTGACCTTCTGTGACTTGTATCATATTGTTTCATTACATCTGGTGTCTATGTTGAGCAAGATGACTAGTAAGGAGGTGATAATCCTAAGAACGTGAACACTTTTGTGGTTGACACACTGACCAAATCATATCATCTTTTTAAGGTGTCCCGAAGCTAATGTGCAGAAAAAACTTTCAACTTGTGACCCATTTCAAGTTGTATTATAATTTATTACATATCTCATGCTTCTGTGAATGAAAATGCCAAATTACTGCAGAATATTAAGGTAGTTTTATGTTGCATGCTAATGTCCACAAGAATCTAAGGCAAAATTGTTCAAGTTGATTTCAAGTTAAACAGCAAAACACATCTATTTTAACACATTCCTCAGGGTCAGAATGGATTGAAGGAGACCGAGGCTAAAGAAACTGTTTCTGACTTATATATTCTGATGATTAGTCACACACTCAAAATGTTAGCCTACTGTGGGCCCAAAATTGAATATTCTAAATTGACCCACAGCCAGAAGATTTGGGCCAAACTAAATTAAACAGCAGCCAGTAGCTGTTGGCCACAGACAGCAGTGGAGGTAAAAGAGGTCACAAAGTTTTGGGGAGCCAGTTACAACCAGCCGGAGGGTTATGTATTGGAGAAATATCGATCAGACTTCCTGGCACCTTGACTTCTAGCCAATGTCTGGGGCCTTGCACTTTATTCCTTCCTAGCACAGCAACATTGAAGGATTTTTGTAAAGCTCCATTGGGTGCTTTGAACCCAGCTCATGACTCGGTTGGCCAAAGAAAACCACAGACCATTCTGGTAGGTCCAGGGTGAGGCATGATAAAAACACACAAGCAGAAGCCATCCCCTCAGCAAAGACTTGTAGCATAACTCATTGTGGAAGACTGTTCAACAACTCAAGAAGACCTAGGAGAAGGTCCGTCCTGACCTGCGAGACCCACCTTCGAGGAAAAAAGACAGCCCCACATCAGAGAGGATGGAAATTCCAACAGCTCAGCTCAAACCCATGGATTGTTGTGGGTATTATGTTTTCTCAGACGGATGGAGCACGACAGAGTGCAAATATTTGTGGAACTTTGGGAATTACTCACTTTGTGTTTTTAATAGGGCATATTTAGTTGATAAAATTGAGCTGAACAACAACCACAAATTCTGTGCCCCTTTGTCCACCTTATTGACAAGAGCATTTGGGTAAAGAGCTTTTCATACATAAAGAGGGCAAAGTGTCCAAAAAAAAACAGACAACATTGGCATCCCTGGGTGATCTTCGATTAGGGGCATTTTTATAACCTCCAAAATCAAACCCCAACAACCCTGACCACTCAGACATCCAGCCTGAGCCTGGATTAAGCTTTCCCACCCGATGGACAGGGTACCAGTGAGTGAAAGAGGGTAAAGGCTCTGACCAGTGATTGGGCCATAAATTGTAAGGTGAGAAGGTCAGACAGCCAGGGGAAGTATAGGGTCAGTGTCTCATGTGAAAGGAAATCTAGCACAGGTGAAATTGACAGCTAGCCTTCTCTACTTGTGAGAAACAATTGTTGGCCATGTTTTGGGTGGTACAACGTTTTGCCAACATTGTTGGACTGAAGCCCCTAACCATTCTGACAGAGTATACCCTCATTCAATGTTTGCTGGGTGGCAGAATTATAGATGGTACAGTCAACCAAAGTCACACTGCCTGCTGATACCTAATGTTACAGGGTCATGACATTATGGTCAAACATTCCAAAGAGGCCACCTTCCCAGACAACAATTTGAGCTATGGAGGAAAAACCCATGAGTGTCCAGTAGTGACAACAAATATCCCAAAGGGATCATTTGTGCCAAGACAAACAGGCCAAGGTGCAAGGGGAACCTAGAGAGCAGAAGAGAGGTCCCTGTAATAATAGTCGCTTGGTGGAGGATGGACACCAAAACACAGGATGTGGAGAATTTAGGCAAACCTCAAAGAGAATTAACACTAAAGTTCTCCAACAAAATGAGTGCTCGGGCTGCTGAGCCAGTAGCTATAGACTACATGGCCAGTCAGCATGAAAAATCCCCCCCCCTTACAGATATATGCTCAGACAAAATGTATGTCTGCAACAGTTGAACTGACTTCCTGCCTCTGTGGGAAGCTAGAAGATTAATTTCAACAGATGGCAAACAATTACCGTCCACCGTCTACCGCACCCCTGCTTAAATTTATTCTCCAAACTTCCCAAAGCTGCAGATTTGGTACCATTAAGATTAGAGCCCACCACTGAACTTTCCCAATTGGGAAACAAAAGGACAGACAAGAGAGTGTCTGCGCAGGAGGACCATGGCAGCTCCTCAAGAGCCAAACCAAGGTCAAAGATCTGGTCCAGGATGAGAGCAGCGATTCCAAGTTAAAACAAGTACAAGAGGAAGTGATCCCTGCCTTCAAATAGCATGTGGGAGGACAAGTTAAATGCTAAAGATGGGCAACATGTGGTACTGGTCCAGGACTAAAATCAAATGATTCATCAATGTCACAATGTCCACAGTAATCAAGGGATAGAAGCCACAACTGACAAATTAAGGAATTGTGTCCGTGACCAGAAATGGGAAAAGACAAAATGCATTGTGTCAAGAATTGTATCATCCACTCCCAGAACAATTCAGACAAGTAAGCCAATAAACAACAGTTAAGGCAGAGTAGACCAGTAGCAGAACCATGGAGTGACCAGTAAATAGACTACTTCAGCCCCCTGCCACCCTGTAATGGGGGCCATAAATATATCCTGACTATTGTGGACATTTTTAACAAATGGGAAGAGGCGTTTCTCACTCGAACAAACACCTCTGAAGTTGCATGGACATCTTAATTCAACATGTTTTCACTAGATGGGATGTTTCTCCCAGCATAGAGTCAGACCAGGGAACACATTTCACAGCCCAGGTAATGCAGGCGAATATATTTGACATTAGCCAAAGATTTCAATCACCTACCATCGTCAATCCAACAGGATTGTAGAGAGGATGAATCACACCCCAAATTGATGCTGCAAGAGGTCATCCAAGAAAACATCTCAATCTGGAACGTAGTTTTACCCTTTGTCTTCCTGCTCAGAAGAAACGCACCCTCCAGTTCAACTAGGATTCAGCCTCACATTCTAATGACTGGACACCGTGTGAGAGATATCAGACTCTTAATTGAACTGGATTTGACAGTGTTGCAGTCATCCGTGAAAGTTTGATTAGAAAATCTATAGGTTGCACAGAAAGCAGCGGTCACCAGAATGGTAAAAAGGAAAGAGTAGAACAAGATGTACTTTGATAAAGAGATAACAAGCTGTAGAGCTGGATGCACACAACAGGCCAAGCAGCATCACAGGGGCAGGAAGGCTGATGTTTCAGGCCTAGACCCTTTTGAAACGTCAGCTTTACTGCTCCTCTGATGCTGCTTGGCCCGCTGTGTTCATCCAGCTCTACGCCTTATTATCTCAGATCCTCCAGCATCTGCAGCTCCTACTATCTCCGAAACAAGGTGTACTTTGATGGGAAGGACACTGTAGGGCACTGTAGGGCTGGTGATGTTACAAATTGTCCAGTCAGTAACATTCCTAACCCCGAGATATACAAGACCCCACTCGGTGGTAGATAAGACCAACATTCCATGTACGGAATTTTGCAAGTTACAGGAAAAGCTGGGTAGTACTATATTAATCAGTTAAAGGCCTATGGAGCCCAAAACAACAGCCACCAGCTCCAGGTGCTTCTAGGGTACCCAGGTGAAGTGGACCCTAACTTAAGCCCTGATCCAGACTCATTCCAAATTCCCAATCCCAATCCAGGACCTACCACAATAATCGAACCAGGCCAGGGTACTGCACCAATTCTGGACACTGTCCCTCTTGAGGCCACAACCTCAGAATCTGAGCCATAGCTGGCCCCACCAATTCCAGCTAGAAGAGGCAGGGCCTTGGTGCACAACAGCCCTGAACTGAAAGGGATGTTTAGAGACAGTCTGCCCAAGAAATCATCCTATTTGTTACTCTCGCCCAAAGACAGAGACAGGTCCTTTGTGAAAGTAGTCATTCCCATGTTCCAACAGAGACACGGTGGATGAGCAAGACACTGGCAGTCAGAGCACTCCCAGTCTGGTAGAGCGCCTGTTTCTCTCTCTATCCCTCTCTCTCTCTCACTCACACACACACACACAGTCCTTTCAGGGCTACAGCACCAGACAGTAAATAGTCATCATCATTTTCACCTTCCGGCTATTTTTCATCTAAATTTTAATCTTTCCAGGCAATGCCAACACACTAATCCGGTTTCAAACCCCCATTTTGGATTAATCAATGTCGGGTGAAAAGTTTGGCAGTTAATGGCTAAAGTGGCTTGAGAACGATCTAGTGTATATAAATAGTGGCTAATTTTCAACTTATCTACTAAGTTATAGTATATAGCACTATTAAGCATATTGATGTATGTAAGGAAAATAGTGTATAAGGTACTGTTTTCTACATACAGTGGGGAACCCAGATTCTCAGGAAGTTAGGCTATCTGTCTGAAAATTGATACGTCCTTGTACAAGAGTATGTTGAGCCCTGTGATCCCATTTTCATTGGAAACTTCAAGGGATCAACAGGAATGGCTGTAGTCACCTGACCATGGCCCAAAATTAGACATTCTAAATTGACCCACACCCTAAAAATTGGCCTGACAAAAAATTGACTAAAAGAAATTAAACAGCAACTATCAGCTACAGAGAAGTGGATTATAACTAGTTGAATGGTCATGATTTAATTAGCAGACAGTTATTTGAATTGCTCATGTTAAACCTGGCTACAATATATCAGGGCAGATTTTTCCAGCCAGCACCACATCCATCAATTTATGAAACAAAAAAGCACAGTAGAAGGACATTATAAGACATCTCCATCTCCTTTGTAAGTCCACTGAGCTAAAGAGGAGGTACAACAACTCCCCGAGTCAAGCATAGAACATAGAACGTTACCGCACAGTATAGGCCCTTCAGCCCTCGATGTTGCGTCAACCTGTGAAACCAATCTGAAGCCTTTCTAACCTACACTATTCCATTATCATCCATATGTTTATCCAATGACCAATTAAATGCCCTTAAAGTTGGCGAGTCGACTACTGTAGCAGGCAGAGCATTCCATGTCCTTACTACTCTGAGTAAAGAACCTACCCCTGACATCTGTCTTATATCTATCACCCTTCAATTTAAAGCTATGTGTCCTCGTGCTAGCCATCACCATCCGAGGAAAAAGGCTCTTGCTGTCCACCCTATCTAATCGTCTGATCATCTTGTATGTCTCTATTAAGTCACCTATTAACCTTCTTCTCTCTAACGAAAACAGCCTCAAGTCCCGCAGCCTTTCCTCATAAGATCTTCCCTCCAGACCAGGCAACATTTTGGTAAATCTTCTCTGCACCCTTTCCAATGCTTCCACATCCTTTCTATAATGTGGCGACCAAAACTGTATGCAATACTCCAAGTGCGGCAGCACCAGAGTTTTGTACAGCTACAACTTGACCTCATGATTCCAAAACTCAATCCCTCTACCAATAAAACCTAACACACCGTACGCCTTCTTAACAACCCTATCAACCTGGGTGGCAACTTTCAGGTATCTATGCACGTGGACACCGAGATCTCTCTGCCCATCCACACTACCAAGAATCTTACCATTAGCCCAGCACTCTGTATTCATTTTACTCCTTCCAAAGTGAATCACTTCACACTTTTCCACATTAAACTACATTTGCCACCTCTCAGCCCAGCTCTGCAGCTTATCTATGTCCCTCTGTAACCTGTAACATCCTTCTGCACTATCTGCAACTCCGTCAACTTTAGTGTCATCCGCAAATTTATTAACCCATCCTTCTACACCCCCGTCCAGGTCATTTATAAAAATGACAAACTGCAGTGGCCCCAAAACAAACACTTGCAGTATACCACTAGTAACTGAACTCCAGGGCGAAAGCAGGGCCTTCATAGTACGCTAATGCTATACTATAGCATGATTGCATGTTTAATGTCATTCCTGACCCTGCTCATCCTCATTACACTCCAGCTCTGTGAAATATTAAGGACTTTCTGGTTCATATTTACAATGGGAGAGAATTCCTGAGGTTGTTGTTCTTACTTGACAATTGAACATCACCAGCAGTACAGTGAAGTTGCCATGTTATAGACCCAGTACCCAGCAGCTCTAAGTCTGTGAACAGCATTGTATAGAAATTCCTGATGCTACCACAGGGAACAGTCAGAAGCAACAGATCCTCAATCAGTCATGCTCAGCAGAAATTACTTTCCCTAATTTCCATGATAATGATTTGACTTCACAATCTCTAGACTGCTAATGTAACTGCCATAAGTATTACAGTGCATCACCCCATAATTTTGTAACATCTTAAACAATGAGTTATCATTTAGGTTTTGGAAGAAAAGAACTAGGAATATTGATGGATAGCTCGCTGAAACAAAGTTCATGTAAAACTGTCCCTTGATGATGAGGATATTCACACCATGGTGGTCATGCAGAAAAGCACTGATCTGCCACTGTAATATGGGTTGTTGCCTCAAGCAGGTATTAGTATCTGATGAGCCAAGACTTAACTTTAGCTCCCATAACACAAAAACTAGAAAAGATAGTACTGAAAGGCTTAACAGACATTTATTATAGTTCCTTATACAGGCATTGTTAATCAACGTGTTAGGGGATGTTATGATACATCTCTGGGACAGTTATGACTTGAACTATTACAATCAAGTCACTTTATGTCTGGTCTAGCACTAAGCTATTCATTACAAACATTAGCACTTTGACCATTGTGTCATGTTGCAAATGGCCCCAGTTAAAATAGAGACTGAGACCTGTATATAGCAATAATGTCATGAACTTGTCTTTTAAGTATAAGCTAAATAATGGCTATGGGACATAACACCATAACCAAACCAACATCATCAAATTGTCTGGGATTGTTTCTTCAGACCAGAATGACCAGGCAACTTGAACTTTGATATTAAAAATTCCGAAGGTAACAGACAAAATAACTTCAATTATGTCTTTGAGGTTAGATCAGCAGGTGCACATTCTTGTAACTTTCCTCATGAATGTTTCTCCTGGATTCACTTCTAGCCAGCTAGATTCAAATTTTATGATCTCTTTCCATAATATATTCGATTATGAATGGCTAAGAATGATACACAAGGCAGTAGTTTCATTGAACCTTTCAAATTTACGTCATTAGCCAGCAAAGTGTGAATTGTCTGTCAGTGACATCTAAAATCCTAATTAAATTGTAGCCTTATATCAGTTGAATTTACATAAAAATATCACTTTATTCATGGAATTAAACCAGATAATAACAATAAATCCTCGTATTGAAATTCCATGAATAATTCTGTTAAGAAGACAATAGGTGAATTAATTTGAGTTCTAAAATGAATTTGTCAAAGTATTAGCATTTTGTGCAGGAGTTCAAAATTAAGGGTTGGATTTTCCAGGCTCTTTGGGAATGGGCAGAAAGGTGGGAGGAGATGCAAGTCAGATAACCTCTGGTGGCTGCCTACCTGATGGATGTTCATGAACGTTTGATGGGAGGGCATTGGGCCTGAAAAGCAGAAGAAAGGCAGTTAAGGAAATGGATTAGCTAATTCACAGAAATATTTTTTGAATTTTCCAAAGGTAGCTGAGAACTGGGGACTATGGGGTCTCTAAACCTGGTTAAAAAGAAATAGCAGGCAAGTGGGAGCTCCATGCTGATTCCGTAAGCAGCCATTGTTAGAGCCTGGGTGATATGCCATGGAGGTTGGAACAGTACAAGCACTGGAGAGACAAGACAGAGGATAAGGGCCAAGATGTAATCCCTGGCACTGGAGGAACATGCCTTTTGATTTAGACAACAGAGTTCAGATTTCTAGTTTCAACAATGTCTACCAATTTTCAGATATACCTAAAATATGAAGTTAAAAGTTTTATAACCTGATGATATTCATTGCAAATAATGAAGCCAAATGAAGTCCAATCTCTGTCTCCCGTTCATCAAGAAAAGGACCTCCTTTCTTGCCCTTGAAGTCAGAATAAATCTGTAGGGATATATTGCTAAAGCATGGGACCACTTGTGATCTACTTTTGACCATGTTTAGCCATTTTTCTTCCTCACTGAAAATCTCACCATGGTAGACACTACTTTTTGTGTTTGTAACCCATTAACTTAGGCTCCAATTCCAGGGAGTCTCATGCCTCTTCACTACCTCTCTGCCCGCATCCATTCGCACAGTGGTCAGCCCTCTCACCTGCCAACTCTAACTGGCCTGTCATAGGATAGCCTGATGTGGTTGGTCAATCCCTCCTCTGACCCTAACAAGGGGACATGCAGCCAAACCACAAATAACAGCCATAATAAATTAATATGAAATTTGGGAGCATTTTACTTCACCATAAGAGTTTAAGATAACCATATTGCCCAGCATCTGAGGTCACAAGTTGGCTAGACAAGTTAAAGATAACAGATTTCCTTCCCTATAGAACATTAGTAAACCAAATGGGTGTTCACGCAATCAATAATGACTTTATGATTGCCTTTCTCTTTAATTATAGAGTTTGACTGAATTCAAATTTCACCATCTGACATGGCGGGATTATGACATCATGGCCCAGATCATTAGACTACAGTTTTGGATTATCAGTACAGTGATATCACCACAATGGCAACCCACAGAATGGGAGAAGACTGCTTTGGAGTATAATTACTGGCATTGATCAGTTGTATCAAAAGGCCTGTTTTTGCATAGTAAATCCAATGTAATTCTGTGGCATGTAGGAACACCACATTGGCATAAGCACGGAAAGTTTGACCAAATAATTTATGACTATCAACAGGACCAATTTTAAATTTGATTGCCTAGAAGCCAATGGTCAATCCTGTTGACAGGAAAAATTCAGCTAGAAAATTGGGATAGGAACTAAAGTGGCAAAAACTAATGTAACGTATTTTACCCCCTTTGGGATTAGCTACTGCAATTTGTAGCTCTTTTAACATCCATGACGAATCAGAATTTCTACAATGACATCTCTACATGTTAGTAAAAACTTCTTAATGTGTGTAGTATAGACTTGACGAAGAATACAAACGCAGGCCTTTATCTGTGTGGCTTCAAAGTGTTTGGATGGAATTTTCTAGACCTCTTGAGGATGACGAGAGCCAGAAACATTTATAAAATGGTGCGGGGAGGTAATAAGAGCCAATGATTTTCCATCACTATACTCAAATTGTACTGGCCCCAAACAGGAGGCCATTTATGTCACTTAAGTCCTGATGTAGGGTCAGTTCCTGTTTCTAATGGACATTTTGCCCATATCAGAGGAGATGGCTGTCAGAAAATGCTTGACCTGGTGTGTAGTGAGGCTGGAAGGTGACATTGTGTGGGTGGAGTTGGAGAGGATTAACTGTGGTTCTATTTTTGCGGCACACAATGACTCACAGAGAGGACTTCCAGCAACAATGTCAGTCTCATAGAAATGGCACTGCCAACACTCAGAAACCTTACCATCTCATCTACCCAACACATTCTCTCCCTCAATCACAAGAACCACAGGCCTGGCCACAGCATTCCAGAACCTTACTCACCCATTTTTATTGGCATCCAGACATTGAGGAATTTTCTCTGTGAAACGGCAGCTAACACGCCAGTATTGGACACCACAAGCAGTGGCACTGTTAAGGTGCAAAGGATCATCTCCCCCTGGCTTCACTTTCCAACCCATCAGTCTCTGCATTCAAAGGGTCACCCTCCATCATTTCCACCACCACCCTCAGGATACTACCACCAAACACATCATTCCCTTCCCCACCCTCCAACAACTGTCAGAATTCCACAGGGGCTGTTCCCTCCGTGACACCCTAGCCCACTCTCCCATCAGTCCTTATACTTCCTTATAAACTCCTAGCCTTCTCAATTGCACTTTCTCATTCAATCTCAGAAGGTCTAACATTTGCCCTTCACCTCATCCATCCTCACCGACCAAGGCCACAAACATACTTTCCAGGTGAAAGAGCATTTTACTTCTACTCCCATCAATCTATTACACTCCATTCATTGCTCACAATGCTATCTCCTTTACATCAGGAAGCTCAAATGAACATTTGGTGACCGCTTTACTGAGCAACTCTATTCTGTCTATAAAGATGGCACAACCTTACAGCTGCTTGCCATTTTAGTAAACTTACTTGCTCCCACATTATCTTTACGTCCAGGGCCTACTACAGTGTTCCAACAAAGCTCAATGCAAGCTGAAGGAAGAACGCTTCATTTTCCATTTAGGCAGCTTGCAGCCTCTTGGACTCACTATTGAGTTTATATAATTCAGAATATAACTCTGCCCACTATTTTACTTTAAAACCTTCTCATCTCACTCTAACAATGCGTTGTTTGTGCCTTATTGAGTCTCAGCAGAATGGATTCATTTTATCCTTTTCACATTTAACATTTATAGTTATTTTACACACCTATCTCTCCTTTACCACCTGTAGCATTCCCTTTGTCTTTTGATCAAGGCACATTCACCGTCTGTTCCATTCACTCTCCCACCCTCTCTGTCATCTGTATAAAAAACATTATTTTCCACCTCCTTTGAGTTCTGAAAGAGAATCATATCAGATTCAAATTGTTGACTCTGTATCTCTTTCCACAAATGCTGCAAGACCTGCTCAAATCTCGCATTTTCCAGCATTTTGTTTTTCATTATTTCAGATGCAGTATTTTGCTTTTAAGTACATTGTTGAGCTGCAGATCTTCTGGTGCTGGCCCTGGTTGAGGCCACTCAATAGACCACTAACAGCAGGATGCCTTCCTATAGCCCTGCTTTGGCCAGCAGGAGGATATCTCTCAAGTTAGCCTTTAACCATTCTAAGTAAATGAATAACCTAGTCAATGTCAATTTTTGGTTTCGCAGGCAAATCTTTCCAAACATAACACTCAATGAAGTTGTTGTAGATTTAAAAAGTTATTCTTGTTAAAATAGTTGAATTTGTTCAGTTATTGCAAAGTCAACTGGAAAACAAAAATAATTCATAATCTATGTTCTAAAGGAAAAATGAGTGAGCATTTGTGAGGAGCCACGTTCAGGAATGATCACTTGAAGATGTACCGGACTGCATCAGAGAAATGTTCTTTAAGCTCTTTGCATTGTAACCTGATGATACCCATTTATCTTTGAGAGGACTGAGAACAAACAGAGTTGAAGAAATGTGAGATAACAAGGTGTGGAGCTGGATGAATGCATCAGGCCAAGCAGCATTAGAGGATCAGGAAAGCTGATGTTTCAGGTCTGGATCCTTCTTCAGAAATGGGGGCTGTTGAAGAACCGTTGAAGAAATGTGTTACTTCACACTTCTTATTTAATCAACTTAAATTACACATTTAAAATGTCCAGAATCATCCTACGACAGAAAATACAACTTATTGAAATTCAAGAGATAACAAGGTGTAGAGCTGGATGAACACAGCAGGCCAAGCAGCATCATAGGAGCAGAAAGCTGACCTTTTGGGCCTAGACCCTTCTTCAGAAAATTATTGAAATTCAAAGCATTTTAACTTCTGCCGACAATTGCATTGCAGTTTCACAAATATTAGATGCCAAAATGCATTTTTACCTTTATACTGTTATATCTAAATCATTTGTATATAGCTGTTACCAACAAATTTGTGGAAGGAAAGTCCTGAAAAACTGAGCAGAAGAAAGAATAATTTCAAAAAGAAATTGAAAACAGTAGAAATTGTATTTCCAGCGGAGCATGTCTGAAGTTTCTGCGGAACATTTCATAAATGCTGACTCAACGTTTTAGAAAGCTAAGACCAGTGCATTGTATTGCTGCATCTTGCACCCCATATATGGCAGATTTTGCACATAAGAAGCAGACTTTGACATGGCTTATTTATGCCTTACATTATTCACTAATCAAACACATTTACATTTTAGACCAGAAGAAATTGTCTGATATAAGCACCTAATGAGTTGGAATTAATCTGACAGTTTATAACCATATACATTTATGGTTGTTGTTGTCAAAATATTGCACTTTAGGCAACTAATTTTGAAGATCTTAGTGTTTAAAACATGATAGTGGAAACTCAGAGAAAACTAGCTGTGATGAGTTTGTTCAAATGAATAACTGTAAACAGTTTGATGCCACTATCTGATGTGTCCACGTAATTGCTTTGAAATTTATACTGATAATTGTTTTTGAGGTTACAGAACTTGTCAACTTGAATCAAAAACAACAGTGCTATGATCTCAGCTGATGGTAATACTGGACAAGTCAGATCCCAGAGTGGAATCTGGCTTGACCAACAATAAGTTTTATTCATCCTTTTGGTTTACCACGGTAGTCAGCCACTGAATATTTTCACAAGAGTCTGCCTAGGTACTTTTAGCAGAAGAATGCAGAAGGTTATTACAAAGAAATACACAATCTGTATATGTGCATTGGAACATGCATGGCACAAGGGAGACCTATGAAAATTGAAGTCTTTGAAAATCAGGAGAAAAAAAAATCATTAAGAGTAATCCTTAGCACACTTTAAGTTAGTTATCATTGGAGGTGGATCATCTCAGCCCTGGAATGTCACTGTAGGAGCTCCACAGTGTAGAGTCTCTAGCCCAACCATCTTCAGCTGCTTTATGAATGACCTTCTATCCATCACAAGATCAGAAGCTGACAATTTCATTGACACTAAGTACCATTCGCAACTCATCAGATGCTAAAGGCAATTGATACCCTTATACAGTATAACCTGGGCTTTACTAGGTTTAGGCTGGCAAGTGACAAGTAACACTCATGCCTCATAAGTGTGAAATTATGAACGTTTAAACATTAAAGAATCTGACCATCACCGTTGACATCCAATGGCATTACATCACTGGCTTTCCCATAATCAACACCCTCGGAATCAATATTGACTCAAAACTGAACTGAGCTGAACCGTATACTGTTGCAAATGCATGTCAGAGGCCAGGAATTCTTCAGGAAATAACTCACCTCCTGTCTCCCCAAAATCTACCCATCATCTACAACACAGACGTCAGGAGCATGATGTAATACCTGGTACTTGACTAGATGAGTGCAGCTTCAACAACACAAGGAGGTCAACACATCCAGGATTGTGTGCCCGATTTGAAGGTCATCCCATTCACCACCTTCAGCATTCACTCCTTCCACTACCAATGCAGAGCAGCAGTGTGTAATATCTATAAGATACACTGCAACAATTCACTAAAGTTCCTTTGACCTTCAAAACCCCTGAGCTCTACAATGTACAACAGAAAGGACAGTAGATGTATAGGACAACTATCAACTGCATTTTCCCCTCCAAGCCACATATCTTCCTCACTTGGAACTGTAGAATCACTGTTTCTTCACTGTCATTTGAACTCTTTCTCCATCAATCCTATGGATGTACCCACACCCAACTCCAATGAACAGCAGATGTTTATAGAAGACCACCACAATTTTAAGAAGGGCAATTAGAGATGGGCTGAGTCAGTGACACCCACAAACTGTGATCAAATCAAAAATAATCAAGAAAAGCTGTTACTTTAGTACCAGCCTTTGTTAATGATCAATATATGCTTTCTTCCTGTCCCAAAAACTGATGGCCCATTATTACTCTCCATTTCCAGTCAATCAGTCTTACCCTCGCTGTCACTGTCCCTTGATTCCAAGGTTTTCAAGTCACTTTGTGGCAACCTGAGCAGAGTGACAGGGGACGGAGAAACAAGGGTAGAAACAAAAGATGGAAAGATAAGATCCAAAAGTGGAAGTCAGAAAAACGAGAAAGAAAAAGTCCCTCATTAGAAGTTAATGGGACAATTTGAAGCACTTAGGGTAGCACTAATATATTGGCATGGTACGAGAACTGGTTGACAGATATGAAACAGAGAATGGGAATAATTAGGTCTTTTCCATCAATAACAGTGGAGTACCACAAGGATCAGTGCCTGAGCCCCAGCTTTCATGATATGTATGAATGACCTGATGAGGGAACCAAATGCAACATTTCCATGTTTGGTCGATGATCCAAAACCATGCAGAATTGTATGTTGTGAGGAGGATGCAAGACGGTTTCAATATGATTTAGGAAAGTTGAGTGACTGGGCAAAAACATGATAGCTGCAGTATGTGGCTAAATGTGAAGTTATATACTTCGATGTGGATAACAGAAAGGCGGAATATTATTTACATGGTGACGTAATGCGAAGCATATGAAAGGATTTGGGTGTCCATGTACCCTAGTCAATGACAATACTCAGAGATATCAAGAGCTCAGGCAGGATCCACAAGCAACTAAGAAAACAAATGGTATATTGATCTTCACGGTAAGAGAATTTGAGATCAGAAGTAACGATTCATATGGCAGCTATGCAGTGCTTTAGTGAGACCATACCCAAGTATAGCAAGAAGTTTTGATCTCCCTACTTAATAAAGGCTATCCTTGCCATAGTGCAACAGACATTTATTAGGTTGATACTAGAGATGGCAGGAATATCCTATGAGGAGAGATTGGTTTGGCTGGATCAGTATTCAGTACAGTTTAGAAGAATGACAAAGGAACCGAATAAAATGTCTAAAATTCCAATATGCCTGGACATGCTAGATGCAGGAGGAGTATTTGCATGAGGACAGAGTCTCAGGATACATTGTAGACCATTTAGGATTGAGTTAAGATTTCTTCATTCAAAGAACATTGAATCTGTTCTTGATTATTAAGGAGATCATGGGTCACTTGGAGAATGCAGAAGAGTGTGGTTGGGCAGCATATCAGCCCTGATTGAATGGTGGAGCTGACCAAATGGGCTGAATGGCTTAATTCCGTTTCTATATCATTTGGTCTTACAGAACTCTCTACAATGGAAGATTGTGGAGGCAAAGTCACTGACTATATTCAAGAAGGTGATAGATAAATGTTTAGATTTAGGCATCAACAGGTTTGAGGAGAAAGCGGGAATCTGGCTTTGAGACAGAAATCATTTTGAATTGCACAGCAGGCTCAAAGGGCTACTGACATACTGTTCCTAGTCTTTTTTCTGTTTCTATGTTATGTTGCAATTTATCAAATGGCATCAAATGCAAATGTAGATCCTCAATCACATCTTCAAAAGCCAAATGTCTAAAGGCCAGTGAATCTTTTAAATTAGTGAATTAGTGAAGCGGTAAAAAGATTGCTAATTTCAGGAAGGGACTAATTTGCAGACCTTTGACTAAAATGAAGAAACCCAATGAGGCTTAGGCACAAATTGGACAGAATTTAATGTTTGCAACAAAAGTGTAGTGAAATGTAAAGAGTGCAATGGAGAAGAAACGGCTGCGACTGTGCTTAGCATTGGCAGGCTAAGACCTATTAGGGAAGGGGCTGCAGCAATCACCAAAGTCAAGCTTTTAAAAGGAAAGACCTTGCACACAGACCAATGTATTGTACAAGACATAAACTGTGGGATCCCTATTCTCTGATCTTCCTAAAGCATTACCTTCCATTGTGTGTTACACCATCCTGTGCACAAGCTGCTGGACAATTCATTAACAGTTACACTTTTGGAAAAAGAGATTGCAAATTAATAGGGATGTTGTCTGAGGAGGATCAAATGTGTCAACACCTCCCAGTGCAATGTATACATCTGGTTTCCCCTGCTTCCAAAAGAGACTCTCAGCAAAGACTATCCATGGAACTTTGTCTGTGTTGTGAAGTGACAATGGTGTAATAGTGACATTCGGCCTTACACAGAGAAACTAAAAAGATGTATGGTTAAATGTACACAAAGGTCCTGAATCATTCAGTAGACACTGTCATTCATGCCACCAAAATTCCTTCAATAGGTTTCCTTCCTTCTCTCCATCCCATTATGCCTTAGCTCAATCTCTGATTGCGGTGAAAGTTGCTGATCAGATGTGGAGCCCCTTAGCCCTGGAGGTTGGGTTGTGCATCCCCAGAGGTACTTGTATCTAGATGGCCCACGCATGCCAAGAATTTTCTTGCCAAAGGCATGTTGTCCCTTCTTGGTTTGAACCTCCAGGGCTCACAGAAATGGGCAGACATGGTGGAGGTGGAGGTGAAGGGGTCAGGGACCGTGGAGTGCCCTAAGTGAAGAGTGATCTGTCCTCAAGCTGCGTACCACCTGGCATTGCCCTGACTTCTTGCAAGGATGGAACACCTACATTGCATGCCATCTGCACACAAATGAAGAATGGTACTTCCTCAGGTGGTGGGACATTTATGTCACTGCATCAACAAGAGCACAAGAGCAGTCCAGGCTTTCTCATGCAAGGATCAGGATTCACTACACAGTGAGGAGTGGGATCTTGGGCTCCTCACTCTGCCCTGCTATGAGCTGTGTTTTTCTGAAGGACTCAATGAGGTGAAAGTGGATAGCCCAGCTGTTATTGCTGGTTACAGTGAAAGATAACGTAGTGAGGTGTTCTGAGATAATGAGTATGGTTCATGATGGGGAGTTTTGGGTGGAGGCAGGTGGGGAGTGAGACCAAATGGTGATGCTATGCCAAATAATAGTGAGAGTGACTGAGTATCCACATTAGTGGGAGAGATAGAATGCAGTTGCACAGATAGAATGAGTGTGAGGTTGCAGACAGAAGAGTGTGACACTTTTCCTGGCACAGCAGAGAGGTTAATAACCTCCTTCTGATAGTGCTGGCCCATTTTCAATTCCACAGATATAGCACTGCCCTGCATAATGGCCTCAGTCCAGTCTGCCTAGAAGCTATAGTTCTAACGTCCTCTGTCACCCCCTCCAGGAAAAGGATGCTTCTCCTTTACACCATCCAATCCATCGGGGTCTCCAAATTTCTAGTGGTGAATCTTGGTGCCAAACTCTCCTTTTCCGCCATGTTCCGATTCTGTCCATCAATAAGCAGAGCAGCTTCAGAAAGCCAGTGCCAGTCCAGTTACATAGAAGCCTTTAAAGGTGGCATAGATGCAACGGATGCTGACCCTGCGACTGATATCTGGTGAGTGGCAGGTTGTTCTCAGAATAGGCTTACAGTAATAATCCCAACTATTTCTACATAACTCAGGCTTAGCCAAAAAGTAAAGATTCAGCGCTTAGTATAGAAGTCAGGTGTTTTTTTAAAAACATGGAACAATTATTGGAATTCGTTGTTAAACATTATTAGCGTCTTATTTAATTTCAGTAAGGTCACAGCTCCTTATTAAAAAGACTCTTGTCACACCTGAAAATGCAATAAAAGATCTTTTGCTAAAAATTCTACCTAAGTTTCTGATATGCTTTGAAGAAGGACATTCTCTCCACCATAGTCATTTTTGGCTGAAAAGACAAACTTTTTTTAGAATGAAACTTAAGACATGATTTGCATCTAAATTCATTATACCTCAAAGTATCCTTCACAGTGGAGTAATAAATATCACATCCAAATCTGAACTATTCAATATATAACATTCAAACATAATCTAATGACAGGTAAAGGACATCTACCCTATGCAATCTATAATTGTAATACTTAAGTATCCCCAAACTTACTATCTCAATCAGAAATTTAAAGATTTCTAATAGCAGTTTCAATGATCAGTTTTAATCAATATCTTGAAATTACTTAACAAATAAGTGAAAATAGCCATGTAGTATAATAGATATGTAATGAAAAATATAGTTGTGCCTTTTTTCTAGTAGTACTTGATTACGTCCTGCAGTTCATTTTTCTACTACATTTTATTTATCCTTTCTCTTCTGTATTTTGCCCTTTTGCTTCTTCCTCCTTCTCTATTGCTTCATTGTACAACTATTCCTTACCTGGTACGATATCCGAGAGTATCTCACACATAGATTTTGAATACTGTTCATCCTTAGATAAAGCATTGTATAGTGATTCAGAAAATTATTTTGTAGTATCAGCCAATGAACAACCAAATCATTGATTTCTTTCATTATCCCTGTTAGAAATTAAAGGAATGCCTAAATAGTTTGTAACATTAATTATCCCACAAGATCCAGCTGATCAATTCAGGGTTTTGTCCCTTTCACTTAAAATCACGTGTTTCATAAATCATGGTTTTTTTAAATAGTGTCTTTGTTTGATTATGGCTAAACTTTCAATTAAATAATCCTTCAAATGCTATTCTTGGAATGATCTTTCTTCCCACTAGAGCTTACAAGCTGCAACATCATGCTCATATTTCACTTTATTTTGAGCAGTCATAAAACAGCATTGACAGCATCCAGGAAGCGATATATACACAAGCTGAACTGTACTGACCTCTCAACTGAATAGCATTCATCAGGCAAATGCGGTAGGAAAATAAAAAAAAAATGTAGGGGAAAAAGCTGTCTGCTGATGTGAAAGAACTTTCCTCTATTGATGTCTATATATACTGTTGTGCTTGTTGCCTTGATGATTGCATTCTTCCATGCTTGTAAGTCTTGTCCTGACCTTAAAGGTTTGGATTGATAGGACCAAGACCTCTAATACCATTTGTCAATGCACTGACTTAAACATTTAAAACCATAATCAATTATTGCTGACAGGTTTCTGATGGAACAGGTGGTATTCAGTAGTGTCTTGAATCTGGCACAATCCTTGGTGTTGTAATTCATGTGGAATCTTCAACAATTCACTGATTTTCACAATGTAATAAAATAGCTGATATTTGGTCTTCTATGCACAAGACAAGACCACATTATAATATTCTCTTGGTCAGGTAAATCTGGCACTGTTATTAATATATATTTGTCTTGATGCTTTATGATGAAAAAAAAAGTTTGTGCATTGCAAACAAAAGGATGTCCCAAAATAAATGAGGCAAAAACAATTTAAAGTTTTATTTTTAGAGTCAGCTGTGATGCCTCAGTAGAGAAGCTCACGAGAAATTAAGCCCCACTAGTCTTGGAGTTGTCACAGATGTTACACATTTTAAAAAGTATAAAGAATTCCCAAGGTCTTTTAGACCTAGACTAACAGATATCACAGGCCATGTTTTTGTACTTAACAAGAACTGCTATTTATTATAAATAGGTAAAGTCTAGCTACAGGTAAATAATGATATAGCATTGGCATACAAATTTACTACTTAAAACTCTGATCCCTTGTAAATTCCATTTCTGCACACACAGACAGACAGAGATAACAAAAAAGTACAGGTGTAATGGACAGAGAGAAAGACTTAGAAAGCAGTTCAATAATCATAGCGGCTTAAAAATTAATAATAATTAAAATTAAATATGCTGCTCCTTGATTCTTTTTCTGATACTTTCAGTTGTCTGCAAAAGGTAAAGGCAACTCATTCAGAGTTAACAAGGTGTAGAGCTGGGTGAAAACAGCAAGCCAAGCAGCTTCAGAGGAGCAGGAAAGCTAGCATTTCAGGTCTAGGTCTCTGACCTGAAACAAAGACCTAAGAATGCTGGAAATCTGAAATAAAAACAAAAATTGCTGGAGAAACTTAGCAGGCATGGAAGCATCTATGGATAAGAAAACCAAGTTAATAGTTTGAGTCCTGTGACCCTTTAATAAATCCAATGAGTCCAGTGGACTCACAAGATTAGCTCTGCTTTCTCTCCACAGATTCTGTCAGACCTGCTGAGTTTCTCCAGCAATTCCTGTTTTTGTTAAAGTCTCTGACTTACTGGCCAAGATCCACAACTTACAGCAAGTACAGAGGGCAAAATAGATTAGCTTTCTTCAGGCTTTAGATACATTTTAAGAACAGAGCAGGTTCTTCTCTACCAAACATCTGAAGGCCTTTCCCCAAACATTCACACTCCCAAGATGTCAGCTACCTGCAAACCAGTCACATAATTGTTGCCAGGTTGGAGGTCTTTGTCATGGAAAACCAGTCAGTCTTCACGCTGAAAATATTTGTAGCCATGCTTTGTTGTGCTTCCTCAGACAGTAATTTGCCATGCAATACCCCAGGGTCAATGGTATTTTTGTTCATCACCTAAGATAGTTATTAAACAAAAATATCCATTAAGTGGAGTCTCACATCAGGAAATAACAATAAGCAGTTGTTGGTTGTACAAAGTCCTATAGGTGGAATCGTTTAGTGAGAAGAGTAAAATGAAAAGTTAAGAGTTGATTGTAATGGAAGTAGAAGATAGTATTTGTGGGGCCTACTGCTGATTGATGAAGATAGTGATGAAAGAATATAAATTGACAAGAAAACTGGCAGAAAGGGGTAGAGGTTTGCTGCCAGGAGCTTTGATTAGATTAGATTGCCTACAGTGTGGAAACAGGCCCTTTGGCCCAACAAGTCCACACTGCCCCTTGAAGCTTCCCACCCAGACCCATCCCCCTATAACCCACACACACCTGAACACTATGGGCAATTTAGCATGGCCAATCCACTTAGCCTGCACATCTTTGGACTGTGGGAAGAAACCGGAGCACCTGGAGGAAACCCACGCAGACACAGCGAGAATGTGCAAACTCCACACAGACAGTCGCCTGAGGCTGGAATCGAACCCAGGTCCCTGGTGCTGTGAGGCTGCAGTGCTAACCACTGAGCCACCGTGCCGCCCCAAATTTTGGAGGAAGGAACAAATGATTAGCTGTATTTACGATTGCTACACCACTCAAATAATTGTGCACATGTTCACTTCTCTGTATATTTGTATAAACTACTGAAAATCCTGCTGTGCCTCCATCAGCATGAAAATGTCCCTCTGAGCTAGTGGCAAATCTGAAATTACAAGACTTTGTTGAGCTGAGTTATAACACTGGTACATCAGCCTCTATAGTTCCCTGGACTCATGTCTTCTGCAGAGTTTTTCAACATATTGTCGATTATCTAATGTATCATAAATGCGAAAGATAATTCTTACAGTGAAAACTTCCTAAAATTGCTATTCTACACCTTGCACTTTATAATTCATTCATTTATTCAAAAGCAACTTCAATTCTGCTATATTCACAGACTTTTTTATGCTTCCTTATATCGAAACAATCAGATTGTGACTGATAATTTCTTCCTTGCAGCCAGCCAGGAAATTTAATTTCATACCTCACAGCACCAGGGACCCGGATTCGATTCCAGTCTTGCGCGACTGTCTGTGCGGAGTTTGCACATTCTCCCTGTGTCTGCGTGGGTTTTCTCTGGCTGCTCTGGTTTCCTCCCACAGTCCAGAGATGTGCAGATTAGGTGGAGTGGCTATGCTAAATTGCCCAGAGTGTTCAGAGATGTGTAGATTGGGTGGTTCACAGGGGGATGCATCTGGATGGGATGGTCTAAGGTTCGGTGTGGATTTGTTGTGCCAAAGGGCCTGTTTCCACACTGATCAATATGTTTGTGCTCCATAGCAAACAAGGGGGAACATCCTCATCATTAATTAACATGATGTGCATATAAACTATTTTACAACTGATGGCAAGAAGTGTTGACTGTAGCAATAAATTATTCGCCTTAGAGAAGTCAAAGTGACAGTGTTGTCTCTAACACACAGCTCTTGGGATACAGGACACTAGCTAGAAATGTGAAATCAGTATTTGTTCAATAGGTTTAAGCTTACTTTAAAAACATGAAATCTGGCTTTCTATAAGATATGTCTGAGCTATACAGGCTGTTCTATTGACTAGGCCAGAAAGTTATGCCCCTTTGGCAAATTAGGGAAACCTACAATGATTTCTCATAATTGGATTTGGCTACAGCAACACAACATTGTCACTCTGCCAGTAATTTCTGAAAACACATCTCACGGATAGTATTATCCAGTAATGGCAACGACTTTAATTTCAGGGATTGCAAATCTGAAAACAATGAACGATGAAAACTTAACATGATTTATGTTTTATTTCTTTTCAAATGTGGGGTGGAATGTATCAGAGTCTGAGTGACATGTCTTATGCTGAAATTTGTGGAAGAATTAAACAAGAATTCCAACGAGTCCCATTTCTATGTTGGGAGTATCTTACTCTATATTTTATGCTTTCCATAAGCAGCATGCCAAGATTTTCAGTAAGCTGGTGGCATGTTGCCAATTAACTGTGATTATAGCTTGTTAAACACCCTGTTCATGGCCCAGATTGCCTCATTAGAATACAGCTTTCTATCTCACGAAACTCACATAGAAGCTAGAGTGAAAAAGTCTCGACCTGAAAACCAGAGCAGATACCTGGTGAATTTGCTTGCTCTGACTGATATCCATGTTGAACGCTGGGCACCAGCAACCCAGAGCATGCTCCATGGCCACTGGCCTCACACACTCCATATTGACAGACGTTGGCATCTCACACGCACTACCTTCCAAGAACGCCTATGACACAACTCTGACCAGCTTGCAAGACACTTCTGAACCATCAACACTGCATGCCAGGCTGCAACTATCATTGAGGTGTTGTAACAAGGACACTGTGCACTCAGGGATGCGCACCACGCTCATGAACTGGTCTTAGCTGTATCTCAAGGCTCATTATTTGCTACCATAGAGCTCATGCACTCTAAGTCTTTATTCATTCACAGGGTGAGGGTGTCCCTGGCCAGGCAGCATTTATTGCCCATCCCTAATTGCCCAGAGGGCAGTTCAGAGCCAACCGCATTGCAGTGGGTCTGGAGTCACAAGTAGGCAAGACCAGGTAAGGATGGCAGTTTCCTTCTCTAAGGGGCATAAGTGAACCAGATGGGTTTTCTCGACAACCAATTCACAATTATCATAAGATACTGAAATCTAAATTTTTATTGAATTCAAATTCCACCATTTGCCATGGCAGTATTCGAATCAGGGCCCCCTGAACATTACCTGGGTCTCTGGATTAACGGTCCAGCGATAACACCACTAGGCCATTGCCTCCTCATGCTCATAGCACTTCATCCCATCAACCAACAATACTAGGCTTATAATAATTCTTTAAATTAGAAACAGGCCCTTTGGCCAACAAGTCCACACTGCCCCTTGAAGCATCCCACCCACACCCATCCCAATATAACCCACACACCCCTGAACACTACGGGCAATTTAGGATGGCATGCCCTCATCTTGCCAGTTAGCACTGACAGAAAGGAAGGAATATTCTCATAACTGCCTTTAATCAAATCTTCAGTCAGTGGCTCACTAAACAATAAGTCAAGGGCAGCCACTGATACCAGTACAGAGGTTTGGATGGGGCAGGTAGTTAATAAGGCAAGTTTGGTTAGATATGACGAAAATGTCTCATGGAGAAAATTCCTCCAAAATCCTTGAAGCAATTTGAACTTAGCCAAAAAGACATAAGATTCAGCATTTGGAACCCGTGTGAATGATGAAGTTTTGATCCAGATAGCTGTAAAAAAAGCAGCTTATATACAAGACCAGGCAGTTTCTAAAATAAATTCTGTGAAGAGAGAAACAGCGTTAACTTTTGGATTTGTTATCTTTCATTAGAAATGGGAATGTTAAATATGCAACAACAAGGAGTGGGTAGGTCAAGGACAAAAAGATCAGTGATAGGGTGGAAGAACAGAAAGATTGAATGTCAAAAATGTTATTCAAGGGTGTTGCTACAAGCACCCCCACATGAGTCTGAGCTATGGCTCACTTTTTGCAACATGTGTCAAACATTTCTTATTATAGTCCTGTTCAAACCCCCTCCCTCAATGTCTTCCAAGTATATTGCTGATTCTAGCAGTGTCATGTCATGTGATCCCCTTGAATTAGAAATCTTTATCAATTTTTCTTTCAATCTCCACCTATGTCTCAGTTTCATACTGTCCATCTCTACATTATTCCTTCCCTTCTTCAGCTTCTTTATCTCCATTCCTGAAGATAGAATGCCAACTAATATTTATTTTCAGCCCATTCGTTTCCACAGTAGCCTCACCTCACTGCCCGAGAATGATTCCATCCCATTCTCTGAGTTCCCCCATCTCCGTCTCATCTGTTCTGATTATGCAACCTTCCACAACTTTGCTTCTAAAATGTCTTCTTTTTACCTCAAGCAAGGGGATAACTGATCCTACAGAAGTTGTCAGGGCCTTCAATCATATTTTCTGCATTTCTGTTCTCATCCTTTCCACACCCTGCTAGAACTATGATGGGATTCACTTTGTGCTCTCATTTCACCTCACCAAGATCTGCTTTTGATGAGTCATTTTCCACCATTTCCGTCATCTTCTTCAGATGTCATCATCAAACATGTCTTCCCCACTCCAACCCTTTTACGATTCCTGGGGAGCATTTCCCTTTACAACACCATGATACACTCTTCAGTTACCCCAAACATCTCATCCCTTTCCTGCAGTACATTTTCACATAAAGGCAGGGGAAATACTAATAGGTGGCATGTGGCCACAGTGGTTAGCACTGCTGCCTTACAGTGCCAAGGACGTGGGTTCGATTCCAGTCTTGGGTGACTATCTGCGTGGACTTTGCACATTCTCCACATGTCTGCCCGGGTTTCCTCCGGGTGCTCCAGTTTCCTCTCACAGTCCAGAGATGCACAGGTTAGGTGTATTGGCCATGCTAAATTGCCCACAGTGTCCAGGGTTGTGCAGGCTAGATGGATTAACCATGGGAAATGCAGGGTTACAGAGTAAGAGGGCGGTTCTGGGTGGGATACTATTTGGAGGGTCAACATGACTCAATGGGCTGAATGGCCGCTTCCATACTATAGGGAATCAATCAAGGTGACCTTTGCTCCCCTAATATGGTTTAGTGGTTAGCACTGCTGCCTCTCAACACTAAGGACCAGGGTTCAATTCTACCCTCAGGCAACTGTCTGTGTGGAGTTTGCACATTCTCCCCGTGTCTGCATAGGTTTCCTCTGTGTGCTCTGGTTTCCTCCCACAACCTAAAGATGTGCAGGGTAGGTGGATTGTCCATGCTAAATAGCCTGTGGTATTCAGGGATGTGTAGATTAGGTGGGTTATAGGGAGATGTGTCTGGGGGAATGCACCAAGTGTTGGGGTGGAATTGATGGGCCGAAGAGCCCTTTCCACAGTGTCGGGATTCTATGAATACCTTTTTTCTCTCCTTACTTACCCGAAGCTCTAAACACTCCTCATACATAAATCATCGAGTTACACGGGCTTAATTCAATCTACTCTATATTCACTGTTTATTCTGATCTCCTCTACACTGGGGAAAACACTTAGGTGACTCTTCTGCAAAAAAACTTCATTCCATCTGTCTGCATCATTTGGTCTGGTATTTTAATTCTCTCCCTACACTCTCACTGAGATTTCCAACATTCCACTGTTCCACTGAGGTTCACATAACCTTCAAGTTGGCACTTTACAGGTTTCTGTATTCAGCATTGTGTTCAACAATTTCAGGCCATAAACCTGTTTTGTTTTCTTTTCTTTGATTCTTTTCTTTTTCAATCAACAACATATCTGCCTTTGGAATGCAGAGATAGCAGGAACTGCAGATGCTGGAGAACCTGAGATAACAAGGTGCAGAGCTGGATGAATGCAGCAGGGCAAGCAGCATCAGAGGAGCAGGAATGCTAACATTTCGGGCCGAGAATGCCTTTTGTTTCTTTTCTTGTGCCATCTCTATTCTCTTTGACCCTTGAGGAATTAATTTTCTGTCATTCCATTTCTCCTGAATTCCACTCAATCACAGACTTTCTTCTTGCTCTTGCTCCAAACCTATCATATTTCTAACTTTACTATAACAAGGTGTAGAGTTGGATGAACACAGCAGGATCTTGACCCTCAAGAAAGTTCTTGACACAAAACATCAGCCTTCCTGCTCCTCTGGTGCTGCTCGGCCTGCTGTGTTCATCCAACCCCACACCTTGCTATCTCAGGCTCCAGCATTGGCAGTTCCTATTATCTCTGATATTTCTAATTTTTCCCAGTTCCGATGAAAGGTTCTGAAACATAAACTGGGCTTACTCTCAGCCAAGGTGTTGCCTGATCTATTGAGTTTCTGCCAGCATTTTCTGTTTTTATATCAGGTTTTCAGCATCTGCAGGATTTTTCTTCTAAAACTTAATTATTAAAAACAGCCAAGCATTTTCTGTTGGCCCAGACTGGGAAACAATATGGAATTTCTTGCTTTGTGCTCCCAGAGTTTGCATTTTCAAAGAATTCGGTAATCAGTATCGACAAAAGGATTGTCATTTCTGTAGGCCTGTTTTGAGCTAGCAATGAAGTAGAGATTCTTTGGGGAGACACCAGGAGGAGAACATAAAAGCAGGAGTGGGCCATTCATCTTTTCTAACAAGTTCCACCTTTCTACATCATATTTGATCAACTACCTCAATGCCATATTCCTACATTAATCCCATAGCCCTTCATGTCAATAGTAGCTCTAAATCTACAAATCTCTGTCTTGGACTTACTTAATGGCAGAGCTTCTCTAAGAGAATGCCTGCTTTCTCTGGTCCCAGAAAATAACAAAATAAGTGAAAAGCTTATTTGCCTTTCTTATAGCTGTTACTGGTTAGGCTGCCCACCACCCAATCAGAGTGAATGAAGAGCACACAGTGCATAGTTCTCTCATTTGGATTTCACATGAATACGAAGTTAGCAGATTAGCAGAAACAAGTGGGCATGTTGTTCCCCACACTGCACTTCCTATTAAAGATCTAGTCAACTTTGACTCCATTTCCTCTTTGTCCTCCTGAAGATACTGCTTGCCAATACTCAGCACATCTACTAATGAAACACAATGTGGGAGCAAATTACTGGAATCTGTCCTGAAAGGTCTGATAAAAAGTCATCTAAAAACTCGAAAAGTTAGCTTGCTCTCTCTCCACAGATGTTGCCTGACCCGCTGTAATATCCAGGAGTTTTGGTTTTCAGTGCTAGTAAAACACCTTGCCTTCATCAAAAGTAACCAATTTTTTTGGTGACTACTAGTATTATTCTATTATTTCAGTCTGTGTTTACCAAGAGATCTTGGGATGTAGGTTCATAATTCCTTGAAAGTGGAGTTGCAATGTAGACAGGATAGTGAAGGAGGCATTTTGTACGCTTGCCTTTATTGGTCAGTGTATTGAGCACAGGGATTGGGAGGTCATGTTGCAGCCATATAGGGCATTGGTTAGGCCTGTTTTGGAATCCTGCATTTGGTTCTGGTGCCCCTGCTATAGGAAAGATGTTGTGAAACTTGAAAGTCTACAGAAAATATTCACAAGGATGTTGCTTGGGTTTGGAGTGTGTGAGCTATAGAGAAAGGCTGAATAGAAATGTCCTACCAGTTTTATTTGTGGAGATTCAGTAGAAATATTTTTAATCATAGAATCATACAGTACAGTAGAGGCCTGTCAGCCTAGCAGTCTCTACAACCTAAGTAAAATAAGTAATGACTTCTTCATATACAAGCACATTGTTTCATCCATCAGTATCAAATAATATCTTCCAGGAATTGGTAACTAACCCAAACCTTCTTGTGTGGCATGTCCAAATACTTCCAATTGCCTGAGGAGCCAGAAAGGCAACAAAGATCCAGGAAAATCTCTAAGAGTAGACAGAAGTTCTCTCACAATCCTCATAATTACTGATTTTGAGAGCTAGGCTCAAATTTAATGGTGAACAATGGCTCAGCCTTGGCACGTTATGGAGTTAAGAAACAGTAGTGATCAAATTCTAATAAAAATTCCAAATGATAGTCGGTAGTTTCAAAGTGGGCAATGCAGGTTTCTCTCAGAGTGATGCTACATCTGTCCAATATGGCCACCTCTTTACAAGTTGCAAATGCTGCTCAGGAGCCACCACAGTGATCCAAAGTGTTGGCAATAATTGCAGGAGTTAACTTACAAGCCAGCACAAAGAAGTGAAGAACCATAATCATATCAAGAAGACTTTGTTGAGGAGAACTGGACTGCTGAAAAACTTAATCAAGCATTAGTCTAGCATTTTTTAATAAACACCAGACCAAACAGGCAATAAGACGCACATAACATGGATTTTGAGCACTGAGAACCAACAAGATCAAATACTAAATAGAACATTCACCTTGATTTATGAGTTGTGCAAAAATGGATCTGAAATCACTCGGAACCATTTGCCAAAATCCTTTCTGTGTCCTTCTCAAAAATTTCACATCTGAACATGTGATGCCCAGAATTGAAAAAGTAATCCAATGGGGGCTGGCAAGCATTTTATAGAGATTCACTACTATTTCCTTGTTTTTAAGCCCAGTGTCTCTACATATGAATCTCAAGGTCCCATGGGCATTATTAACTAATTTCTTGATCTACTGTACCATCTTCAATAATTTGTGCTCATATACCCCAGGTCTCTCTGCTACTTCATCTGTTTTAGAATGGCTCTTTTTTATTTTGTATTGCCTATCCCCCTTTTTCCAATTAAGACTGATCATTTCATACTTCATCGTATTATTTTTCTGCAAAAATATATCTGCCTATTCCATTGGCCTGTCGTAATGTCCTTTTAAAGTCTAGCATTATTCTCCCCACGGTTCATAATACCTTCACAATGCACGTTTTTGTAAATTTTGAAATTTTGCTGCACCCAATCTTAGTCATGAATAGAAAACATGAAAAGCTGTGGTTCAAAAACACCTCCTGGGCAACTCCACCATATATCTCCTTCCAGTCTAATAATCAATCATTTTCCACTACTATCTGCTTCCTGGCACTAAACAAACACCCATCCAGCCATTGTCCCAAAAAGAATGCAAGCACAGCTATATGAACAGCCAAAAACTAATTTTATAGTTTCTTCCAGTGGCTATACCATAAAAAGGATGGCAATGGATTTGTTGACTCCTTACCAGCTTGTTGGAAGATGACATCACCTAATCCTTTCCTCCTAGAACTGTATTTTCATTTCTTATCAAATGCATATCTATTGAAAGTCGTGTTTACATCTGCATACATCACATTCTCAGCTCGTGCACTCCAAATCCTTACTATTCACTGCCTACCAAAGATTTTTCCGTGTATTATTTTTAGATTAGATTCCCTACAGTGTGGAAACAGGCCCTTCGACCCAACAAGTCCATACCACCCTTGATATATCCCACCCAGACCCATCCCCCTATCACCCACACACCCCTGAACACTACGGGCAATTTAGCATGGCCAATCCACCTAGCCTGCACATCTTTGGACTGTGGGAGGAAACCGGAGCACCCAGAGGAAACCCACGCAGACACAGCGAGAATGCGCAAACTCCACACAGACAGTCGCCTGAGGCTGGAATCACACCTGGGTCCCTGGCACTGTGAGGCTGCAGTGCTAACCACTGAGCTACCGTGCCACCCCAATTACCTTAAATTACTTTAAATCAGCGTCCTTTGGTCCATCAATAAGGACAAGTTTCTTTTTGTCAGCTCTGTCAAGTCCAGACCACTCATGCTATTGATTTTCTTTAAAAAGAGAACAACTGCAGATTTTCCAATCCAATTAAGTACTTTAAATCCCTTAAAACCATTCTCCTAAATATCTTTTTGCCATCTTTTTCATATTTTTCCTAAACTGTGATATCTAAAGTTGGATACAATAATTCAGTTGAAACCAAAGGGTGTGTACAAACTTTCCTTGGTTTTATAATCTATGCCTGGATTTTTAAAGCAAGGGCTCTGTATAGTTATAGGTGTTCATAACATCATAAGACCAGAAGATATAGGAGCAGAATTAGGACATTCAGCCCATAAAGGCTGCTTCGCTTTCGATCATGGTTGATATGTTTCTCAAAACCATTCTTCTGCTTTCTCCCCGTAACCCGCAATCCCCTTTCTAATCAAGAACCTATCGATCTGTTTATTAAATACACTCAATGAATTGCCTCCACGGCCTTCTTCAATAAATTTTGCAGATTCACCCACTTCTGGCTGAAGAAATTCCTCCTCATCTCAGTTCTAAAGATCGACCCTTTATTATGAGGCTGTGCACTCGGGTCCTGCCTGTCCTGCTAATGGAAACACTTTCACCATGTCCACTGTATCCAGACTGCTCTGTATTCTGTTTGTTCCAATGAGATCCTTCGTCATCCTTCTAAACTTCATCGAGTACAGGCTCAGAGTATGCAACCACTCTCACATGACAAGACCTTCATTCTTGGAAGTATTCTTGTGAATCTCCACTGGGCCCCCTCCAATGCCAGCATATTGTTCCTCAGATATGGGTACCAATATTTTCACAATAATCCAGATGTCGTCAGACCAGAGCTTTGTACAACCCCAGCAGCACATTTCTGCTCTTGTATTCTAGCCATCTCAAAATGAATTCTAACACTGCATTTGCCTTCCTTATTGCCCATTGAACCAGTATGGCAATGGTAAGAGAATCCTGATCTAGGCCTCCTGAGACCATTTGTGTTTCAGATTTCCAAAGCCTTCCGCGTTTAGAAAATAGTCTAGGCCTTATTTTTACCTTTCAAAGTGCATAACCTCACACTTTCCCAAATTAAATACCAAATGCCACTTCTTTGTTCACTCGCCTAGCCTGTCCACATACTACTGCAGCCTCCCTGCCTACAAGAAATAATCTGTCCCTCCACCAACCTTTATATCTTCTGCAAACTCCCTTCATCCAGATCATTAATGTATGATGTGAAGCGTTATGGCCCAAACACTAACCCCTGTAGAGCTCGGCTAATGACTGGCTGCCACCGTGAAAAAAGTCCCTTATCCTCACTTTCTGCCTTCTGCCATTCAGCCAATACTCCACCCATAACAGATCCTTGCCCCTAACACCATAGGCTCTTATCTTATTTTGCAGCCTCCTGTGTGGTGCCTTGTCAAAGGCCTTCTGGAAACCAAATATATCATGCCCCCGGATCTCCTTTGTCTAACTTGATGCCTCCTCAAAACATTCTAACAGATTTTTCTGCCATGTCAAGGGATGGGTCTTTGTTGAAGAATCATCAACTCAGGGCCTTCTTGTGATGTCAAGGTATGATTTCATTTTTATCTCTCTCCCCCTAGTGATCTCAGTCTGCTTCGCGATGATCCTGACTTCCTGCACATACCTCCCTACTTCTTCACCATAACGTACTATGTACTCTCCTGTTCTGCTTCATGGTGGCTCTGAATACTATGCACCCCTTCCAAAACATTTCACAGTGATTGTAACCGAAACACTAACCTCCATCCAATCAGGCCTGCTTTACGAAGCTCGTGACCTACTGTGCACTCCTCCCAGTTTATTTCACAGTGATCTTGATATGGTTTACACTTCATTGAATTTCCAGTGTTTAGACTCTATCTTCAGTAGCTGTCAACCAGTTGGAAGACTGGCAGCTTCTCAGTCACAATTATGTCATTGGTAACAGTGCTTATTGCTGGGATTGTCCCAAGAATGGAGCTATATTGTGGATGTGCAGTAGATAAGTGGTGTTTGGTTTAATAGGACAAGTCCACTTGACAGAACCATTGAAGGGACAGTGTGGTGCAGGGGTGGTAGTTTCTACAGAAGTTCGCCCCTCCTTTAACAAGACTTCACAGGCTGGCTATCAAGTTTTATTGGTTGTCCACCCATTTGGTGAGAGACCTCCTCACCCTTGGCATAATACAAATAACAGCAGGAAGAGACCGTCATAAGTGTTGATGAATTAGCCATTTACAGGCCTCAATTGGCCTCTGGGAAGTAAATCCATCCTCAACCTTCCCCATGACTATTTTGTCTCTTGATTCTACGCCCCTCTGTTCATTAATGATGTCATTAATTCAGCAGTTGGAAATTATCTTAATTCAGAAGGTCACAGATGCAGAATTAATTTGGTTCGAGGTAAGAAATAGGATCAATAAGCTGTCACTCACATGATTATTTCACAGGTTCCTTAACAGTAGTTAGATACTAGGAAACAGGAAGGATAAGGGGGCATGAAAGAAAGGTATTTCAATATTCATGTAATTTTAATCCAAATGTTGATTGGGTGAGTCAGATTGACAGCGTTAGCCTGATAGTTGAATTCATGGAGTGCTTTGCGGACAATTCCTTAGAGTCATAGATTCTAGCATCAACCAGAGAAGAGGCTATTCTAGACCTGGAAATATACAATAAGACAGGATGAACAATTCTTATCATGGTAAGGAAGCCTCTGAGTGACATGGATCATAAAATGACAAAATGTCACATTCAGTTTGAGTTTAAGACTACTTCAAAAACAACATGATTACTCATCTTTATGGAACTTTAATTTGAAATGCTAAGTCAATTTCTAACATCTTGAAACCTAATGTGGTTTGATATAGCACAGGTGATCTTTGAAGAGAAAACATTAGTATTACATCACCTCTGAAATTGTAAACTTATCTTCACAGAATTTGCTTTAACAGACATGGCCTCACAAATGTCTTGTAATGAAGAAATAAAATACCATAAGGTGGCACGGTGGCTCAATGGTTAGCACTACTGCCTCACAGCACTGAACCCAGGCTCAATTCCACCCTTGGGCAATTGTCTGTGGAGTTTGCATATTCTCCCCATGTCTGTATGGGTTTCCTCCAAGTGCTCTGGTTTCCTCCCACAATCCAAAGGTGTTCAGGCTAGGTGGTTTGCCCATGCTAAATTGCCTGTATTGTTCAGGGATGTGTAGATTAAGGGGATGGGTCTGGGTGGAATGCTCTGTGTGTCAGTGTGGACTTGTTGGGACAAAGGGCCTGTTTCCACACTGTAGGGAGTCTATGATTTTATGAAAATGTAACAATGGGACTGGTCTTTCAGCTTGTAAAAATATAAATCAATAATCTTACTCATCATCAGAGGCCATATGGCAAATCTCACATGAAGACGGAAAATAAAACTACAAACAAAGGTGTGATGCTAGTACCTTACTGGCAATAATTAAACAGCATATAACACTGATATCTCAATTGATTGATCATTACACCTAACCAAAATATAACATAATTGTTGAAACATAAACGCAATCCAAAACAACCTCCTCCAGCCTGTTGATTATCATTTGCCAGTAAAGGCAATGGCAGCTTCAGGGCCAAACAGATCTGTTATCAGTAACCAAGTTCACTGATCAGCAGAGAGAAAGCAATCTGGTCACAAACAAATGTTCACAGCAGATCAATTGCAGCCTTTTTACAATGTTGACTAAGAAACCTCATTGCTGTTGATGAGTTTATAAATGTCAACAAGTCTGACTGGAGAACCTTGCACCCTGCTGAATTTGGCATTGAGACCTTTTTGATCTATTCAGCAGATGTATCAGAAGCAGTCAATACATTCTGAGTGTAACATGCTGAATCGGTTCCATTCTAAGAAGCTGCTACAATAGATATGAAATACACAAACTGCTCCGAGGCATGATGGTCTTTGTCTCCTATTACTCCTCATGAATAAATATTGAACGAGTATGTGAAGGAAAATGGTAATGGACTTCAGGTGCATATGAGGAAAGGACCAATCAATGATGAAAAGAGAAATCTAATAATCATGGTTTATCAATGATTCTTCAACTTCTACTTCCCTTTTGCTTTTCTCCTCATCTTTTCTTCTGCTTCTCCAACTATACCTCTCACTCCAATGCATTTTTTTGTCCTCTTTCCAACTCCCTTTCTATCTTCCTTCCTCACAATTCCCCTGTCTCAATTTTGCTTCTTACCTTCACTACCCTATTTTTCATCAACATATTTCCATCTACTCTCAGTCTCTCTCCCCCTCTTCATTCTGGTGATGCGATTTTCCATTCATCCTTTGTCTGACCACGTCCTCATCACCTCTTTCACCATTCATCACAAACACACTCTCTTGTTTCACCCTTCTCAGCTCACCCATACCCTTCTCCCTTTTGGCTACTACATTTGCTCCTCCCTCTTCTTCCCCTTCCCTCTCCTACTTTCTACTTTCCATCACCCTCATTTTGCTATTATCTAGGCTTTTACTTCAACCTTTTCTCCGCCTTATCTGAAATCCTTCCTCCCTCTTATTACATTTTGCCCTCGTATGGGTTTAGTCCATTTATCTCACAAGGACTTTCCCCACCAATCCTAGACACTGCACTGGGTATAATCCATCTGCATGCAGCCACTCAAAATGGTAGCATGGAAACAACCCACCTTTTCAGACAAGGTGGGAATAAAAAGAATGTCTACACGTCATGTATTATCAATTGGTGGCACGGTGGTTCAGTGGTTTGTGCTGCTGCCTCACAGCAGCAGAAATCTGAGTTCAATTCGACCCTCAGTCAACTGTCTGTGTGGAGTTTGCACACTCTCACTGTGTCTGCATGGGTTTCCTCTGGGTTCCTCCCATGGTCCATAGATGTGCAGGCTATGTTGATTAGCCATGGAAATGCAGAGTTACAGGGAGGGGGTCTAATCTTGAGGGCATGCTTTCCAGATGGTCGGTGTGGACTTGATGGGCAGAATAGCCTGCTTCCATGCTAATAGAGATTCTATGATAATATGTGTTAATTAACCTTTAAGTGACAGCTTTAGAATTTTGTCTCTTCTACTTAAAAGTATGTCATTCAAATGCCACAATTTTTGTTTAGCTGTATCTTTGCTTTATTACAGCTAAACCTTCAATTAAATAATCCTTCAAATTCTACTCTAGAAATGATCATTCTTCTCCCTGGAGCTTACAAGCTAAAACATCATGGTCATATTTCATTTCATTTTGAGCAGTCATAAAACAGCATTAGCAGCATCCAGGAAGAGATATATACACAACCTGAACTGTACTGACCTCTCAACTGAATAGCATTCATCAGGCAAATTTGGCAGGAAAAGGAAATAAAAAGTAGAGGAGGGGGCAGAGAGATTTGCCAGCTAATGTGAAAGTACCTCCCCTGTTCGCTTTCATATGCTCAGTTTGCAGCTGTGATGCGTTCTTTCCAAACTGTAAGTCTGCCTTGTCCTTTTTTTCAACTTTTTGATTAATGGGAGTAGATGTCTGATATCACGCGTCAACATGACTTAAATTTTTAAAATTATCATCAATTACTGCTGGTGTTTCTGAATGTAAAAGTATTCAGCAGTATCCTAAATCAGCTGCTATTTTCCTTATCATTCTAGCAGCTCCTTCAACTGCTTGCAATGGTTTTTGCAATGTTATAAAACAGTAGGCTATATGTAATAATCTATCCTCAAGACACTGATATCTTGTGATAGTGCCTTTGCCTGACCTAATGTTCATGTCATCACTTTTTTCCAAGCGCATAACATTGGCAAACTTCATGCAGTGTCACAGCTTATCTGCTATTGAAACACTCATTTGTGCCCTCACAGCACCAAATCATCGCTGGAGGGTTTAGCACTCGAATTGCCCAGGTTTTCTTGCCTGGTCCTGGAGAGAAAACATATTTTAACAATCCCCACACAGGTACCTCTTCTCATGTAATTTCAATAGTGACCACCACTGCTGGTGACACTGCCAAGGCGACAGAGCTGCAGCCCACAGGTTTGCCTAGCAGTGTGGGCACAGCCAACTCACTGTTCTTAATTGAATGTTAGACCCAATAGGGAGAGGGCAATTAAGAGGCTGCTGCTATGAAGATTATGAACGTCATCCCACTGTCTGCCCAAAGGGATTCATAATAGGTCCCAAATTTGAGACCCATCCTCTCATTGATAAAATACGAGCCTGTGTTTCAGTTTTCAAGGCATTTTATCCTTATTAGAACGCTGAAAAATTTTTCACAGAAGTAAAAAAGATAAATCCTGCCTGTTTTAGTTTAGTTTCAGTCTTTTTTGATTCTGTCGTGGGATGTGGGCACTGCTGGTAAGGCCAAAATTGGAGTGAATGATGTTGAATATAATTTTCTGCGCTAACTGTCGTCAACACAAATTATTTGAAAATCCTCCTGGCACTGCTGGAAAACAGAAATAGCCTAACCACACTGAACTTTTCCACAGACACTTCCAGACAATGAAAATCTTGAGGTGTGCCAGCGTTACAATTTAAAGTAAACTCTGCTGCTAGCAGCCCATAGAGTAAATGCAAAAGCAAATTGCATGAGAAAATGCGACATCTAATTAAACAAGCCTTAGGCTAATCCACCCCAGAAACTGGTCACTGGAAGTGGTCAAGTATCTGACTCGGACAGCAATTCAGTGGGATTGAGATTTAGGAGTTAGAACATTTTGTCTTAATTTTAATTCATCTTTGTTCCATTTTAAGTTGCCCAGGTAAAAGCTATATTGATTCGGTAGAAAGTGGTATTTGTAGTCTGCACTTTTCTGTGTTCTATTACAGATGAATACAAGGAAAACTGAAATAGATTTTCTTGTCCACACTGAACACTGAGCTGGATGCAGCAGATTATTTAAGTATCCCAATAGTTTTTTTTAAGACAAATGTAGCTATTTTTTATCATACACTTACAGCTTTCAAGAAACATTTTGGTTCACGTTATTACCAAAAGGAATATATTACACGAAAGTGACTTTTTATCCAAATTTCTGTTGGTCGAATAGAAGACTTGTGGCCTTGTAGTTTGGAATGAGTGCTGCTTGTTATTTTAAGAATTGGAGCTGTGTTCTGCGCATCCGAGAGCTGTAAGTGATGACAGATCTGGGCTTTGTTATAATATTATTTATCATTATTCTTAACTGCATTTTTAATTTCCTCCCATTCCAGTTTTTTTTTCCAAATGCAATCCATCATGATCTGATCCATTTGGATACAGTATATACTATAAATGAAAGGCAATTAATTTATGTCTACTACAATCTAGTTGGTATATCTCATTACCCCAATACCAGTAAACTATGTAATAAAACAAATTGTAATTTTTCTATGGTATTTGAGGAATGATCAGGAATTAAGCAGAGTGTAATTGGTGTCCACATCAACGTGAAATCTCTGACCTTGTTAATTCTTCTGAGGCCCACTGATTAAATCAAGCGTAGCAAGCTCCTGACACAACTAATCCCTGTCATTGTAAGTTTGATGTTTGGGTCAGCATTTAAAGCAGCAATATTTTGGAAGAAATTTCTCTACAGTCAAGCACGTCAAATAGCACAGTAAGTGTAACATCAAGCAAGATCAGGAGTCAATCCCACTAACAGCTAGGTATGCAAGAAGTTTTTATTACAGTAGCAATACAGTAAAGGAGGAATTCTTGGAGAGTAAAGGGATAGTTTCATGATTCAATATATTGCGGATCCAAATAGATACAAGACTGGATATTGTGTAATAAGGAAAGAATAATTTATAATCTAGTTGTGCGTATGCCCTGAAGGAAGAGTGACTGCAATAGGATAGAATTCTACATTAAGTTGGAGAGTGAAGTGGTTGCTTCTGAGACTAGAGATCTGAATTTAAATAAAGGAAATTATGATGGCACGAGCTAGCTATGCTAAATTGTTATTTAAAAGATGACAGTCGTAGGCACATGACAAAATGTAAAAGTAATTCATTCCAGTCCAGCACAAAAATAAAATGGGAAACATGAGAAGACAAAGGCTAACAAGGAAAATTAGGGATAGTATTAAATCCTCAGAAAAAGAAAATCAGTCAAAATAACAGATCTGAGGATTAGGAACAATTTAGATTCCAGCAAAAGGAGGCAAAGATGCTGACTAAGAGAGGGAAAATAGAGTGTGGGAGTAAATCTACAGGGAACATACAAATCGATAGCAAAAATTTCTATAGCTTTGTGAAGAGAAAAAATTAATAAAGGTGAATATAGGCCGCCTATAGTCAGGAACATGGGAATTTAAAATGGGGATCAGAGAGATGTCAGACTGATTTAATATATTCTTTAGTTCTATCTTCACAAAGCAAGTCACAGTGACACCTAAAAAATATAGGCGAACTCAGGGGCCTTTGGAAAGGAGTAATTGAAAGAAATTAATAGATGTAGTGATCATAACAGTGTTAGTCAGTTGGACCTCATAGAATATAAGATCCCTGACTGGGGCTGGTCCGATCAGGGAGCTCTGGCTGACAGATAAAAAGGGAAGAGTCAGAGATACTGACAATCTGGTGCCTGACTCTGCATAAGGCAGAACTATAGTGAAGGACAGTTAATGTGTAAGTAAAGGGTGACTTGGTGATGGGATACCAGCCTCTTTGGAGTTATTTCAGTAGGGAAATGGACAAAAATTCATCCCATAGAATTTAAATAAGTGGCCAGGAAACAGTTACTAATGGTCATCTTCCAAAATGTAGAGACTATGGAACAATTCTTATGTTTGTAGGGTAGCTAGTGTAACTCCAATGTTTAAGAAGGGAAAGAGAGAGAAAACAATGAATTGTAGATGATTTAGATTGACATTGGTAGTGAGGAAAAATGTCAAGGTGTGTTATAAAAGATGTAATAGCAGAGTACTTGGAAGATAGTAAAAGGATCGAGTCAGCATGGATTTACAAAGGGGAAGTCGTGCTTGACAATTCTGTTGGAATTCTTTCATTTATTTGAGCTTGGTAGAGTGGATAGGAGGGTATGATTTACTTAGATTTCTAGAAGGATTTTTATAAGGCCCCATTTAAGCAATTAGCATGCACAACTAATATGCATGTGATTAGCAGTTGGATGGGTTGAGAATTATTTAGCAAACAGGAAACTAAGGGGAGGAATATATGGGCTTTTTTTAAGGTGGCAAGCAATGACAGATGATATGTTTCCGGAATCAGTGCTTGGATCCAGCTGTTCACAATACACAGTAATTATTCAAACAAGGAAACTATTTGTCAAATTTCCAAGTTTGCAGCTGACACAAAGTGAGTTGGAGTGTATGCTGTGAGCAGGATGCAGAGAAGCTTCAGTGGAATTTGGACAAGTGAGCAAATACATGGCAGATGCAATATAATGTGAATAAGTGTGAGTTCATTCACTTTGGAAACAAAAACAGGGAGGGGGGTTATTATCGCAATCAGGATAGATTGAGAAAGGGGGAGATACAGCATCAAAAACATGCAGGTGCAACAGATGGTGAAGAAAACAAATGATATGTCAGTCTTCATAGCAAGAGGATTCGTACAGGAACAGGGATATCTTCCTGCACTTGTACAGGGCCTTGGTAAGACCACACCTCGAGTATTGTGCACAGTTTTGGTCTTCTTATCTGAGGAAGGATGATCAGGTTACCCAGGGAGCAAAGAAGGTTCATCGAACTGAGTTCTGGGATGGCAAGACAGAGGTATGGGAGAAACAGCATTGGTTAGGGCTCTATATACTGAATTGAAAAGAATGAGGGAAACCTATGTAAGCCAATAAAATTCTTACAAGAATAGATAGAATAGATACAGCAAGTATGTTGACAATAACCAGGGAGTCCAGAATCAAGGGTTACAGTTTAAGGATAAGCCAATAATAGGTGGACAGAGTGTCTTACATTAGAACCTGACTGAATACCAAAATATCAAAGATACCTTGCAAGAGAGAGAACTGGTCCCATTGAAAGGAGATTGAGAGGCAAAGGACACATATACAAGGTGATTGGCAATAAAAGTAAAGGAAAAAAATTAGGAAAAATCTTCTTTAGGCTGCAAATGGTCATTATCTGGAATGCACTGTCTGAAAGGGCAGTGGAGACTAATTAGTTAGCAGCTTTCAAAGGAGAGTTGGATAACTACTTAAAACAGCATAAAACTTTAGGGCAATGGAGAATGTGTAAGGGAAAGATACAAGCTGTTTGCCTCCATTTGAGCAGCAACCATTCTACTCACTTATGGTTCAATGACATATATTGATGCATTTGCACAGTTTTTGCTTAATCCCTTCCTCCACTTTTCCTAGGGAGTCATAAATTCAATGTACTCTAGTCTTTCCCTCCTCAGTTTCCAGCTAATCAGAGCACTCTGCAGGCATGTTCCAATTCCACAGGGGTTAGTTAATCACATCTGCAGTAGAAGGTGGGGCTGTATTGTCAGATCAATAGCTCCAAGTGCAGGTGGTGTGTGAAATATGACTTATTATTGAGTAATTCTATATATTTGGAATACTTCTGAACAGGACTCATAACAGTCTAAAAAGTACAATTGATACCAAAATTAGATATTGGAAAAATTTGAAAAAATAACCTGAAAAGAAAACATTAAACTTGATTTAAAACAGAAATGGCAGCATTGTAATGGTGTTAGTTTCATACTTCAACTGTTTCTTATACAGCCTCCAGATAAGAAAGAAAAGTCAAAAAGGATGAAATATAACTTGGCATCTTCCCTAAATCACGAAGTTACATTATCAGTGCCAACTAGGAGAAAGGATCTTCACTAAATTAACTTGATAGCCTATAACAAGGATTTAGTGTCTAGTATGCACAAGCACTTTTATAACCATGAAAGGCATGACCAGGTTCATTTCTGATGACATTTTTGAAACATCTCACCATATGCCTTTAGTGCCTCCACATCATATTTTATTTTCAAAGTCAGTGGATAGTCCATATACTTACTTGCTGCCCTGTTCCAATCTCATCCCAGTAACTGATGTAATTTTGATAGCAGGTGAGATTTGACTAGAACAATGCTACTCGTAGTTGCTGTTCTGAGGTAATTCAGGAAAAAAATATGTTATTGTGCAACTAAGATAATTGTAAAGTCATTCAGGGTAATTTTGGCTTTGTGTAAAGAGATGACACAGCCCAAATTAAAATTCAAAGAAGACTTTTGATTCACAATGACCCATGTTATGCTACCATTCAAGATTATCATTGCTCTCAGCAAATGTGATGACAACAATTATAATTTCATTTGAGGAGATAATACATCCCTTAATAATATAACAAGCACTCACTGACTTTTTTAATATACTGAGGCTTTTTATTTCTATTGGTACATGCGAAGGCAAATAATCAAGTGTTCAATTATTTGAATTGTAATTGGTTTATTACCTTGGGGTTTTTCTACTATTTTTACCACACATATTAGTTGTCTAAAGACATAAGGGAGTGCTGGATAAATAGATTGGTGGTAATGACATATTTTCCAATCTCACTACTAAATAATCTCAATGAGAATGGTATCACTCAAAATAGATTGTGAACTATTAGAATGCTGAGATTTCAACCATCACATTAACACATGTGAAAGCACTTTGCGGGGGGGTGGGAGGAAACAACATATTCAGGGCTTTTGTGGCCCATGGTAGTGTCCCTACCTTGAAGCCAAGAGGGTGAGTTTAAGGCTCCGGCAGCATGTGTAACAACTTCGCTGTACAGCTTGAATTAAAAACAAGTCAACCAGTTCAGAGGGCTCTCAAAGTACAGTAGCAGTGTCTCCAGTTTGAGTTCGAGTAGTGTGTAATAACATCTCCAAGCAAAAGTTTTTTGACCTGTACATTTTAAGAAAATGGAACATCTTTGTTATATCCCAGGAATTAATGAGGATTTTCTTAAACTCCAATCTAAAATTTTATACGTGTCAATTTACCAACAATATTATTTTCTTCTTTTTTACTGTCAGGGTTAGTGAGAAACTATTGCTCTGCTTTAGATGCAATAAATAAAATTAACCTGTTCAGCTTTCCAAATCCATTTTGATTTAGTTAACTCTCTCCCTAACCTTCCATGTTTTATCGCCATTACATCTAAATTCATCATTTAATTACAGACATGGTTAATGTGGTAGTGGGGGAAAAAGATTTATAAAAAAGCAATGGGTTATTTGGTGACAGTTTAATCTAAAGTTCAATTGTATGTAAAAGCACCTCCAGATATAAAAAAAAATGCAAAACAAAAGTTTTTAATAATCAACCTGTTCTTTATTTTAATTCTCTATTTTAATTTAGTCTCCTCCTTCTCTCCTTGCTGCTCCTCACTTTTGTTGCTGTTGCACTGCCCCCTGATGGGCTATTCATGTAAATGTTTCTTTAATTAGAGACATGGTGAAGACAATGTTTTAAGGGAAAGTAAAATGGGTGATTTGGTGATGATCAAAATAATGTTCTAAGGTGCATGGAAGCTTTTCTCGATAGAGGGGATAAAATCAACCTGTTCAGACATGTTATTGGCCATCTTTGGAGTAAACAGGACTGATTTGCTCCTTCTGGGCGTACCATCTCTGCATCACAACAGCCCCATTAAATTTCACTTTCACAACCTGTTACTCCTGTTTGCAGTACAAATCAGGTAAAGGTTTTCTGTTTTAAAAATCAACCTGTTTGGATGCGTTATGACACACCTCCAGAGCAGACAGAACCAGAAATGACCCAGAGGTAGAAATGCTACCAATGTACAAAAACAGCCATTGAAATCAATTTATGATCTTCTACATGAGACCAGCTCATAAGGATAACAACTTTTAACATTTAAAGTTTACTAATTTTGCATTTAAATTTGGTTTTAGGTTCCTAGAGGCACCAAATTTCAAGTCATCACTGATTTTTCCCCTTTCATCGTCACAAAATTGAATTCTTCCTCTTTTGGGTGATCAAGAGTCCTTCAATTCACTGAATGTAAAGAAGCTTTAACCCAATGAATCAGGTTCGGAACAGATACAAATAAGTGGGCAATATCCTTCCCAAAGAGAAGAATTCGTCCATTTTTCTCTCTCTCTCTTCTCTCTTTTCTCCCCCGAGACGCTAAGTGGCCTGCATTTTCACAGCAGCATGAAACTGTGTTTTTAAAGTCTAAACCAACAAGCTCCCTCAATATAGCAAAAAATATGAGCTTATGTTAATTATGGTGTTAATAAACAGATAACAAAGGGGCAAAATCAGAAATTGCTGGAAAAATTCAGCAGGTCCCAAGCATCTGCGCAGAGAAAGCGGAGCCAAGGTTCAGGGTCCAGTGACCTTTCTTCAGAATGCTGAGTTCTGAAGGACCACTGGATCCTAAATGTTAACTCTGCTTTCTCTCCACAGATGCTGCTGGACCTGCTGAATTTTTCCAGCAATTTCTGATTTTGTTTCTGATTTCCTCATCCACATTTCATTTTTTGCTTTAGCTAACAAAGGGACATTTTGATGGAAAATTGACCAATAAAGCAATCATCAAGGAGCATAGGAAAATTCATTTTTCTCACCATAAAAGCTGTCTGTGCATGTGTTTAACACCAGTAGTCTGAGGTCAGAATCTTTTCCCCACTTTAGTAAAGTAATATTTCATACACAGAAGAATTCATTTTTGTGGCCAATGTATGGAGAAGGGTTCTGTGTTAGAATCCCTGGGTTACGCTATAATGTAATTGTTATTAGGAAACGATATACATCCTGTAGAACCCAGGGAGAGATATGGAAACAAAAGTGACTAGCATTGTTGAGACAAAGGAAATATCTACCACAAAGGCCATGGAAACTGGCCACAAAACTGGCTTTGAATGTACAACACAATCAACGTCAATCTTAAATGGTGGCGTTTTTTTCATGATTATAAATAATTGTATGAATGTGACAAAATGCATCTGAATATTATATGCCATAGCCTTTATGTTTCACACATAATAACTGAGAGGATTGTAATAACTCTTGAGTCACATAAAATTGCCTTGATTTATACGCATTTCATTTGAAAGAGTTAGCATATGGAAAATATTAATCTTCTAATACCAATACAGATGATCTGAGTCATACATCTTTGAATAATTTTTCCTTTGTTATTCAACACTTTTGTGACTACTTCTACATGTTAAAAGGCATGACAGCTTAAAAATGAGGTTATTGCTTTTCAGAAAAATGTGTCACATTCCACAGCAAAAGTACAATAAGCTGAATGCTGTTCCTTTAGAACTGTATGCCAAATAAACAACATTAGAGTTTTATAAGATTATTTGTGCTAATAACAAAGCATTCTCTGGCTTGCTATATTTCTCCAGTATTGCCATATTACAGTGAATATATGTACAAAATGGCATTAATGTAGAAGGTATACTATATAAAAAAGTTATTGATGATTTGTATAACTGTGAAAGAAATATCAATGCTCTGGAGAAATATGCCAGTAACTCTTGTGCTCTTGGAAACTGTAGCATGTAATGCTTCATCTTGTCCTGATTTCTATGAATTAGCATTCCAAATAAGTAACATTTTACTGGAAGCAACAATTTGGGCCTCTGCACTATTGATGTTACTCACTTCCATTCATCTGTGTTTTGTTACAAAATTTATTCAGATCAAATTGCTATCACCCCAGGCTTTAATTAACCTTTGGAACCTAAGTATAATAATCCATAATTGTGTCTGAAAGCTAACAGAGCATTACTTTGCTGCCATACTTTTTAATTGGCAACCAGTACACTAGATTATCAAGACTTATTTCATGCATCAAATGACTGTAGCATAATCTGTCTGTACTCATGTCTGATTTGTATTTTTATTTGAATTTGAGTTCAAAGATATACATTTAATTTTAGTTCTGTTTCAATGTATTTGAATTAACAAACCTGTTGACCAATATTATGCTTCAGGATTTCTAAGGACAACAAGGAGGTCACTTTGATATAATCTTTTTTAAAACAAAAAAACTGATCTCTTGAATGCTTCAGATCTTTCTCTGACTTGCCCTCACCCAGCGTGAAAGCTACAGCAGCTACCTTGCTTAGCCTGCAGTATTCAGCCTTGTTGAGGAAAATTGGAAGAATGATCCTGCGAAGCAATGTGCAATGTGATTAAAGGGGCCAATATTTTGCAAAAATTTAATATCCAATAACGGGATTTTAATATAACTTCCACAGACCATAGCATGCAGGACAGCATGCACTTGTAAGGAATTCTGTTTGTTAAGCTGTTCCTGGTTTATCAAAGGGGTAAGACAATGCTGACTATTCCTCAAGCAGTTACAAAAGTCTAAGGAAATGTTCAGTTTCCATTTTGTTCATCTTGGCTGTGCACTGAAGACTGTAGGAAGCCCCAGTGGCTGAATGGTCAGACCAAATACACCTCTGATAATGACTTGAAGTTTTATTTCAGTACAGGCAGCCTGAACTGAAGAGGCAGTTGTTGAAAAGGGAGCCAAGAGAGGCCCGCTGCTAGCATTTCTACAAGGTAAGTGAGTGGTGCCACAAAAGTGTAGTAATAATATATATTGTGAAGAACACAAATCTGCATTTTAAAATAAAACTGGCATCTGAACTAATGGCTGAGACAGTCAAAAAGTTCATTCCCTGAAAGTTAGTGGATGTTTCAGTGTCCCAAACCCAGACCAACTCAACAACTAAGAGAAGCCTGATTATAGTGTAGGGATAGGGGTCACATTCAGTATTGATCTATATAAAGATTTGGCTGTAAGCAACCATTTTGTCAGAAAAAACATCTTAACTAGTCACTGCATCTAAACATGGAGACAGCGGGACAGTATCAGGACTATTATACTGAACCAGTCTACCATTCCACCATCCGCAGTAGTGTAAGAGTGAATCGAAGGAGTCTCTGCGCATTCCCAGCCCCTAAAAGACCATTAAACCTGAAGAAATAGGAACAGGGGTAGTTCATTCAGCCCCTTTGATCCTGCTCTGCCATTCAATAGGATCACAGTGATCCGAGATTCTTCACTTCCCTTTCCTACATTTCCCCCATAACCTTGATTCCCTAACTGATCAACAAACTATCCACATCATCCTTAAATATCCAAAAGGACTCTGCCCCCACAGCACTCCATGGCAATGAGTTCCAAAGACTTACAACCCTCTGAAAGAAGAAATTCCTCCTTATCTCAATCTTAAATTGGCACCTTTTTATTCGGAGACACTGCCCTTTTATTCTAGGTTGTCTATTAAGGGGAAACGTGCTTTCAGTACTTACCCTTTCTGGGCCCCTTAAGAATCCTATATGTTTCATTCTTCTCAACTCCACTGAGTAGAGTCCCAAACTGTTTAGCCTTTGCTCCTAAAACAATTCCTCCATACCAGATATCATCATAATGAACTCTCTCTGAACTGCCAATGAAATGACATGTTTCAATAAACAAGGGGACTAAAACTGCTCACAGTCCTCCAGATGTAGTGTCACCAGCACTTGGTACAGTTGTAGCAAGCCCTCCCTACTCTTATACTCCAACTACCTGCTCTGCTCAGTCTATCTATGGGATCAACATTGAATTTTTGACTATCAAATATATCGCAGCTGCTGAATCTGACTTCAAGCTATCAACCCCTTTCCTTTAGAAAGAGAATCTTCAAATAAGCCAGGCCTGCAATGATTATTGACTGGTCTCATTTGCATTTTTAATGTGACTTGCATCCTTACTTCCTTATCACTTTAAACATAAATCATAAATGATAGTTTAATAAAATAGTTGTGTATTTTGTTTAAAACACAAAGATGTGTTGCTGCATTTTTTTTTAATGTAAAATCTCAAAAGCTAAAAGGAGCCTACAAATGACCTTATGCAAAAATATATTTCACAGACCACCTGTGCTTGTGATGGTGGACAAGATCTGGAATGCATTATCTGAGAGTGTGGAGAAGGGAGACATAGATGTGGTATTCAAAAAGTAGCCAAAAGTGGGGGATGGGTTGCTCTTGCAGACAGCTAGCATGGATACATGGGATGAATGGCCTCCTTCTGTTCTCTATGATTCTGAGAGTGTGGAATAGGATGATGAGATCATTGAATGATTGGTTTCAATCTGTTGGATAAATTCATTCAGCCATCATATGTGTTTTCATGCTTAATCATAGTTTGCAACTTCTGTGACAAAACTTCCTAGGTTACAACCGTGTGTAAAAAATACATTTTTTTAAAAGCATCCTGAAGGTTCCTGCAACCATTAGCCTTTTAGGACCAAGTTTCAGACCGCGTCCATCCTCTGAGCAAAATCTATTTTCCACAACTTTCTTCAAATCTTTCTATTAGTTACTATAAATCTCAACCAATTGGCTATTGGCTTTTTTGCTGAGGGAAATATGTTTTTCCTATTCATCATATCTAGGCTTCACATCCACCCTCAAATTCTGAGATAATAGGAGCTGCCGATGCTGGAGTCTAAGGTCACAAGGTGTAGAGCTGGATGAAGACAGCAGGCCAGGCAGTATCAGAAAAGCAAGAAAGCTGACATTTCGGGTCTGGGCCTTTCTGCAGAAATTAAAAAGGAAAGCTGACGTTTCAGGTCTGGCGAAGGGTCTTTCCGAAGAGGCCAGACCCAAAACATCAAGCTTCCTGCTCCTCTGATGCTGCCTGGCCTGCTGTGTTCATCCAGCTCTACACCTTGTTATTTTGTACCCTCAAATTCTGCTTTTCCAAAAAAAACAACCTCAGCCTATCCAATCTTTCTGTTTAGCTGAAATGATACATTCCTGGCATCTTTTGCATAGGTCTCTGCTCTAATCTCTCTTATGTACTCACATGTTTCCTGTAATGCAGTGACCAGAATGTAATGCAGTATTTGAGCTGTGGATTAGTTAATATTTAATGCCATTTTAGAATAACCTCCTTCCATTTTCATGTTTCAGCTAATAAAGAGAAATATCTCATATGCTACCTTAACAGCTTTACCTTTCTTGAGGAAAATTCGCTGAACAGATCTGTAGAGCAACATTGATTCTTCTAATTATTGTGCATTTCCTTGTCTTTGTACCCCTCGTTAAAAAATGTTATCTCTCTTTCCCACACAGAATTTCTTTTACTATTATCTGCCCTCTTGTCCCATCCATTGATATCTTGATGCAACATCCAGCTTTCTTTCTCACTCATGGGCAATCTGCAACAGGCCTCTGGTATCCAGAATCACAAATGCACCTCCTCATCTCCCAGCATCACCTCATCTGGCATGATGGACAGGTTGCTATAGGGTGATAATGGAAATCTTGCTTCTGAATCCACCCCCGTTCTCTCACATCTACCTTCCCTTTCTGATTTCCTGTTTTTTTTCACGCTGCCATCTGTCTAGACACAGCAGCATTACAAGCAAGAGAGACAACAACAATACAATTGTATCAGAGATAATGGGAACTGCAGATGCTGGAGAATCCAAGATAACAAAGTGTGAAGCTGGAAGAACACAGCAGGCCAAGCAGCATCTCAGGAGCACAAAAGTTGACATTTCGGGCCTAGACCCTTTGATGAAGCCTCTCTGATGAAGGGTCTAGGCCTGAAACGTCAGCTTTTGTGCTCCTGAGATGCTGCTTGGCCTGCTGTGTTCATCCAGCTTCACACTTTGTTAACAAGAATACAACACTGATGAGGAGCCTCGATCCAACACTTACAGCTATCAGCACAGTTATTGGCATTGCTTACCCCCTGGAGCTATTATAGAATTGGGAGCCAGGCTTGAGGCGGTTCATTTTTGAGCTCAGGGGAGGGCAAGGTAATGGACAAACACAGTCTGAGCGAACCTGGATGGACTGTCATAAGAGACACTGAGATCCTGGTGCATTAGTTGGTCTGCAGACAACTTTCTATCTCTGTCAAGAAGCAAACAGAAGTCTAGTTCTAAATGGTAACATTTAAAACTTGCTATCTCAGCTGCCACTGTTCCATCTCCCTGTCATCTGACCCAGAGGTACTGTCATTTCTTCCCTCTGCGTGTTGTAGCCTGTATATGAGCAGCCTCTGCCCTAACCAATGAGGGTGCAATAACAATCTGCAGCAAATCCCGGAGCTCAATGAAACATAGCTTAATAGATCACCTTTTTTTTTACACTTAAACGTGGTGGCCTTTCACTGAAACATCAGCATGCAATGCTGCAGATTAGTATTAACAATAAAGCAGATGTTTATTACAAAAGGAAAGGTACTTACATGTAATATAATTGGTAAGATTTCGAAACACTGTAAATCAAAATTCCATCTATCCCAACACCATCACTTTACAGTACTCAAATTCTCCTTCTTTTGGTAACATATCTCTAAGTTTGATAACTAGATCTTTTCGTTCTAGACCTTTAGAGGTTGATAGTCTTTTCCTTGATTATTCAACAAATGAGGTTAAACTCTCTTATCATTGGATACACCATTCAAGTTCCTAACTAAACACATCTGGTCTGGAATTTTCAACCAAAAATCCTTGCACAGAGGTAGCCTATTTCATTAGTGTTCCAAGTAAACCCTTTCTCCTGAAAAAAACTGATTTTTACATCTGATTCCATACAGGAAATCAGCAAGTTTTTCAATCTATGGATTTTTCCTCAGTAATAACAGCTTAGAAAGGGTGGACGCTGGGAAGTTGTCTCCATTAGGCAGGGAGACTAGGACCCGTGGACACAGCCTTAGCATTAGAGGGGGTAAATTTAAAATGGAAATGAGATAACATTTCTTCTGCCAGAGAGTGGTGGGCTTGTGGAATTCATTGCCACGGAGTGCGGTGAAGGCTGGGACATTAAATGTCTTCAAGGCAGAGGTTGACAAATTCTTGATCTCAGAAGGAATGAAAGGCTACAGGGACAGTGCTGGGAAGTGGAGTTGAGATGCCCATCAGCCATGATTTAAATGGTAGAGTGGACTCAATGGGCTAAATGGCGTTACTTCCACTCCTATGTCTTATGGTCTTATGGTCTAATAAAAACATTCTTGATTTTCCAAAATCAAAAGCAAGTAATGCCTTTCAATGTTTTTTTTCTCTCTAATCATAAAACTCTCACAATACGTGTAATTCCCTTTATCAGTCCTGAAGATCTCCATCAGCTGTTCTCTGACATGTATGGGTTTAAAATCATGGCTCCAGAATAACTAATAAGTTAGTTACTAAATCCCTTCATCCACATGGACCAAACACACATGCCACTACTTCAAAATCCAGACACTAAAATAAAAGATATTAATATGTGTATTACATCATATTACATGCCTTAAATAAAAAAAAATATGGTAAAAGGCCATCTCCATTCTGAGACTTTTTGTCTTTACCTGCATCTGCAGGGTGCTGCCTTCTCTACTGTTAGTTGGCACTCCTGTATTGGGAACCTGCCAAGTTCTTATTTAAATGGTGAGTACGCCTATATGCCCTAAATTGACTATTTATTTGAAAATCAAATCTGACCACTTCTGACATTGTGTATGGAGAGGACCAGAAATGTCATAATTCTTATTCCCAAAGAAAAATTCTGATACACTTGTCACATTAGTCGATTGGTTACATTACATCAGGATAGAGATGATTCAATTCTTCCTGCATTTGCACCCATGTATGCTGTTCCTCTGCTGCAACATTGTACAGGCCACATGAGAAACTGAGCCCAGGAAATGGTGGTAAATCTTCGTAGCATTCTGAGAGGCAGCTCAATCAAATTTCTAACCAATTACATTTAGTAGAGGTAAACTACAATTCCAAATGATCCTGACACTGATGCAAGTTGCATGAGGAAACTTTTTTTCATTATCCATCAAAAAGTCAAAGGAAATGATTGCACCTTATTAACAATATAATATTACAAAAGCAAATGAAGCAGAAACTGTAGTATTATAGGCGCTAGACAATCAATATTAAAATTTAAGGTGTTACAGTGCGCACAATTATTAAATTTACAATTATGCATATATTTTATAATGGAATTTATAACAAGATCAACAACTACTAAAATTACCTTTTGTTTGGACATACAGAAATAGCATTTAATTTTTATTCAATTTTGTGAGAATAATTTTGAATTCAACCAATTTGTAATTATGTACAGGATCTCCAAAGAACTCTCTAACTGAGGGGAGAAAAAGTGGTCTGCTGCGGGAGCATCAAAAATCTTTAAGCAGATTTAAGGGCAGGAGGTAATCATGAAATCTGGAGTACCTAAGCAAGCTTCATTGCCAAAAGAAATGGACGTGAAGTCAGCAGTAGGGCAGATAATTCTCATTAACTCTTGTATTGCAGCAGAATGTTGGACAATTAGAGCAAATAATTGTATTTTTGTTATATAACATCGTGAGATGGCAAGGGTAATGAATGCCATTGCCAACACCAGGGTGATCTTGCATTAGCAATGTGGTTGTCAGCAAAGGGGCCAGAAATAAACAGCAGTTCTATAAAGGAATGTGTCAGCTGGCCAAGTGCATTCTCACAGCAGCCTGCCGATTCAGAATGTTCATCTGAGCATCAGGACAAGTCATGTGGCAGAGATAGGAGGGAAGTTAGTGTGCCAGCCATTTTACCTCAGGAAATGACAGTCCAAGCAGTCAGATGGTCAAAGCATTTCTTGCAAGCCTGGAACATCATTCCTCCTGTTGAGGGAACTTTGGGGATTGCATCTGTTGCCACACTTTCTCTGCCTACTATCATCAACTGCCATTTCTGAGCACAGCCAACATGTTTTGGTACAATTTTGCTGCCAGTTCTCCTCCAAGAGAGATGAGAACTGCTACATCTTGGATTAAGGTGATTAAGGTGGCTTGGCCAAAGACCTAGTGAGATCAGCAATAGCGACACCCAAAGAAGAACCTGGATCCAGTGAAGGAAAAAGATGACTGGTCTGCTGCTGTCCACAACAGAATTATGTAGTCATTGTAGAGTGAAACTCATAAAGGCGTAAAACAGCAAAATTGTGAAAGTGTGGAGAGCTGCCTTTGGAAGACAGACCTCAGCATCTGTTCGAATTTGGACCCTGAATGTATAGGAGCCACTTTTTGCTGTAAATTTGCTACAGATCGCAGGACAGTGTGGGTGTCAAGCACTTAATGGGGATGGATCAGTGTTTATTGTCATAACCATGGATCAGAACCCCAAAGTGTTACGGACATTTTTAACTTGCAATTCCAAAATGTGTTTTTGAAACAGGGTAGATACAGACAAAAATGGCCGCAGATGCAAGTTATGTATCTTTCTGGAGACAGACACCCAAGGAATATCATGCCTATGAATGCAAAGAGAACTTCAAACAACAGCTCTGTAAATAAGAGGAGGTGATGCAAAACAGGCGAGACTGTGATCTTCTACAACTACCAGGTAACAAGGGATGGGCGATGCCCTAATCAACAGCAAGCCACCCCCTGTGGATTACATCCAAAATGGCAGATGCATTTTGTACTTTTCACTTCGATGGCACTTCAGAAGCCAATCTCAGCTTAACTGGAGTGTGCTTGTGGAAGTGAATATTCTTGAGTATACAAACTTGAGTTTGATTGCTAGAATGTTATTAAGGTCCCTGTCAAAGAATTATCCCCTGGTCACTCTGGTGTTACGTATTAAGGTTGTCTCTCACTCTGAGTGCTAGAAGTTGACTAGGTAGTATACAAAAGGAAACAGGATAACAAAAGGACTCCCTCATTCTGAACACAGGCATTCAATAGCAGTTGAAAGAATTCAGAACTATAGCCAATCCATAAAACAGACTGCCCAGGCACAAGATTAATTGGTAACCTCCAACACAACAGCTTCAAAGTTCAACTATTTGTTCTTCACAAGCATTTCAGAGACAGCACTTTATATGTTCTTTTCAAACTTGTGCCTTTTTAGACTCATCTCTTGTTTCTAAACTAGGTGAATGTGTGTTAGGTAAATATTTATTCTCACATGTAATAATTAATAAATTCACTCTTTGTTAATTCAAGGTAGACTGGTTAAGTTGGCTTCTTTGAAATTGTAGGTTATAGAGATATAGAGCCATAGAGTTATAAAGCATAGAAACAGACCTTCCAGTCCAAGCGATTGTCCTATTTGCCTGCATTTGGCCCATAACCCTCCAACCTTTGCTATTCGTGTAAGTATCCAAATGTCTTTTAAACATTGTAACTGTACCTGTATTCACCACTTGCTGGGATAACTCATTTCATAAGCTGACAACTCTTAGTGTAAAAAAATTGCCACTCATGTCCTTTTTAAATCTTTCTCCTCTCATCTTAAACATATGCTCCCCAAGCTTTGAACACCTCCACCTTAGCGAAGAGACACCTGCCATTCACCTTATCAGTGCCCCTCATGTTTTTATAAACTTCTATAGTGTCACCCCTCAACTTCCTATGCTCCAGTGAAAAGTGTCCTGGCCTATTCAGCCTATTTTTATAACTCAAACCCTGCATTTCCAGCAACTTCCGGCTAAATCTTTTCTGAACATTCTCCACTTTAATAATATCCTTAAAAAAAAACTGAAGTTTCTGGAAAAGTCAAGCAGGTCTGGCAGCATTTGTGAAAAGAAATCAGAGTTAACATTTTGGATCTGGTGACCCTTCCTCAGAATTAATAATATCCTTCCTATAACAGGGTGACCAGAACTGCACACAGCACTCCAGAAAAGGCCTTACCGATGTCCCGTACAATCTCAACGTGACCAGTCAAAGTTAATTTGGGTGCGGGAGAAAGATACACACAAATAATGAGATTCTTTTTAAATGAACCTTAATGAAACAAACCAAGGGGATGGATGAATAAAGAAGGGGAGACAGTTCATTTCTCTTCAACTGGGAGCTAGACTGTTTGTTGAATCTCATCTGAAACTGGAGAGAGTTACAGAACTTCATCTGGGGTCTGGCCATGACACAGTTGGGATGATCATTAACCATTCTGTCTATCTGTAGGAAGAAAGAGCTATTGAATCAGAAGGATGTCACTATGACTGGTGGAGAGTCACCTGTTGTAAGAATCCTCATTCTGTTTGAGAAGGAGGCTGCAGATCTTTCCTGAAGGATTGGTATGGAATATATACTAATGGGGAGATTAGAATCTTGCAGCAGTCCTGTGAGGATACTTCCATTCTGTTGTTACCAAATGGGCATTGAGAAAGATAAACATTGTTGAGAAAAGGGTTTGTTCAAAACCATCAGTTCTTTCATTTTGTTCTTCACAGTAAGTGCCTGCAACAAGTGGATGAGGCAGACTTCCCCAAGCTCCACTTTGCAAACTTCTTCTGAGGCCAATGACTCTGAATGCTCAGAGAATGCACCATCACGACACTCACCTACACCCTCCACTGACAGAGAAACGTTCACCTCAGCGGGTGCATATTTTAGACTAACCTCAAGTTCTTAGTTTATACAATTGTGAGAGATGAGGCCTCTGGCATTCAGGAGATTGTTGAAGTCCTAATCTCTGTTCAACACCATACAACAAATGAGCTTCTGAAAATGATAATACAAAATGTGATGAAGATAAAGACACAAGCAGGCAAACATCTAGAAAAGATACCACAGTCTGCGTGCAAACTCAAGCAAAATGTGAAGAAGGCCTCCCTTATTCTGTCTGCTATCAAAGTTCCAGCTTATGAGCTCTCAGCTGTCTCTGTATATAGGATGACAGCCACCTTGGAGAGCCAGGGGCAGCAGAACAGACCGTCACTACCAGATAAGCAATTGGAGATTCACTCTATTATGCTAGCGATGGTGCTGTGCAGCAATGTCTAAGTAAGGGAAGGGGGAGGGAAGAGGCACCTCAATTTCCCTTCAGGTGTATCTTTCATTGTGCACCAACAGGAGGGGAATCTGCAGCCTGGCATCCCAGGTGTATCTTCTCAGGACACTTCAAAGTGCCCTATCTCTCCAACTTCCCTCTGCCAATGACCCATCACCTCCAGCAAGTCAGGATGAAGACAGCGCAGCTGGTGTGTGAGACCTAAACCCCAGAGGCCAGATCATTCTAAGGTGTGAACCACCGGAAAATGACCACTACTGGCTCACTGGTCAACACAATATAGCAGTTGGGTTCCTTCCCCGTTAGCTATGGATGTTGGATCTGGACCAAAGCACAGAGACAGAAAAAGGAAAAAGTAAAATTCTAAGGTGGCGCAGACACAAACATATATGTTTAAATCCACTTTAAATATGTTTGTTGTTTTATTTTAGTTACTCGTTGCTGTCATGGTTGTGCGCATTCATAGGCATTGAATCTCATTCTTGATCAGTTCTAAATGAGGAGTACCTATGGATACAATATTAATGATCTTTCATCATCCCTGAAAACCATGACATGTGTAAACTTAATCCTTGAGCAGCATTTGTAAGCCGGGTGCCTGCAACACACTGTACTAAGTGTTCACCCGATTCCCATGTCTCTGTGGCTACTGTCTTGAGAATTGTCTGGGACCAGGTCATTACCTGTTTTGCTGGCATCTACATGATGGAGCTCTTTCCAAGGTATTGCCTCCATTTGGAGATTGTGTCAGTGAGATATAATGTACCTTAGCCAGATTCAAAATAATAGTGACATCCAATGGAGCACAGGAACTTGCTTGTGCCAAAGTCCTACATTATTAACAGTTCTAGGTGCCCAGGCTCATGGGCATGCGCAGTGATATACAAGGAGTGCCAGTCCTGCTAACACAGACAAGACAATATTGTCTGAGAAGCACATTTACCTTTACTGGGATGTGTATTATTTCAAATTGTACCATGTATAGGATCACAATAACAGTAATGTTAAGCTGGAAACATTAAATTTAATACAACCTTTAGAACACAATGTGCAGAATCCCAAGGGAACTCTGAGCTCCAGACATTGGAAGGCAATATCTATTGTAGCAGAGATGACCTCACTTGGCCCGGAATTTAGTTGCAATGAGGTGTCACAATAAGGTCTGTCTGCCGCATCATACCATTGTCCTGCCATTCACTGCTGCATTCGCAGCATCCATTCCCTCATAAGCTGCATTGCCTCCCCATTCTCATTTATTGAACAGGACATTTGGCATTTCCAGCACCCCTTCCCTCTGAAAATTAAACCCCTTCTTTGCTGAGTGAAATTTTCCAGAGTTCATCTGTCACATCTACTATTCCTCTTCTGGCCTTTCTTTCTCTGGCGAGTACTGCAGCCTCTGCCTGAGCAATCCAAGGGTCACAACGTTGTCAATAACCTAATTGATTGCTTTCCTTGTTGAAGTCTGGGTGACGTTGTACTTCCCCCTCAAGTGCCCTTTGCGAGTTCCATATGGTGTCATTAGCCAGATCGACTGTAGATACCCCCTGCCACCATAAAACCTCCCATGCAATTGCTGAAAGGTAGAAAACGCTTGTTACACCTGTGTGTTAGTTAGGATGTGGGAATCATGGGAGCTCCCTTGGTAGCCAGTACACGTGGGAAGGAGAAGAAGGGTCTAGGCCTGAAACGTCAGTTTTCCTACTCCTCTGATGCTGCTTGGCCTGCTGTGTTCATCCAGCTCTACACCTTGTTATCACGCATTGGAAGGATTTGTTTGCTGTGGTCACAGACAAGCTGTAAATTCAGAGAGTGAAATCTCCTTCTGTTAGACTAAGCTGCTGGCTGCTCCCAGAAAATCTCGTAACATGCATGTGTGCAGTCCATTGCTCCTTGCACTTGTGGAAATCCTGCAATGGCAGCAAATCTGGCTGTCTGATTCTCAGCTTCAGCAGTGAATTTTACAAAGTCATTAGCTCTTCTGAATGTGGAATCTGTCGCCTCCCTGATCCACTTTTATGCTGCAGACTGCAATATTCCGCACATGTCCTCATTGGAACCTTGAAAAGAATCACTGGTGATGAAATTCAATGCTCGAGTCACTTTCAATATTTCCAATATTGGTTAGCCTCTGATCTTGCAGATGGCATGTGTAAATAATGGCATATGTTTACAGTCCTAAGTTGCCTCTACCACTGCCTCTCAGCCATCAGCAGGTAGCAGGCCTGTCTGTGGTATATTTATCTGTTCGCCGTTGCTCACAGTCACATTGATCCCGTGATTAGCAGCATCTGGTGCTGCTTGGCCCTTTGTAGCTTCTCCCTGTTGATGTAGAGCAACAGCCAAAGCACTGATCCACACTGTGCCAGCCCCTCTACAGTGGCAGCTTGACCCTTCATCAAATCTGCTGCCTGGGGTGACCTGGGAAAGAATTCAAGCTATGTTCAGGTCAGCGAACACCTTCAGGTACTCTCTCCAGTCCTGAACATTTCAGCCCAAGGTAAGTTCCATTTAGTATTGGACACACCCTGACCTTCACTAAGCCCACCATGATCAATTCCGCTCTGAACATTTTTAGCTGAGATCAGTTACAAATATTTGCACAGATGCTGGAGCAGTCACCCTGAAAATTGAATCATTATTGAGTTTCACAATATCAATCTCAAGGTTCAGTCCTCAGATAAGCATTCTTCCCACTGCCAGGGAACCTTTCACTGGCCCTCACCCTTCCCCTGACACAATGCAGCACGCCCCTGCCATAAATCATGGTTAACACTCCCTGTATCATTCTTGAGCTTTCCACACTTCCTCAAAAGCTATCATCTACCTAATTTTCCACTGTCCTGATGCAACATCATTAACCTGAATCTCTTCACAAAAGCTGCCAACATGGTGAGTATTTCCAGCACTTTCTGTTTTGTTTCAGCTTGCGGCCGTCCACAGTGTGTTGCTTTCTGATTAACAGCGGTAGGTTTAACAATTGGACTACATATCTGATTAGCTTGCAAGATGCACTATTTCATGCCAACTGTGTAAGCCAAAATAATGGCACATAATACTCCTATGTACCACATCAGTTTACACATAACGTAAAGAGTGAGGAAATGAATATTTCAGGTTGGATCAAGATGCTAACAAGAAATGGCACTTAAAAGTTCACACATATGGAATCTGCAAAAACTTGCCTGTCAAAGAAAAGTTAAGATTTCAAAGTAATTTGCTTTCCTCCAACATTTTTGACTGCATTGTTGTTAATGATTATTGTCGAAGTGTTCATTTTTCTATTCATGTTTTCCCCTTGTTATCTCTTATTTTTGGTTTAACATTGTGATTAGCAAAAAGGTGGCAGTCCCTATTCTTTTGGGGATTTCAGGCTTGCAGTATTGAGATGTAAAAAAGCAATTTGTGAAATACAATAACATCTGAGGAATAACTACCTTGAAATTTGCACTGGCTCATGTAAAGAGCATAATCTTTGCTGCCTCTTCTTCCCAAAACATCTGCTATAAAATAACCGAATGTTAATGTGTCTCGGCATCTTGCGGAAAAGGAGATTTCCATAACAGGGGATTAAATTTTGTGGTTAGAAATCGGGATAACTGCTCCCCCTGTATTTATGTTGATTCAAATTTGGTGACAGGTTTCTACCTGGTCTCACCACCCAACTCTCTGATCGTGCAGAAATTGGTGGACAACAAAATCAACAACCAATCAGCATCGGTCCGACAATTCTTTTAAAAACTAATTGTTGAATTATTAATGCTTGTTAACAAGCCAGTAGACTGGGATTTTATAGTGTCCACACTGCTTTTCAATGGATACACAGCAAAAACATCCAAAAGGAAATACACCCGGTAAAAAGAGGTGTTATAAAGCCGAAAAAAAAATTGGAGCAAGAGGAACGACAGCTGACTTTAACAGAAGAAGGTGGGGAAGCTTACTAGTATGACGAGTCGCTTGACTAATCATTCTGAGCTTTCTCTGTGAGATATTGTTGGGGAACAGACCCTAAAGACAGGTATAAATTGAATTTTCTGCATCCCAGTAGTGAACCATGAAATGGAAGTCCCATGCATAATGTATTCTAGAGGAGGTTCCTCCCCAGGTGAGGAGAGGAAAAGAGGGAAGCTGGCAAAAGACAGTGCCCTGACAACAAAATGTGAGGCTGGATGAACACAGTAGGCCAAGCAGCATCTCAGGAGCACAATCTCAGGAGATGCTGCTTGGCCTGCTGTGTTGATCCAGCCTCACATTTTGTTGTCTTGGAATTCTCCAGCGTCTGCAGTTCCCGTTATCTCAAAATCTCTGTTGTCCAATAAGTCATGGAATTTACTGATGAGCAATGTACAGCCAAGGAGAGATAACAGCATCAGGAAAGATGAGCGAAGCAAAGGTACTATCTTGTTAGCAGAGTTTAATGGAAAAGCCTAAAATACCTGCAAAAGTCAGAGTGCCAGAGCCTGGGGAGACGACTTCTTTTCAGGGAGTCAGTCACATCACAGAATGATGTGCTGACTGGTGACTTCATATCAAATTGTGATTGTGGATATTCTGTGACTGTGGCATTCACTCAGGGTCCTATCAGGTATCATCCTCTGACCTTTGTAAGGAATCATAGCCAGAAGCTCTCATTGCTTATAGGACTTTACTAATGCAATTCCCTGAGGGCCTAATGATATACTCCTGCTTCCATTTCTTATATTCATTTCTTTGCTTGAGTGGATACAAAAGACTTCCACAGCACTACTTCACAGAAAAGTGGAGGAGCTATTCTCAGAGTCCAGACCAATATCTATTCTTTAGCCAACCTCACAAAAAGCAGGTCATCTGATTAATTTTCTGTAATTTAGCAAAGGCCTTTTCCCTGAGGTGGGAGAGTTCAAAAACTAGGCAGCAGATTTTTATGGTGAGAGGAGGAAGATTTAAAAAGGACCTGAGGGACAATTCTTTCACACAGAGGGTAATATGTAGGTGGAATGAACTGTTAGAGAAAGTGGTAGTTTCAGGTACAATTATAACATTTAAGGGATATTTGGACAGGTACATGAGTAAGAAACGTTAAACGGGATATGGGCCAAATGCAGGCAAGTGGGACTATTATAATTTGGGAAACTTGAATCGCATGGACTAGTTGGACCAAAGAGTCTGCTTCTATGCTGTATGACTCTATAACTCCATGACTCTACAACAGTACCTGCATTTCAAAAAAATACATCATTGTCTGGAAAAATTGCTTTGAGATATCCAGTAGTCATGAAAACAACTTCATAGGTGCAAATGCTTCTGTTTTCTCTTTCCTTAGACATAAAGACCAACTGAACAGTTGGTCCCACAGAGATCTTACTGGTTGGGTTCCTGTCTGCTCAACTAATTATGTGTGATATCTATGTGTAAACCAAGATCCTTCATATCCAAGAGTTTATCTTTCTCTGCACCTTCTCTGTAGCTGTAACACTATATTCTGCATTCTGTCCTATTACCATGATGTGATATGTAAGGTATGATGTGTCTGAATGCAAGGCAGTGCTTTTCATTGTATCTCAGTACATGACAATAATAAATCAAATCAAATCAGAACAAAAAAAGCTATGGTTTTCATTCAGTAAAAGGTATTGTATTAATTTACAACTCAGAGTGGTATCTGACCAAAAGACTATCATCATCAAACACATTAGTGGCCATTATTCAGAAGGTGGCCATGATACTCTCATTGGAATGCAGGCCTTCAAGCCTTTATTAGCTGATGGAGAAGAAACATGAGCTGGTCTTTTTAGAAGAGGTTTCTGTTCTGCATTCTGCCTGACGGTTACCCACATACATACAAATTAGGGATTTAGTATTAATTAGTATGTAGTATAGGGATAGGAATATACCACACAGGCCCTTGGGGCTGCTGTGTCATCCGGTACGTTGATGTATTGATCTAAATGAGGCCTCAAATCCGTTTATGGGCCTACCTCCAATAGCCTTTTCTACCAGTACAGGAGTACTCTGCCTGGAGAGCCATTCCTAGGGGCTGGGTGTTGCTGCCTGTGCCCGGATTTAGTGTCCACCCCACAACAGGTGCTTGAACTGACTGGATTGCTAAGGTCATTGCAGAGGAGAGTTAAGGTTCAACCACGTTGCTGTGGGTCCTGTTTCATGTGTAGATCAGACCAGGTTGGATTGGAGATTTTCTTCCTAAAGGACATTAGTGAACAATAGAAACATAGAAGAAAGGAGCAGTCGAAAGCTGCTAGACCCCTTGAGTTTGCTTCACCATTCAATGTGATCATGGCTCACCATCAAGCTCAATACTCTTCCTTGAGCCTAACAGGTTTTTACAACAATTGACAGTGGTCCATTAGGACATTAGGTAAGCTTGTAATTCTACCATCTGCCCTGGTGGGTTTCAAACCTGTGTCCCCAGAGCATTAGCCTGGCTCTCTGGATTAATAGGTCAATGACAATCACACTGCCTCTCCCATTTCTTGGCTAGCGTCTCAATCATTTATCAAAGTGTGCCAATGAGAAGGTGTGTACATAAACGGATAACACAGTGTGGAGCTTGAGGAACACATCAGACCAGGCAACATCAGAGGAGCAGGAAAGTTGAAAGAATTTCTAAAGAAAGGTCCCAATCCGAAACATCAACTTTCCTGCTCCTCTGATGCTGCCTGGCCTGCTGCGTTCTTCCAGCTCCACACTGTGTTATCTCTGACTCAAGCGCCAGCAGCTCTTACTGAGTATACAAAAAGGGAATGGTTTTCCATAATGCCTGAGGTACGGTGCGTCTCCGAGCATGTCATATTTACCAATAGAGGTTTGTGCCACACCTCATGGACCCCACAAGAATCATGCACGAAACTGAGTAACATACTTGTTGTCACCTTGCGCCTGCCACAGGACAATCATTTATTATTTGTAGAAGCTGTGGAAATTGAAGGTGTAAATCTTAATGTTTGAAGCACCTGTATTCCTAGACTTAAATCAGTGATCAGTGTATTCAGCAGACACATACATATGCTTTTCCAGCTGACGTATGTAAAGACAAGCTGAGTGAAGTCTTGAGAAAGAACAGATATGCCGCATAGATAACGAAGTGTGAAGCTGAATGAACACAGCAGGCCAAGCAGCATCTCAGGAGCACAAAAGCTGACATTTCAGGCCTGGACCCTTCATCAGAGACGGGGAGGTGGACCGAAGATGGAGAGAAAAGAAGATAGGTGGAGAGGAGAGTATAGGTGGGGAGGTAGGGAGGGGAAAGGTCAGTCCAGGGAAGATGGACAGGTCAAGGAGGTGGAATGAGGTTAGTAGGTAGGAAATGGAGGTGCGGCTTGGGGTGGGAGGAAGGGATGGGTGAGAGGAAGAACAGGTTAGGGAGGCAGAGACAGGCTGGGCTGGTTTTGGGATACAACGGATACAGTATACCACATTGGCAGATGTGCAGGTGAACCTCTGCTTAATATGGAAAGCCATCTTGGGGCCTTGGATAGGGGTGAGGGAGGAGGTATGGGGGCAAGTGTAGCACTTCCTGCGGTTGCAGGGGAAGGTGCCAGGTGTGGTGGGGTTGGAGGGCAGTGTGGAGCAAACGAGGGAGTCACGGAGAGAGTGGTTTCTCCGGAAAGCAGACAAGGGTGGGGATGGAAAAATGCCTTGGGTGGTGGGGTCGGATTGTAGATGGCGGAAGTGTCGGAGGATGATGCATTGTATCCAGAGGTTGGTGGGGAGGGTGTGTGAGAACGAGGGGGATCCTCTTTGGGCGGTTGTGGCGGGGCGCGGTGAGGGAGGTGTTGCGGGAAATGCGGGAGACGTGGTCAAGGGCGTTCTCGACCACTGTGGGGGGAAAGTTGCGTTCCTTGAAGAACTTGGGCATCTGGGATGAGCGGGAGTGGAATGCCTCATCGTGGGAGCAGATGCAGCGGAGGCGGAGGAATTGAGAATAGGGGATGGAATTTTTGCAGGAGGATGGGTGGGAGGAAGTGTATTCTAGGTAGCTGTGGGAGTCAGTGGGCTTGAAATGGACATCAGTTACAAGCTGGTTGCCTGAGATGGAGACTGAGAGGCCCAGGAAGGTGAGGGATGTGTTGGAGGTGGCCCAGGTGAACTTGAGGTTGGGGTGGAAGGTGTTGGTGAAGTGGATGAACTGTTCGAGCTCCTCTGGGGAGCAAGAGGCGGCGCCAATACAGTCATCAATGTAACAGAGGAAGAGGTGGGGTTTGGGGCCTGTGTAGGTAGCTTCCTCTACATTGAGGAAACCAAACGGAGGCTTGGGGACCGCTTTGCAGAGCACCTCCGCTCGGTTCGCAATAAACAACTGCACCTCCCAGTCGCGAACCGTTTCAACACCCCCTCCCATTCTTTAGATGACATGTCCATCATGGGCCTCCTGCAATGCCACAATGATGCCACCCGAAGGTTGCAGGAACAGCAACTCATATTCCGCTTGGGAACCCTGCAGCCCAATGGTATCAATGTGGACTTCACCAGCTTCAAAATCTCCCCTTCCCCCACCACATCCCAAAACCAGCCCAGTTCGTCCCCTCGCCCCACTGCATCACACAACCAACCCAGCTCTTCCCCTCCACCCACTGCATCCCAAAACCAGCCCAGCCTGTCTCTGCCTCCCCAACCTGTTCTTCCTCTCACCCATCTCTTCCTCCCACTCCAAGCTACACCTCCATTTCCTACCTACTAACCTCATCCCACCTCCTTGACCTGTCTGTCTTCACTGGACTGACCTATCCCCTCCCTACCTCCCCACCTATACTCTCCTCTCCACCTATCTTCTTTTCTCTCCATCTTCAGTCCGCCTCCCCCTCTCTCCCTGTTTATTCCACAACCCTCTCCCCATCCCCCTCTCTGATGAAGGGTCTAGGCCCGTAACGTCAGCTTTTGTGCTCCTGAGATGCTGCTTGGCCTGCTGTGTTCATCCAGCTTCACACTTTATTATCTTGGATTCTCCAGCATCTGCAGTTCCCATTATCTCAGATATGCGTCATAATTGCTTCCAGAGGTGTGTGTGTGGGGTTGGGGGTTGGGGGCGCAGGGGTTGCAGTGTACATGAGCGCTACTCCCCACAAGCAAACTTTCTAAGGTTAGGTTGCTCAAGTTAAAATCTAGCAGGGATAACAGGGTGTGCAACTGGATGAACACAGCAGGCCAGGCAGCATCAGGGGAGCAGGAAGGCTGACGTTTTGCGTCTGGATCCTTCTTCAGAAATGGTTTTCTGATGCTGCCTGGCCTGCTGTGTTCATCCAGCTTTACATCTTGTTAGCTCAGATTCTCCAGCATTGGCAATTCCTGCTACCTCTTAAAATCTAGCCAATCTGGTTCCCGCCACAAATTTCTTCTTCACACCTCAGGGCCCACTGCTATCAGGTTATACAATATTTGCTGTCTCAAAGCATCCCACAAGGTGAATCAGCAAAATGTTTTGGTAATTCATAATTTAGGGCAGATTTCTCATTTAAAATTTTCCCATGGAATGTGAATGAAAAAACAATCTGAAAGAATGAATGAATTGCACTGATTTTAAAATTATTAGTCTAACCACCAAATGATTGAACTGAATCAATTTCATACTTCTCCAACATTGCTGTTGTTTGAGATCTGATCTTGTGTTTATCTAGTTGAGTTACCTGGCTCCTCAAGAAGTATTAACCATGTTGTCTAACCAAACTCTACCAATTTACAAAAATCCCAGCTCTTAACTTTCATTTCTGCATTGATGGATGTTGAATGGCAGCTCATCAAAAAAAACTGTCTGTAGTGAGATTTTTAATGATTGACCAGATAAAACTTTAATTACAGTAGCTTTGTATTTTATCAAATCGAGTTGTCTAAATCCAATTGGAATAGACAGTGCTAATTTGCATATTATGATGGTATTGACAACAATTGTGATCTTATTAACAAATTTTTAGATGTTTACCGCATAGAAGGAGGCCATTTGGCCAATTATTAGTGGAACCACTTTGCTCTATTTATTGTTTGCTGCTTCTTCTATTTAGCTTGTGTGTGCTCCTGTGTTGTAGCTTCAGTATATTGAGAATTTATTTTTAATGTATTCTTCGTGCTGCTCCTGGCATGCTCTCAAATAACCGTGATCGAATCAGTATTGATCCTTTGATTAATGGTGGCATGCTGCCAGGTTGTGGTGGATTACAACGCTGCTGCTACTGAGGGCCCATAGCACCTCATGGACTTCGAATTTTGAGGTGCGAGATCTGAGTTAAATTTCTTATGTACAGCCCGATAGTGGTGTCACACAGTGCATGAAAATATTGACTTTTGCTTCCACAAGGAATGTATGGAGGTCACAGTTAACAACAGTGCCAGTGGCTGATACATATAGGACAGAAAGATGGATAAGGATGAGTTTGAGTAGGGTCTTCACTCTTGTTTTGGTTCCCTCACCACCAACAATCCCAGTCTGACAGCTATGTCCGTCTGAACTGAACCAACTCGGTCAGTAGTGCTGCTGTTGGAAACCGCTGTTGGTGACAGACGTTGAGATCTCATTGAGATAGATGAGAAACAGTTAGGTGAAGGACAATTTTAATAACTGTGTATCTGTCCCGCCTCTTGTGGAAAAATCTTGACAGTGCAAAATTTTGATGTAGTTTGCTGTTTTGGATGGCAATGTGTGGTCTTAGAGTTTCGAAATTACTTTTGCAGCATGCATGGACACTTTTGGTGTGAAACTCGTTCGATAATATTTTGGTGAGGCCGTCAGAATGCGCTCAGAAAGATGATGTTGTCAGTCAGCGTGGAATGCTGATGTTAGTTGCAACTCAACACTCACACTAATGCCTTCTCAATCTTGCAAACCTGAGCACACATTCAACAGCAGAATCTATTATGATCTCAGGTTAAAAGTAGCAACCATTTTCACATTAGCTCCAACTTGATTTTATCACCGTTGTTATCATGGAACACTTTTTGGCTGTTTTCCAGAATTCTGCAAGTTGGCTAAAGTTAACCAGGAGTTGAGTGGCAGGTGATGAAGAAATGGCCTTGAGTTCAAAGTTTCAGCAAAAACCAGATCCTCCAGACAATAATTGGCATTTTCCATGGAAAACCACATGACGAGCAAGGACCGTAGGACAAGCAACTGGAAGAAATGCTTTCAGTAGGAGGCCAGCCTGTTCAGAGATGAGTCAAAGCTCAGCAGTTAACAATGCATCAGACTTCTGCTCTTCATCAAGGATGTACTCATTGAAATCTGCTCCATGCATCAAAGCTCAGCAGTTAACAATGCATCAGACTTCTGCTCTTCATCAAGAATGTACTCATTGAAATCTGCTCCATGCAGTGGCCACAAATGCGAGCTCACAGCGCTGAGAGCACTGGATTGCTAGTAGATGCGAAAGTGACCTGGTCATGAACTTTTCTATGTCAGGATCCTTCCAGCAGCTCGAGATATTTGCAACATCTCACCGTTCTCCCACCTCTGTGTAAGGAAGGTGACCACTGAGGCTCTGTATTCCAAGAAAACTAAAGGCATTTTATTCCTTTGTGCAAGAGAGCAGCAGAGGGAGTAAGCAGTGATAATGGGAACTGCAGATGCTGGAGAATCCAAGATAACAAAATGTGGAGCTGGATGAACACAGTAGGCCAAGCAGCATCTCAGGAGCTCAAAAGCTGACTTTTCAGGCCTAGACCCTTCATCAGAGAGCCTCTCTGATGAAGGCTCGAGGGAGTAAGCATGCTGCCAAGGACTGAGAATTTGTCCATAGTGCTATTGGCTGCATGAATGTTGCTTTGTGGGTGCTCCATCTCAACTCTAAGATATAGCATAACTGAAACAAGTTGACGTTAGTATACAACGTGACGAGGGTTTGGGCAGCTGTCGTCTTTTCCCGCTTCTCATTCTATCGCGACAGTTTTTGTTTGGAAAGGATAATATTTGTCAATCTAGTTCTGTGAATATAAAAAGACACAAATACTTCTCCTTGAGTTTTTAAAGAGGAAATCAAATAATATTTATTGTAATTGGCCCTGTCCCAAACTTTGCACATCTACAATGTAAATCAGTACCAAACAAATAGGTTACAAGTAGGGGAGATAGATTAAGCAATTTAAAGCCCAGTAAAGTTAAAAGGGTGTACAGTTCTTGAATGTCAGTGGCTTGGCTGGCTTCAGGCTGAATTTGAATTTGGTGGGTCTGGCACAACTCCATTTACAGGAATGGATAGATGACTAATCTTTCTCCTGGGACAGCAGCTGCAGTGTTGAGTTCCTTAAAAAATGTCTGCCTTGAGGCACCAGGACAGACAATAGTCAACAGACTGGGTTCAAATCTGCCAAAATGTAAAACTAAGAATGGTGGATGCTGGAGATCTGAAATAAACAGAAACAGAAACAGAAATTGATGTAGAAACTCTATTGGTCTGACAGCATCTGTGGATGGAGAAACAGAGAATTTGTCAAGTCTGTTGACTCTTTAGATATCAAATCTGGTATATTTGATTCTAAGTGTGTGGCATACAGGATTACCTGGTGTCTGGGTAAAGCTCTTTCACAGTCAGAGTCCTGTTGTCCAAGTGATTACATCTAAGAGTTTGTCTCCACCCATGTAAGTAGTGAGCTACTTGACTAGAAGCATTGCTAATGGGACAGAAGGTGACCCCAACTCCTACTCATCCAAAGCAATTTTTTTCCTGATAAGGCTTTGCAGACAGGCTGTCACGATTTCAATAGATATGGAATGCAGAAGGTTCAATGATGCAAATGTTTGGGCATTTTGACTGTGATTGCAAGACATTGGACTTTTTGTTGAAAAATTCATTCAGCAGTTTCCTTCCAGTAAATTCCTAAAATCATTTTATTTCAAGCATGGCTTCATAACAATGTATAAAGCATTTTGAATACAAGAAATACCCCAAAACACTTCATATGTGAAAAGAATTCCAGTCATTAAAAGTCCAAGATAATAAAGTGTGAAGCTGGATGAACACAGCAGGCCAAGCAGCATCTCAGGAGCACAAAAGCTGACGTTTTGGGCCTAGACCCTTCATCAGAGAGCCTCTCTGATTCTCCAGCATCTTGGATTCTCCAGCATCTGCAGTTCCCATTATCACCATTAAAAGTCCAGTTTTTTTTTAACCACGCACAGTCTATCGTACATGTCAATGTCTGCTGTCCTGATGGCAGAAATTATTATGCCTTCATTCTACATCATTGTGCCATGTTATCTGGATTTGAGCCACCACTGTAAATTAAAGTGTAGTAACTAGATTAAAAGACTATCTGAGATGACATTAGTGTGCAACTACACATTGCCACATTAAATATGCTACAGCACACAACTCCTGTAGCGAACTAACACATTCTGTGCTTGGGGTGCTCTGTCAAGATTCATAGTGGTCTACTGCAGGCCACACAATCATACTATCGAAAGGAAACAGTCCTTGACACTTGTTTTAGGGTAAGCAGCCATGCAGCATGAATAGGAGGAGGAAGAGAAGAGAAAAGGAGAAGAATGCAGGAAACAACAAACGCAGCTCCTTTCTTGCAGTTGGTTTGTGAACAATTCATCCGATGGTCATTCTATCCGACTTCATATTTCCCAACAGCCCATACCTTTCCTTCCCTGTGTTACTAATTTCGCAGTATTGACCTGACATCATATAAAATCGATGATTGAAGCAATACGAATATTCCAAGTCCGATTTCTAAACCAAAACTTGCCACAGTACCTGCAGACATCACCAATCACTCTTATGCATTTTCTTAGTCCTTGTTTTCCATGTAGCTTTACCTCTTCTTATATTCCTATGCAGTACTACTGCATGGCTGATGCAATGTTGCTGAATATTAGCACGGAATTCCACCAATGGCCCTGGAAGACAATCTTGAGCAGCTCTTCATTGAGAAGGCTTGACTTGGGAAACAAAACTATGCCTGGTCAGAAGCAGTGTGTGTTGGCTAGCTGAGAGAACATTGTAAGGTATTTCACAGCAACATGATTAAATGTAATGTGACAACAAGGTCTAATGATCAAAAGTTTATTCAAAGAGGTAGCTTCAAGAAGAGAGAAAGGAATAAACCACAGAACTATAGCCAGCTAGTCTAACCTCAGAGGTGGGGAGAAGCAAGGATTAATCAAGAACAATCAGCATGGTTTTCATAAAGGGAGATCATGCCTGACCAATTTGAATTCAATTCTTTGAAGAGGTATCCAAGTGGGTAAATAAGGGCAATGCATTTGAAGTAGTTTATTTGGATTTCAGCAAAGCTCTTGATAAGGTCCTGCAAGGGAGACTGACAGTGAAAGTAAGGGCCCATGGGATCCAAGGAAAGTTAACAAATTGGATCCAGAAATGATTGAATGGCAGGAACCAGAAGGTGATGGGACTTTGTGTCCAGTAAGGACCCATTGGGATCTGTTTTGGAAAAAATGTTGTTTAAATTATTTAGATTTAAATGTAAGAGGGTTGATCTGTGAGTTTGCAGATGATACAAAAATTGGTGTATTCGTAACCAGTGAGGAGGACAGTCTCATGTTACAGGAGATATAGATAGGCTGGTCAGTGGCAGATGAAATTCAATCAGATAAGTGTGGGGAGATGCACTTGAGCAGGACAAAAATATGTTAGGGAATACACGATGAATGGTAAGTGTTGGAGAGCACTGAGGACCAGAGGAATCTTGGCGTACATGTCCGCGGGTCCCCTATGCAAGCGGGGCATGTAGATAATGTGGTGAAGAAGGAATATGGGGTACTCACCTTTCTTAGCTGAGGCATTGAGTTGAAGTACAGGGAGGTTATGCTGAAACTGTATAAAACATTGGACAGGCCACAGGTAGGGTATTGCATGTAGCTCTTGAATTCACATTATAGGAGGGATGTGATTACACTAGAGATGATACGGGAGATTTACCAGAGTTTTCCTGGGAGGTAGGCTTTTATTTATGAAGAGAGATTGAACAGACTGGGGATGGATAGGGTAGACAGGAAGAGATTTTTTTCCTTTGATGTAGTGATCAATGCACAGAGGGCATAGATTCAAAGGGCAGGAGGTTTATAAGGGATGTGAGGAAATGTTTTGCCACCCGGATGGTTGTAGGAACTTGGACACTCACTGCCAAAAAAGGGTGGTAGAGGCAGAAACTCTCATTACATTCATGAATTATGAAGAAGTGATGGGAAGCTAAGCTATTGTGAGTAACTATCTGGCTGAAATAGTTAAAAAATGGAACCAAATGACAGCCATCATAACTGCCCGTACAACAGTAGAGAGTTATTGGAGGAGGATGGGGTTGTTGAATGAATTAAAAGGTATAGAAAAATCAGGAAGAATTTGGAGTGAAAGTTTATTTTTGTTGCAGAAGATGTCGTTTGTGACTTTATTGAGCTGTTTCAAACTCTCACAGAATGAAAACCTGATTTGGAAGACTTAAATGTGGAGTTCTGGGAAAGAGAGAAATGGATTTGGAAGCCAACAGTGCATTCAAAGAGTTTGGAGAGGGAAAGACAGTTGTGACAGTACATAATGAAGGCGGGGTCAAGGATGGTGGTAGCAAATCCAAAGGAGGGACAACATTGTAGAAATTGACCCATTCACAATATTGGGGAACATGATGAACAGGAGGGGTTGTTGAATAATAAACAATTCAGTCGAACAGAGTCAAGGGAGCTATGGATGAGTCTTGTGGACAATATGAGCTCAGAGATGACATGGGGTTGGGGCTTGGTTATGGAGATAGGAGACAAATTAAATGAAGATGCAAATTCAGGTGACTGGAGAATTAGAGGAAGCTTGGCCTGAAATCTTCACAAAAAGATATGCATTTCATCCACTTCTTTTATTTGGAGAGAATGAAATACATGTCACTTGTTTGGCATACAGTGACTTATTTTACCCAACAGTAGATAGTGAACTGAGAAACTTTGCAAGTAATGCCTGCTTCAGCTCAGAAGGAACCAGATGCAGAAACGTTCATTGCCGTGGCCACCTTCACAGGAACAAACAATACAGTTTTTGTTCTGTTCTCAAGTTGTAGCTGTGGCTGGAAAAAGATTGCAGATTTCAGTGAGGACATACTTAATGAAATGCAGGCACCTCATACACTGTTCCACACTGAAGGTCAGACAGGAGAATTGCTTCCTCAACACTAGGTGAATATAGTGAATGCACTTCTTCTTTCCAAGAGGCTTGTCTTTTGGGTCACTGCTGCACATTCTCCTGTGAAGGGATAAACATAACTGGACCCATGTCTGGCAGCAAGTGAGTCTGTGCAGGTTCTTTCAAATTAGGCCAAATCTTTTCTTCATGTTCCATGCCACTCTTTGGAGACTATAGCAATTTTAAATGGCTCCGGAATCTATTAAGCACCTGTAAGGTCATGATAAGAGCCAGTAGAATTCAACTAGCAACTAACCTGAACTTTATTTATGATCCCTTTGAATAGAGTTGGCAAGTGGTCTAGTCTGCTGTTGAGCACATGTTTAACTTTGTTTAGAAAGGGCATTAGCTGAATCATTGAGTTTCAAGGTGGCAATCCTGGTATGAAATAAGTACGAAACACTGTTATAATCCCATAAGACACCACCCATGCTGTGGTCTCAGCATTTATTATTTTTGGAATCTGAAAACCTGACTCTGAAAATCTGAAAATTGCTTTCAGAATGAAACCACAAAAAAAAAATTTTCTTACAGAAGAATCAAACAACGTGACACCAATAATTACTTTCCATCTTAAATAATCATTTACATTACAAATATTAAAATTACAATGAAGACAGCCTTCAAGACAGAATTGTTAAATCTAAAATCTCCTTTCATACCAGTATCAAAAACAGAAGTTGCTGGAAAAGCTCAGCAGGTCTGGCAGCGTTTGTGAAGAAAAAAATCAGAGTCAATGTTTCAGGTCCAGTAACCCTTCCTTACTGAAATCTGCAATCTACTGTACCAAGATAATAAAGTGTGAAGCTGGATGAACACAGCAGGCCAAGCAGCATCTCAGGAGCACAAAAGCTGACGTTTCGGGCCTAGACCCTTCAGGGTCTATTTATCACAGGCACATAGACTGTAGAGCACTCAGGGTCTAGGCCCGAAACGTCAGCTTTTGTGCTCCTGAGATGCTGCTTGGCCTGCTGTGTTCATCCAGCTTCACACTTTATTATCTTGGATTCTCCAGCATCTGCAGTCCCCATTATCTCATTCTACTGTACCAGTTTGATTTACACCCCCAATAACTGAAGTCAAATACTTAAGAAAGGAAAAATAACCATTTGATCTTGAGAATTATTTCAAAGATTTGTACAAGAGTTGAGATATCTTGGGGGCCTACCACTTATTTCCAGCAAGATTTGCCCTTTGAATCTTGTCCAACTATTGCACACTTGTGGACTCTCCATTTAACACAGGTAATGCTAACATCTTAAACACAGACTTGGCTGAGTACTCTCTCGGTTCTACTATTCATTAACTCGTGAATCTTCCATTTAAAACTTCCTCTTTCTTTTCAGCTTGGCTCTGGCCAGAAATCCAATCCTCTGTTGCTGGACTCCTTCAAATAACGTGAGGTTTAAATTTCTTTCACCATCATGTAGGATTTCACTTGAATTCTTCTGGAAAGATCGGTTCACTGCTCTAAAATCTGATTGTTCATAACAAAACCCAAACTTCTTGAACACAGAATCACAGCCGTGAACCTAGACCCTCCTATAACTAACTTCTTGTTGAGCCATCTTTTTGTTGTTTCTCTCCCAGATGGCTTTATCAGTTTCTGAACATAAAGAGCTTTATAAGGAATCTTCCCGAGAAATCTAGCTTCACAAGAACATCATCCCATCACAAAAGATAGGACGGAATATTATAGGGGCCTGAAAGATGTGGCCTCTGGTGAGATGTGTGAAAAAATTGTGTGAGAAGTTCAGCAAGGCCTATCTCAACATCAAAGATTCGATCACAGCAAGCCCTGGTACCTCCTTTCAACCTGTCCAGGGCTCGGGCTAAAACAATTGGAGTGATATACTGGCTTCAGTCAGGAGTGCGGCTCCTTCTTGTCTTGGCTGTCCAGTTAGGACCCTCAACAAGATAGGCCACAGTCAGTCTGTAGGATCTGTCCACAGAAACTAAAGGGATGGGATGGGGGCAGTGGGGGGCTGCTGCTGTGAAAAGGAGACTCAGGAATCTGTTTGAAGGGATTGGAACTGCAGATTTGGAAGAGGGCCAGTAATTGGGAGTGGGGGTGGTGCAATTCTATCTATAAGTCTGGAGCAGTTTGGTCTAAACAAGGTGACAGAGTATGAGTGTACCTGGCATGGTTATCTCCAATAGAAAAGGTGGGCAGCTGCAGGCTAATATGGGTGGGATGGAGGGGGGCTAGGAAAGATGCAAAACGTGGGGCTGAGAGTTTCACAGGAGGTTAGGGTGTAGGTCATCAAGAAGAGGATCTGAATGCTTAGGGCCCTTCCAATACACAGAGGCAGAGGCTGAAAATCACTGCCCAAATAGCACTTGATTTTGCTTCTAACCACTGGAGTTGACCAGATGAATGTTGCAGCCCATGAGGGATAGACTGCAATGCCCAGCAATATCAGGTCCTTTAGAGGGCAACAACATTTATCACAGGCACATAGACTGTAGAGCACTCAGAATTGTGGGTTCCTTAATCCCTCACAATCCTAATGAATGGGCTCCCAATGTACTCTACATCTTCTTACATCAGACATTACTGACATTGCATTCATTCACACCAATATGTTTGCATATTTAGCTTTTATTAATAGAGGGATCGAGTTCTGGAATCATGAGGTTATGGCGAAGCTGTACAAAACTCTGGTGCGGCCGCACTTGGAGCATTGTGTACAGTTCTGGTCACCGCATTATAAGAAGGATGTGGAAGCTTTGGAAAGGTTGCAGAGGAGATTTACTAGGATGTTGCCTGGTATGGAGGGAAGGTCTTACGAGGAAAGGCTGAGGGACTTGAGGCTGTTTTCATTAGAGAGAAGAAGGTTGAGAGGTCACTTAATTGAAACATATAAAATAATCAGAGGGTTAGATAGGGTGGATAGGGAGAGCCTTTTTCCTAGGATGGTGACAGCGAGCACGAGGGGGCATAGCTTTAAATTGAGGGGTGAAAGATATAGGACAGATGTCAGAGGTAGTTTCTTTACTCAGAGAGTAGTAAGGGAATGGAACGCTTTGCCTGCAACGGTAGTAGATTCGCCAACTTTAGGTACATTTAAGTCGTCATTGGATAAGCATATGGACGTACATGGAATAGTGTAGGTTAGATGGGCTTGAGATCGGTATGACAGGTCGGCACAACATCGAGGGCCAAAGGGCCTGTACTGTGCTGTAATGTTCTATGTTCTATGTTCTATAGAGAGGTTAGGGAAGCAATCCGTGAATGTTTGACTAAGAGAAGCAATGGTGACAGCATTGCTCTATATATGCTTAGTTAATCTTTCCTTGAAATTCTGCAGCAGACTTTCAATAAAAACATTGTTCCATGATGCATCCAAATTGGACATGGTGCCACAGTTACCCTCGGAGCTATACAGAGAGACAAACAGACGTGACATTAAACTCTTGGCTTTTATGAAAAGAAAAACATGGATATACATAGTGCAATGTCATCAATATCACCAATGTGGCTTCAAAAGGTTGTTTCTTTTTCTCTCCCTCTTAATGTTGTCCCAGGTTCTGCAGCTGAGCTGGAGTTCAGAAGTGGAGACTGTTGGCCATGGAGATTTGATAAAGCAGCTCCAGTGGTATTTGTGTTTAGACAGCTCAGACATGCTGATCTTCTCCTTAAGTGGACCCTCCTTGGCTTGAATTTCCACAGATTGGAGAGGGGACAGGGATGGTGGAGGTAGAGGATCAGGTCACATCAAGAGTACAATCAGAGGAGAGTTCTAAGGGGCAGAATATGCTTTCTTCTCTAGCTGCTATTCTGCTACTCCTGACACCATTTTGTCTCTATTTTAGGAAGGGGCACCTGGAGAAAATTCAAGATTCCTCAACCTTATTGCCATGTTTTTTTCATGAGGACTAGTGCTTTGGTGATAGAGTGTAGGCCTGTGCTCAGCAGCTGCTGAGGTCCTGGCTCGGGTGTCAACCTGTCCCTGGAGGCAGCCGAAGATCACATGCTGGAGGCAGCTGTGTACCCATAATACATCTGCAATTTGCCCTTGAGCAGAGCAGCCCTTTTGAAGAAATGACCTTTTGAAGTACATTGGTGGTATTGGTGACATTGCTCTTCTGGAGCTGTGATCATCCTGCTGGCACCTACAAAACACAAGAGAGAAGGCACTACAGCCAATAGTTAGAAATGATGCATTGTGAATGACATTGACATTAGGTTTATTAGGTTTAATGACAAGTGGTACTTACTCATTTGATGGGACATTCCCACAGACATGATCTTTCTCCTGTGAGTGACAGGGCTCTCTTCTCATGGTGGCTGAGGAGCCAACCATTAGGCACCCTTTCACCTGTACTGGCTCTTTTCACCCTGTCATGGATCATTTTTTTCTCCCGTGACATGGGAAGGGGGGGGTGGTACTGAGGGATGTGAACATGGCTGACACAGCTGTTGGTGCTGATGCAGATCAGTAAGAAGTGTGAGGTGCCTGAACTGAAGTGAGTAGTCAGTGTAGATGCCATGTCGGGTTAGTGGTGTGGCAGGTTGATGGGGGAAGTGAGAGTGAGTGAGCAAAGATGTTGCAAGCAATTGTGAGAGTGGAAGAGCATGACTTTAGTTGGAGGAGGGTGCTGTAGCAAAGATAGCGTGAATGTAGGGCAATGGAGAGAAGAGTATGGCATTTACTTCAGCAGAGTGAAGAATTTATTGACCTTATTGCAACACTGCTGTCCATTCCTCTACAGCATGGAGACAGGGCTTAACTGATTGGCAAACATAGGCCAGGCCTCCAGGGTCTGATGACATGTCCTCCTCTACCAGTTCATAGGGAAGGGATAGCCCTCCTTTGCACTGCCCCATCCACCATGACATCCAGGCCCCTGTTAGAGAATGACAATATATTGCTCTCTGACTTGTTTGGAAAGACTAACTACTAATGAAAAGGACAAGTTTGGAATGCCAGTGATTATCCAGGTACACAGTCACATTTTAAAGAAGGTGCATGTGCTGTGGATGCTGGTTCTTCAGCAGTTTTGCAGTGAATAACAAGTTCTACTGGATGCAAGAGCTGATGGAAAGGGGCTAAACTCAAGTGAAGTGCATGCAACAGACATGTTCGGTAATTATTAAGGTAAGTTTGGTAATATAAGGTGAGACGTCTCTCCAACCCTCACGCAAAGAAATGGTCTCTGCGATTTGGCAAAACTGACAATTAGCCAGAAAACTGTAAGATTTAGCATGTAATTTTTTTTCCCCAAAACCATGTGTTAGCACAATGCAGATTTAACTAATGGTCTGATTCCTCTGCATTACTCTTATAACGTTTTCATTATTCACACAGCGTCGCTGACTGAGCCGATATTTATTGTCCGTCCCAAGGAACCCTGGAAATAGTGGTGGTCAGCTGCCTTTTTGAGCCACTGCTTTTCAGAGAGCAGTTAAAATTCATTGCTGTGGATCTGGAGTTACATGTAGACCAGACTTAGTAAAGACAGCAGTTTCTTTTCCTAAAGGGCATTACTGAATCAGATAAATGTTTTAATAACAGCAAATATCAGATTCACGGTCATCAATAGATGTTTAACTGTAGATTTTATGTAATTCAAATTCTGAGGTAGGATTCAAAACCTCGATTCCCATGATATTACCTGGGTCCCCACATTAATCATCCCGTGGCAGTACCACTCGACATCATATCCCTAATGCATTGGCTAACTCCCATATCAAAATGGCTTCAGCACAGTCAAGGCCAAAAATGTGAATGTCTACATTTTGGTGGAAATCTGGCACATTTGACATTAAAGAATTAATCTATCATCAAATAACAAGATGTTGAGCTGGATGAACACAGCAGGCCAGGCAGCATCGGAGGAGCAGGAAAGCTGACGTTTCGGGTCTTGACCCTTCTTCAGACCTTTTTCTAAAGAAGGGTCCCGATCTGAAACGTTAGCCTTCCTGTTCCTCTGATGCTGCCTGGCCTGCTGTGTTTGTCTAGCTTTACACTGTGTTATCTCAGACTCCAGCAGTTCCTACTATCTTTAACCTATCATCAGGTTTTACCAGACTGATACAGAACAGTAAGCTTTAGACATCAAAGATACAAAATATTGAAACTTAAGCAACACAAACTGAGGGATGTTTTTGTACATTTTTTTAAAAATGTGGATAGTTTTGATACACTGAATAAATATATATTCCATTTGGTTCAACAGTCAATAGCAAGCAGCCATGAATATACAAAAATCAGAGAGAGCGAGAGGACAGAGGCTCCAAAATTCCTTTGTAGCATCCGATTTAGGAGCATTGAATGTTTTGTTTCAGGAAGTGGTTGAGGCAGGGAGTGTTGCATCTTTTAAAGGATAGAGATTGAGTGGAAACGCAAGGACAACTGCTCCTGTAAAGGACAGGATAGACATGAAGGACAAAATGGCCTTTCTCACTGCTGAATATGTAGATTATTCTGTAAAACAGGTTATTATTTAAGAATAGTAATTTGATGATGTTAAAACCTTACATGCTCCACAAGATATTCAGCTGTTGAAGTAAAAACTTGAAATTAAAAGCTCACTTTCCCTTGTGTTACATTTATTATATTCCCCAATAAACATTTTTTAATACTTTGCCTTGAAATTGCAAAAGAACAATGCAGAAATTCAAATAATCTATGTTTTATTAGTGTGTAATGTTATAAATGAGCAAAATCGTAACTTATTTTCCAATACAAAACAACTCAATACATTTAACATTGAAACATGTTTTGTTAGGATGTGTACATCTTCATGAATAAAGGCTTAATTGCCTTTATTGCTGGAGAAAGTAATGAACATTAATGCAAATTTCATTTACATGCAATTCTGTTGCCAAAGTTTCATTAAACCTCAATCAATTTTCAATCACGAAAGAAAATCAGCCAAGAAGGTTACACCTGTAATAATTCACATTTAACGTCTTTCAAGCATTTATAACAGGCTCTTAACTAGCTTAAGTGATAAAAATTTAAATATAAATACCGATTTATACAGTGTTGGCAAATCTTCATCAAGTGATTGATTAACCCAAAGTAAGACAAGAATTCATTGTGGAGGAGGTTTTATTGAGGATCAGAAACGAGCAAGGGGATTGTTATCTGCAATTAACCTACACCTATTGATTCAGAATTTCCACACTGCCTACACGTTAAATAATTACGGCATGCAACTGGTATCAAACATATTGTATGTAGGCAGCTGTGCGCTATTTATACATGTTTTCTACAATAGCTTTATATAGCATTTTACTACAGATGGGAATTGAATCGATGACCGAAGGAAATTCTGCTAATATTTAGGATTACTGACCCAGTGATATTACTAACCACCCAACTGCCCACACCATTGCTCTTGTCCAGAAATCTGGGGTTTTGCATTACAAGTCCAGTGACATTACCACAGCACTACCATGCCAGCTGTAAACTCTATAAACACATCTTAGGCTACTTAGGTTTAAGTTCAAGCTAGCATTGATTTATTAGAACTAGCTTGCATCTTTTAAAGGTGAGCTGCAGGTGTTGGAAGTCAACCTAGAAGTCAGTTTGATATTGAATAAGCCAACGTGGCACACAGTCTGCTCCAATACTCCTTGTCCTTAGTGCAGGGGGTGGGAAGGAAGAGCAAGGTCCTCTAGCCACAGGGAGCCAGAAGCTGTCCAGATAAACTCTGAAAATGCAACAAAAACACACAGCCAAGCAGGTCAATGTCAGTGGAGATGTCCAAGGGCCTGGATGCAGTGGCAAATATCTTTAATGACCTCACGCATGCAGTCAAAATCAATGAATTCATCCTCAAACGCCAAATCCCAACAACTGTACCAGTGCCCTTAACTATGACTCAATTCACCACCCTCTTTCACTCATTAAAATCTATTATACATGATTCACTCTCATAAACATGGCATTTCTTCAAGTCGCACATCTGCAAGTCACAATTTACACACCTTGTGCATACACTCAGATAGTGAGCCATGGTGGAAACATCACCAAAATACTAGCAAAGTACTGTAGAAGCTCAAAATCTAAAGCAAACACAACAATTGCTGTGGAAACTCAGCATGTCTGGCAGCGTCTGTGGAGACAGAAATTGAATTAATGACTTCTTCAGAATTTTAGTTCAGTTTGGGAACACATCTAGAAAAATACTGATTTGTTTATACTCTGCTGATGGTATTGTGTTGATGTTGGTGGATTTTGTAAATTTTGTGCTAAGGGGAAAGAATTCCTCTCAGCAATGTGAAATTTAACCGTGGTACCCTTTTCTTGTTACAGCCCTCCAGCATTTCCACAAGTCAGCAGCCAGAGGTATCTGGGCAGCTGATCGATTTAAATGTGGGTAATATCAGTTGGTGAATGCCTTTGTTGTTAAAGATTGTTTTCATTTGGACATGAAAGTTCGAACCTGTCTCAGTTAAATGTCTTGAAAGTTTCAAACTGGGCAAATTGATAGCAGCAGAATGAGGGGCCTAACTTCTAACAGATGAAATAACGGAGCAATTGAGTGGATGTGTGGCATACAATAGTGAGCGTTGTAGGCTCGGGGCATTGTTAAGATACATGTGCAATAGCAGAGGTAGTGAGTGGTGATTTTTGAGCCTCAGACGTTGGCACTAACTGTTGTGTAGTCCAGATCATCGTCCGTATGTTGCTTGGATAGAGACAGATTACTGCATGGTTCAATGTTTCACAGTTTTGAAGTAACAAATTGGTAGAGCAAGGAATTCTCAACAGGCTTTGAAGTTACTTGGACTCAAATTTCGAGGATATTGGTTCCCAGCTGATCTCTGATTCAGAACTGGTTGAGGGGGAAATCTTTCAGATCTCCTGTTTTCAAGTTACTGCTGTTGGTTACCATAGCTACTGGTGACCTACAACTAATTTGTGGTAGAGAAGGTGGCAGGCAGTACTGGCAATGGCCAAGGAAGGATGCTTGGAACATATGGTTTCTTCCCAACATCACATAGAACATATCTTAGAATCATGAAATAATGAAATAAATAAAACAATTATCTTTTAATGTCTAAGATAACAAGATGTAAAGATGGATGAACACAGCGGGCCAAGCAGCATCAGAGAAGCAGGAAAGCTGACGTTTCGGGTCGAGACCCTTCTTCAGAAATGGGGGAGGGGAAAGGGATTCTGAAATAAATAGGGAGAGAGAGGGAGGCGGAAAGAAGACGGATAAAGGAGAAGATAGGTGGAGAGGGTACAGACAGGTCAAAGAGGCGGGGATAGAGCCAGTAAAGGTGAATGTAGGTGGGGAGTCAGGGAGGGGAGAGGCCAGTCCAGGGAGGGTCTAGGCCCAAAACGTCAGCTTTTGTGCTCCTGGGATGCTGCTTGGCCTGCTGTGTTCATCCAGCCCCACACTTTGTGATCAATTTTTGAGGTCCTTTAAAGGATACCATTAACTAACTATCAAAGAGCAGAATAACATGCAGAGGGCTGGGTGAATTGTTTCAGAAGCCATGTCTCGCAAAGCTACTGCAAGTCTTTAAGAAGAGTAATGAAAGAGAACAACACAAAGACATGGTGTTTTTGAATTTCCGAAACAAAGTTGCTCACAAAGATTTATAATAGTCATTGAGGCACATAATACAAATGATAAAGTACAGCTGAGATTCTGGCTTAACAACAGAAAACAGAGTCAGGTGAGAAATTCCCTCCCTGAGAAAAAGGTATTAATGGCATTCTGAAAGAATCTGACCTGCAGTCCCTGCTGTTCACTATATATACATATGGAATAGGAATGTTGACGAGTATCATTACATTTCAGCAAATCGAAGGAGACAGGTAATAAGTCAGAAAAGAATAACTTGTTTTCAGACAGCACTTTTTATGACCGCTAGTTATTTCAAACCACTTTACAGACAATGAAGTGCTTTCTTCGTAGTGTAGTCACTGTTGAATTGTAAAAAAAACGTGACAACTAATTTTTCACAGCAATCTCCCGCAAACAGCAATGTCATGATGGCTGGGTTATCTGTCGTTTTCCTGTTGATTGAGAGTCAAATATTGGCCAGAACAGCAGGGATATCACCATTGTTCTTCTTTGATATGGTGCCATGTGATCATTCACAATCTGATGAAGATGGAGCCTTATTTTAACATGTCATCCAAAAAAAGCACCTGACAAGAGCAGCGCTCCCTCAGTACTACACAGGACTGACAACCTTGTTTTATGTTGTCAAGCCCTGGAGGTGAACCAGGAACCTTGGAATTTAGAGGCAAGTGTGCTGCCATTCTGAAGCACAGTAGGTGAATAGAAAATTGATTGGCCTTTACATCTGATGATGCTGAACATGTTGTACCGGCAACAGGCTTCCAAGCCTGATCAGCAATACATTTATGCTTATTTCAAACCAAAGTGCTCAACCATCATGTTGGTCCAAATCAAATATATATAGTCAGTCATGGACTTCCTACAGTGTGGAACCAGGCCATTTGGCCTAACAAGTCCATGCAGACCCTCAGAGCATCAGAGCCAGACCCATCCCCCATTACCTACCTAATTTACACATCTCTGAGCACTTTGGGCAATTTAGCACGGCCAATCCACCTAGCCTGCACATCTTTGGACTGTAGGAGGAAACTGGAGCATTGGGCACAAACCCACACAGACACAGGGAGAATGTGCAAACTTCACACAGACAGTCGTCCAAGAGTGGAATTGAACCTGGGTTCCCCATGCTGTGAGGCAGCAGGGCTAACCACTGAGCCACCATGCCTACACTTTTAATGGGTATCAGACCTTTTAAGCATAAAAATAAGTGACTACAGCTTATTTGAGCCCATTGGTATACAGGTTAGGTGGATTGGCTGTGTGTAATTGTTCGTTGTGTCCAGGGATGTGCAGGTTAGGTGGATGAGCCATGGGAAATGCAGAGTTATAGGGATAGGAGAGAGTGATGGGTTCAGGTGGGATGTTCTGCAGAAGGTTGGTGCGCCTTCAATGGGCCAACTGATCTCTTTCCGCACAGTAGCGCTTTTGTGATTCAATGATTCTTTGAGATCCATCTGCATTATTAATTTGGCCTGCGGCAATAATATTATCTCACTTTAGAAAAACTAAATATACATGTGTTCTAACTCATATTGTTTAAATAAATTGCTACATACCACCAACAAATGCGAAGATTGGTCAAAATATTCAACTGTATTTGCAGCCATGAACCCAGTAGACTGCATTATTGAAGTAAGTATGAGCCAAATCTTAAGGAGTCCTGAATGTTATCGGTTACACTGAGAAATCTGGGAGTACTGTCTGAGAAGTTGGGCAAGACCGTTCTCGGTGTCAGGAACAAGGTGTTCCATTTGCAAACAGAGTTGTGAGCATCAAGACAAGATTCTTGCTAGGCAGCAGCCAGATGCCTATTAAGTGGTAATGGGAACTGCAGATGCTGGAGAATCCAAGATAATAAAATGTGAGGCTGGATGAACACAGCAGGCCAAGCAGCATCTCAGGAGCACAAAAGGTGACGTTTCGGGCCTAGACCCTTCATCAGAGAGGGGGATGGGGTGAGGGTTCTGGAATAAATAGGGAGAGAGGGGGAGGTGGGCCCAAGATGGAGAGAAAAGAAGATAGGTGGAGAGAGTATAGGTGGGGAGGTAGGGAGGGGATAGGTCAGTCCAGGGAAGATGGACAGGTCAAGGAGGTGGGATGAGGTTAGTAGGTAGCTGGGGGTGCGGCTTGGGGTGGGAGGAAGGGATGGGTGAGAAGAAGAACAGGTTAGGGAGGCAGAGACAGGTTGGACTGGTTTTGGGATGCAGTAGGTGGAGGGGAAGAACTGGGCTGGTTGTGTGGTGCAGTGGGGGGAGGGGACGAACTGGACTGGTTTAGGGATGCGGTGGGGGAAGGGGAGATTTTGAAGCTGGTGAAGTCCACATTGATACCATCAGGCTGCAGGGTTCCCAGGCGGAATATGAGTTGCTGTTCCTGCAACCTTCGGGTGGCATCATTGTGGCACTGCAGGAGGCCCATGATGGACATGTCATCTAAAGAATGGGAGGGGGAGTGGAAATGGTTTGCGACTGGGAGGTGCAGTTGTTTGTTGCGAACCGAGCGGAGGTGTTCTGCAAAGCGGTCTCCAAGCCTCCGCTTGGTTTCCCCAATGTAGAGGAAGCCACACCGGGTACAGTGGATGCAGTATACCACATTGGCAGATGTGCAGGTGAACCTCCGCTTAATGTGGAATGTCATCTTGGGGCCTGGGATGGGGGTGAGGGAGGAGGTGTGGGGGCAAGTGTAGCATTTCCTGCGGTTGTAGGGGAAGGTGCCGGGTGTGGTGGGGTTGGAGGGCAGTGTGGAGAGAACAAGGGAGTCATGGAGAGAGTGGTCTATCCGGAAAGCAGACAGGGGTGGGGATGGAAAAATGTCTGATTAAGTGGAATTATTTCTTGTTTACAGTTTCATTAACAATCAATCTTATGAAAATGCAGCTTCCTATGTTATGACCCACGAGTAGGAAACCAAACATTGACAGTTTGCGACATGAAAGCCAGAGTGAATACCTGACACTACCTTGTCCAGGCCACAATCTCAGGCACCCAGAAACATTGCCCCAAATGTTCCAGGGGACTAGCCGTAAGCAGACTCTGTTTAAAGACACTGGTATGTAAAAACGGGCGGCGTCTCAGAACCTTCTTATCCACTTCCAGGATGCTCCTGCGCTTTAATTTTGCATTTCAGAGAATATCGTCAACTATCATTGCAATGCTGTGGCAAGGACACTTTGTGCACAGGGAGAGGCTCCCAGCTCATGCACTCGACTGGGCTACATCTCAGTGCTGCTGTCTAAGTGCTCACTAACTTAACACCTTTCTGCATGCTCACAGCATCCCTGCCCTGTCTTGCCATGTTATGCTTTTTAGCGCGAATGGTGCTTCAACCAGAGACAAAAGGCTCATAGAGCAGCCATACTGCTTAGCTGTTTAGCACAAGCACAGCCCGGGTAGCTGGCCATGGTTGTTAGTAGTGATCAATGCAAAGGTTGGACATCTTACTGTTTGACACAGTGAGAGGTCAATCTCACCTCACCAGCATGTGCCAGCTGTCTGCACAACAAGCACACTGTACGATTTTTCAACCATTAGCAATATCTCAAGGTATGGGGTGAGGAGGGTGGGGGTAGTCCTCTGTCATGTCAAGAAGGGCTGCTGGCTCTCAGGGTGCCCCGGTACCATCAGAAAGGAAGGAGTTTGTAAACATTCTACAGGCTAAGCCACAACCAGTCATCTGCTTGGTGTGGTCAGGAGATACATCCATCTACAGCCAGAGTGGTAGACTGTGGAAAACCCCATAAGACTATCACAAACAGTCAGGGAAATCCCACTCCGTCAACTGGAGCGCAGCAAGAACAGCAGTCTTTTTTTTGGGCTGTCCATCGAGGTTGGTCATGGAACTGAAGAGAATCTGTCCTGGGGGTCATATTGTTGAACAATGAAGAGGGAGATGAAAGGCTGGGGTCAAAGGGATGGTCTAAGAGTAAGAGGGCTAAGGGTATTCGGAAGAACAGAAGCATATCTTGAGGGAGGAAGAATGACAAAGATGGGAGGAAAGCCATGGTATAATATATGGAAGCAGTACAGAATGGGAGGGCATGGAACGTTTTAGGAAGGCTGGTTATTGGCAGTGACTACAACAGTGACCTCCATGAGACACAGCATACAGGGCACTGGTGGACGTCATCGCACTGTAGCTTCAGGGCTCAGGGAATAAAGAGAAATGCTGGAGACAAAGTTCTATGTACTGAGTTTCCACATGGCTGTGATCAGAGAAAATGAACTGTCCAGGAACTACAAGGTAAAAAAGAATGTGGAGACCCTAAGGAAATGGGATGCTGAAGACCAGGCCAAGCCTGATATGGAGGGCATCTACTGCATGCTGTGTTCTCTGTCAACGCTCTCCATATGGAAATGATCTGCACCAAGAAATGCCTGGATCTGCACGCGACGTGGGTAAAGTCAGTGTCAATCCAATGGGTAAAAGCATTGGCTCCTCTTCTGTTGCATGAGAGAACATGGATGGGCAAGCAGCTGTAAAATGCAGCTACACTTCATTTGTAATCAAGACATTGACATAAATATATAAAATGGAAAAGTGTTTGGGTTTCAGATGCTGGTTGGAGGCAACATCCACGATGCCACTGGCCATTGCAAATTGCACATTGAGATCTCATTGAAGTAGATGTTATTACCACTGACTTTAAAAGGGAAAATCCTGGCCACAACAAACTCAGACTTCCAAGGGCATGGTGGAACACAAAACTGATACCCTGCAGTGTGAGTATAATAGACACTACAGCATGCAATAATAACTTACATGTTTGATGTGAGTCTGGGGTGAGAAGGCTTCAGAACATACAAAACAATCCCAATAAACCATTCTGTGCTGCTCACTCATCCAGCCCAGCATCTCTACCAAGCACAAAAACTGACTTTGCTGGTGAAACTCAGAAGGTCTGGCAGCATCTGTAGGAGGAAAGCAGAATTAATATTTTGAGTCTGGTGACTTTTCATCAGATCTGATAGCAGCAAGGAAAAAGTGCTATTTATGATTTGGTGGGGTGGGGGTGGGGGGGTGGTGTGCAGGCTGGATGGTAGAGGTGGAGTGTGATGTAAGCTGCTAGGTAGAGATGGAGCCCAGAGAGACAGAAATATGAAAGGAGTAGGCAGATGAGGGGATTATTGATAGTAGGCAAAAACAGAAGGGAAGCTGAATAATTGATAACGAGAGCTGAGAGTAGGTGAGAATCGGCAGGCTGTGCCAAAAGCGATCCATGTCATGTGGTAATTTGTGATTAGTGGTTCCGCTTCCTGGAAGTGTGTGGCCACTACCCTGGCAGCTGTCACAACTCATACGTCCTGGAGCACTGTCGTGTCTCTGCTGTGTTGGGGTCTAGGCCATACAGTGCTGGTTACTAGGAAACAAGGGCTACCCACTGCCAGTAATTACACTGAGAACAGTGTTAGTGATTCAGATGTGCAAAGACGGCAAATGTCGATCAGTTTCAACTTTCAAGATCTCAAGTGATAACATTTGTGGCCCAGGTAGTGGCCTATGGTCAATCCTATAGCCTATCACAAAGTAGTCAAGGCGAGAATAGGTTAGTAACTACACACTCTCTGACTTGCTAGTTGAATAAGGTGTAGAAACATTCATTAGTAGTCTGACTTTGAAAAAGCAACTCTCAAAATCCTTTGTGCACACACTGCATCATATTGCACGGGTGCAAGAGTTGGACCCTCCAACTCACAAGAAAAGTATTCCAGCTATTAAAATACCGCTCTGATATAGGGTCATCAGAAGAACCCACATCCCACATCTCAGAGGTTTTTAGCTGAAGTGAAGAAATAAAAATTAAGAAAGCACTGGTGGGGTGAAGGTCTACTGCTGACAACAGTAGAAAGTGAAACATCAAGAAAGAGGAAATGAGGTCCAAGAAGGGCATCAGACGCTGACTGGCAGTAGGAATGACGATAACGCACTGAACTCTGGTGAATAGAGAGATTCTGAGGCCCCCCACAGGCAATGGTTAATTATAGAAGGATGCAAGTTTTTATGGCTGGAGTATTATCCACTTTATTCTGAAAACGGGTTCATCTTTATATTCACATTCTTCTAAATCACTGTGATTGAAATCTAAAAATCACGTTGAAAGCAATGAAACATTGCTGCAATCAGTGAGTTTCACTGGATTGCAGTTTGATGTTTTAATTGTGAAGAATATCCATCTTGAGGGAATACTGGCAGTGAGATGTAAATCCTGCAAAGCAGACTAACACTTGAAAATCATTGAAGCTGATGTGCTTCAGGTTTATTCATCTTTTTCTGAAGTTTTTCAAGCTACACAACCATTACTTTCACATTAACATAGGCCTGTAGGCTTTCAAGCCAAAGAAATCTCGAATTGTTCTGGTTTATTCAGTCCCTTCCCTGCCATTACAATAGGTTCTGTATTTCCTAAGGGAAAAATTTCAATGGTTCAACTTATTACAAATCTTGCCATATTCTGCCACATATACAAATGTATAAGCATTTGGACTGACAAACAGGAAAAGACCAATTGCTTCATATAACTAATCTCATAAAGTTGTGATGTCTTATGCATCAGTACACTGCCAAACACATTCATATAACTTCCTGGTAAATGTCAAAGTGCAGATAGAACCCTGTATAAATTTGGGAAGAAAAAATCAGGAAAATCTCTTGGAAAACCCTTTCAGTTGATTGGGCAGACCCCATTGATGCTAATGTATTGTACTTGCAATGAAGTAATACAAAACAATGAATATTTTCAATGTACAGGCAGTCCCTGAGTCGCAAATGGGCCCTGAGCCTGAGTCCACTCACAAGCTGATTTACGCTAAAGTCAAAACACAATGCAGGGCTGTATAAAATAGTGGCTCGTAAGTGTGAGGAAACATTTGTTTGTCTGATCTTTAAAATTACACCCTTTCCCATGACCATGTTCAGAAGTGCCGGTGTAGGTCAGACATTCGTAAATAGGGAGTCTGTAATGCCTGTATTGAATTACCAACTGAAGTGTGGCAGGTGCTTAGCTCAAACATTTTGTAAAACAAAAGTCATTTTCAAGACAAATCCTTAGATTGCACAGTATCCGTGCATTTTAACATTTTCTTTTTACTTCAGCTTTAAATTTAAAGTTTTACATATTTAATGTTGATTTGCATTCACATTTCACATCCTGATTTTCTTACTTGGATTGTGCCTGAATAGAATATGACATGGGCTCAAATGATCTGTTCATATAATTTCCTTCTAACTTAGAAAGTAAGTCTTGCTCTAATGAACAAGTGAGTAGTGAAATCAGAAGTATTTCTGAATAGTCATTCCTTTTTGCTATAGTCTAAATGCCTGAAAATTCCAACTTATCTATTATCAAACTAATTGCTTTCAAAAATATATTTTCTTATTGCAGCAATCCTATTTTCCCTATGGTCTGAATAGTAAGGGTCACCCCAACAAGTGAGGCCTTTAAAGTGACAACAATTAATGTCCTCTTGCTGCTGCCATTCTTTGTTAACAATTGGCAGTAGATACCTACATCCAACATTCAACCTGGGAGGTTTAACATTGTGGAGTGCTGGCCAGTAAAAGTGTGTGCCTCCTTCCCTGTTCTAGATGCCATTCAGAGCACTCTCCTTCCTTCCCACATCCATCCACCCCGCCACAAACACCCTCTCTTGCCCTGTACAGAATTTGCCTCCAACTCCCCTCCTGGGTCCTGGCAACCCACTCCTACCAAGATCTCAGAATTACCTGGCTCTGGCAGCATCCGTGGCTTCATTCCTCTTGAGTTTCCTGCATTACCAACAGTGGCTACCGATCCTGGTGTGGCCTAGGGCTACTGGCCTTGACTGGTTGTTCAAGGATTTTCTTCTAAAGGCTGAGGTCCCATTTCATAATAATTAAAAAGGTATTATCCATAAAAGGTAGAGAGCTATAGCGGCTACTCAACTCCAAAATCTACACTGAGGTGTTGAGACCCTTCAGCATATAATCTATCCCTATGTTTAAGTTAGCTCCTGTAAACTGTATAATTTCAAGTGACTTATACATCTGTGCTCTCCCTGCACTAATAGTCTCAGGATTTCATCTCTTCACACCATTCTTGCTTCAGGTTCAAAATCAAAGCATCTGTCCAGCTTTTAGTCTAGGTTATAACTGCTTTCTCTACATTTATTTTTGAACTACAAGGGGCAATTGCTGCAGTAATGCAACAGAGTTGTAAAATGTATTCATTTGATAACATGTTTATAATATAGCTATTTTAAATGCTCCTTTCATTATGGGAAATTGAGAATATCTTCAACAGTCATTTTGCTGTACACAGTGACAGTGCCCTATCGTGCTGTTTCCAACTGTGTTCTTAATTAAGTAATAGACATGTGGCTGTGGTCATATTAGAGAGATAAATTGTCCAAAATTAAAAATGCAGTTTACAAATATTCCAAAATAAGTGCCAGATTTGCATCGAGACCGAATTATATTTAGAAGTTACAATATGTAGTTTAGTTTAAATGGAATTAGAAAGAAATGATTTGTTCAGGAGCTCACTGAGGATTTGGATGACCTTTTCAGTTGATATAGACTTGGTTCATTGTTCGTTAGCTGTTGTTGCCTCTGTTCTTGCCATATAACCCAGCCATTATAACGACAAAACTCATAAGTGGCTTAGTGTTGATTTTTTGACGACTCTGGACATGGAGGAAATAGAGTAGGAAATTAAAATACTGTCTGCTAGAGCAGAAAATAATCTTTAGGAAGAAATCAGTTTCTATTACAGAATACAATAAGAAGCAAAGCACTTTGCAATCATAAACCTAGTCTGCCTCAAGGCAGCAATGTAATAACAAAAAGAAATATAACGATAATAACTTTCCATTCTCCCAACCACAGTCTTCGTTGCCATGCACAGTATGAGTTTATTTACATTATTAGAGCACCAAATGAGAATTCAATTTTTTTACATTCTCACCATTGATGCAATATATTTCTTTTATATGGCAACATTTTCCATATGTTCTTAAACCACCAGATAAAACCAGTGTGGCATTCTCCTACTTTGTGTTTGAGAATAAGCAAATGGGATGCAGAACCAATATTAGATTCAGCTGTGTCTCAGTGGGAGCAATTTTGCCTGATCATAAAACTTGTACACACATAGCTAGCAATGTATTCTCTGGGTTGTGCGACAGTGTGGCTAGACAACAACCTGAATATTCATACGCAAGTCTGAGGGGGCTAGAATTTGAGGTCTCTTCTCAATGAACATTGTTATTCATTATACATTTCTTGTCTGTAGTCTTTCCGTGGGTGTTTGAAATGAAAGTTCCTGTCAACAAAAAAACTGTACTCACTTCATTGCAATTAAAATCAGTTTGACACAAAATGACATAGTATCCCATGAACTAATCAGGCTAAAAAAAATTTAAGGACAATGAAGACTGAAACTTCACGGTGGAAGTTTGAATATCGAAGTCAAGGTTAAACCACATCCAGATAGTAGGGTGGTATGGTGTCTCAGTGGTTAGAACTGGTTCCTCACAGCATCAGGGACCCGGGTTCGATTCCAACCTCAGGTGACTAGTTTGCATGTTCTCCCCATGTCTGAGTAGGTTTCCTCCCACAGTCCAAGGATGTGCAGACTAGCTGGATTAACCATTAGAAATGCAGGATTACAGGGATAGGATAGGGTGTTAGATCTGAGTAGAATCCTCTCCAGAGGAATGGTGTGGACTTAATGGGCTGAATAGCTCGCTACCACACTGTGGGGATTCTATGATTCAAATTGAAGAGTGAAAAATGAGTTTGGATTAATAGAAAAGTAGAAAAAGTAAATGATTTTTTTTAAAAAAAGGCCCTTACTCACTTGTGTAAAAGTGAGAAATGTAGGGGAATCACTTGAGAAATGGAACAAGGTTCCTATTGATGTTGGGAGCAGTGATTATATATTACAACTAAATTATGAATATCCAAACAAGATTCTCACATGTGACCGATGAAGGAGATATAAACGGTGATTATCACTCTTTATCACTCTCATTCATGCCTAACTTTACCTCATTAATATGCAAGTTCCCATTCTACCACCTGCTGGATAGAAGCTTGAATTCCTGGCATGAGGGTCAGAGCGAGTGCTGGTGACTCCAGCTCGCTGCTTGCTCCATCAGGCATCCACCTTGGATACCCAGCACCAACATCTCAGGGCACACTTCATGGGCAGCAATCACATGTACACCACATCCGCAGATGCTCATATCTGACTCAAAACAGCTTCTCCACACACTCATGGCACATCTCCAATCCACTTACCAAATGCTTCAACACTCCAAAGCTGTATCCTTGCAAAAAGTGAGTAGAACAGAAATGGACAACTCTCCTTACTTGGTTGACAAGAAATGGACATTTTGGAATTCCTATAGGAGTGGTCTCAGTTCTCCCTGGCCAGCGCCAGGATCTTCTCTGAGGATACACTGGCAAGGCTATCTCCAGTTCCCTCCACCAACTTAGATACTTTCATTTCAGTGGGTAATGTACCTAGATTAGATTCTGGAGCATATTCTTAGTGTGCCCTTCATGGGCACATTTCGGCAGCTGGTTGAAGAAGAAACATCACAGGTCTCTGGTGCTCAGTACTGCCAGAGACCAGGTGCCTGCTCAGACCCAGGCAGAAGATGGTGTTGGCCAGTGATAACTTGGTGAATATGCATAGACAAATAGAGGAGCAGCAGGCAGGTCGGTGAAGACACCGCAGCAAACTGGATGAAAATTTGGAGGAGTCGACCAACTTTAACACCATTTTTCTTTTGGCATTCCTGTGTCTGGGTGTTCATGGACAGTTTGAGAGCTGTCATGGACAGCCAGGTCCAGCAGAAATGCACACAGACCTGTGAACCATTGTTTCAGTCATTGATGCTCACCATCAATGACAAGACAACAGGGGAATGAGGGAACTTGACTACTCCCAGTCCTCTACCTCAAGGAGATGAGTGGTGCCAATCAGCAACCAGACAGAGGTGGAATCCCCCACCTGCGACCATCAGTTCTGTGGATGTTGTGGAGGATGAGTCTGCACACGCAGCACATCAGGGGCCTCTAGCCAAAAACATCCTTGGGTCATTCTCCTGAACCTTCAGACATAGCAGGCTCCAATATAGGGCAGGCCTCCTCCACATCAACAACAGACTCACAACACATAGTCATAGTAGGATGACGAGGAAAACGACAACCATCTGAATCTCATTGGGTGACATGGCTGTCTCTTCAGTGTTGATAGAATATCACACACATAAACATATTTGTAGTTTAAAGTATCACCTGACTGAATCATCATAGAATCCATACAGTGTGGGAGCAGGTCAATCAGGCCCATCAAGTCCGCACACAACCCCCCCCCCAAAGACCTTCCCACGCAGAACCACAGCCCTATCCTATCCCTATAACCCTGCACATCCCTGGGCACTGTGGGACAATTGATCTAACCTGCACATGCTTGAACTATGGGAGGAAACTGGAGCAACCGGGGAAAACTCAAAGACATGGGCAGAATGTACAAACTCCACATAGACAATTACAGATGGGCTGTAATTTGAGCTATAAGATCAAGAACCAAGTGATAGAGGCTAGTCTTTTCTCACACTAGATGATGATGAATTGTGCCTGAAGGAGTTTTACTTTTTCTCTAATGCCCATCGGAATGTAACATATTGTTATTCCTAATTATGTGAGTATCCGATGTGGTAAAGCCTTTAAAACAATTATTAAAACTTCTATTAAACAAGAAAAGCGAGAGTGAACAAAGAAAAAGACGAATTGAAATTAGCTTTTGGGACAAAACAGGACCTGCTTTCCGGTGGAGCAGCCACAAATTTACAGTCGATGAATATTACAAATTGAAAGCTCAGACTTTTCAACCTCAGTCTCCAGAAGAGATTTACAGTGCTTCGCAGGCCACATTGACTGACTCACAAACAAAGAGCAAGACAGTGAGAGTTTGACTGCAGGGATACAAAAGAACCTTGATGCTGAAATCAATGTCTTGTCAGACACAGCAAATGGAACTAAACAAAAACAGAGGTTGAAGGCAACAGTGTAAATCAGCAGAATTAGATGAGACAGTTTCCAGACCTAACAGTACATCATTCCAAACCAGTAAACATTGGAGGAAATGCTGAAAACTCACATATGAACATTGCAACATACAACATTTTAAAGATCATGTGTGCAACTAAACTGGGACTGCAAAAATGGAACTAGTTGCAATCACAAATAATAGTTAACACTAGAGAATAGTACTTGTACATAGTTGTAAACTTGGGTAATTAAAAATATATGCTGTAATGCGTGCCAATATTTTTCTTTTCTTTTGTGTCAAAAGGGAGATGATTGAATTGAAAGGTTGCCCACAGGTATATGCATTATTAGAAGACAGTTTGAGTTTACTTGAATTGAGTCCTTGCATTGAACACATACTGTGTTGTGCACTCAAAGACAATTGGGCTCTCAAATATAGCTAACCATCATTTCTACTTGTAACAAAGTTCATCTGGTTTACTTTGCCATAGAAATAGGTTTTGAAATGAAAAAGATTTCCAAGGCATTCCCGAAAACTCTCAGACACAGTAAGTTTGCCAGGATCTGGTGGCTGGAAGCTTGTGCTCATACCGGATAGATCGAATTCTTGTCAAGTTGAAATAAATCTAGATTTGCCTAGCTTAAATTTAAACTCTCCGGCAAACTCATACTGTGAAAGGAAATTCAGGGGTTAAGAAAAATTCAGATTGTGAAAAGAGCAGAAGTAAACCCAAGGGAGCTAAGTATCATTTGGACTGTTTTTTGGGAGAACCAAAAATAAACTTAAAAGAACAATGTATGCCCATGAAATCTAATAAGGCAACTCTTCTCAGTAATTGCAAATGCTAAGCCCACTTATTGTTAAAGGGTGATTTTGGCTTTGTGCAGTTATTCAGAATGGATATTACTAAATTTGAAGTTGATATTATGTTTCCCATAATTTTTAATCCCAATTTGACTTTGATGGGCGTAAAATTCAGGAAAATTAGAAAATGGGCTGTCATTTGTGATCAACTGCATTTGATTATCACACGAGTGCATTGAATTATTAGCAATCCAGATGACACATCCTATTTTGAAAGTCTTGTTAGATGGTTAAATTTACTAATAGTCCATCAGCATCTGTATTTATCAAATTGTCACAGTATTTGAAAATTTAATTTTAATATTCAGCCAACCTTTCATTTTACTTGGTACATTAATTACATTTTAGGTATTATTTATAAAACTGTAACAGGTTGAGTGAGGTGTCAGGTATCAATCAATGATGCCCTCTTGTTATATGGATTGATTATTATGATTACGATACACACTTTCATGTACATTTCCCCAGTCTTTTAAAAGGCTAACTGCTTAATTTGTTAGTGAGACAACACTAGCTTGCTATTCTGTTCTAATTTGCTGTCAGTGAATGCAGAGTAGCATTTATGCCAAATCCCACTTGATTTCAGACTCACGAAAATCTTTCCTCAACAATGAAGAATAAAAAGAAAAATGAACAACCCTGTTCCAGTTGGTAATATGGAGGATGACAATAAACAATTACCCCTGGCCTGAGCAAAGTGATACGGACAGCAAACAAACGTCATTCCCCCTGCTAGATCTAACAATTCTGTCTTAGAACATAGAACATAGAACACAGAACAGTACAGCACTTACAGGTCCTTCGGCCCATGATGTTGTGCCACCTTGAAACTCAGTGATGAAATGTGCTAAGATAATAAAATGTGAGGCTGGATGAACACAGCAGGCCAAGCAGCATCTCAGGAGCACAAAAGCTGACGTTTCGGGCCTAGACCCTTCATCAGAGAGGGGGATGGGGGGAGGGAACTGGAATAAATAGGGAGAGAGGGGGAGGCGGACCGAAGATGGAGAGTAAAGAAGATAGGTGGAGAGGGTGTAGGTGGGGAGGTAGGGAGGGGATAGGTCAGTCCAGGGAAGACGGACAGGTCAAGGAGGTGGGATGAGGTTAGTAGGTAGCTGGGGGTGCGGCTTGGGGTGGGAGGAAGGGATGGGTGAGAGGAAGAACCGGTTAGGGAGGCAGAGACAGGTTGGACTGGTTTTGGGATGCAGTGGGTGGGGGGGAAGAGCTGGGCTGGTTGTGTGGTGCAGTGGGGGGAGGGGATGAACTGGGCTGGTTGAGGGATGCAGTGGGGGAAGGGGAGATTTTGAAACTGGTGAAGTCCACATTGATACCATATGGCTGCAGGGTTCCCAGGCGGAATATGAGTTGCTGTTCCTGCAACCTTCGGGTGGCATCATTGTGGCAGTGCAGGAGGCCCATGATGGACATGTCATCAAGAGAATGGGAGGGGGAGTGGAAATGGTTTGCGACTGGGAGGTGCAGTTGTTTGTTGCGAACTGAGCGGAGGTGTTCTGCAAAGCGGTCCCCAAGCCTCCGCTTGGTTTCCCCAATGTAGAGAAAGCCGCACCGGGTACAGTGGATGCAGTATACCACATTGGCAGATGTGCAGGTGAACCTCTGCTTAATGTGGAATGTCATCTTGGGGCCTGGGATGGGGTGAGGGAACACAAGTCCTCCTCCTGGACACCACCCCCAGGCCTCCTACCCTCCCTCGACCTCTTCATCTCCAACTGCCGTCGAGACATTAACCGCCTCAACCTCTCCACCCCTCTCACCCACTCCAACCTCTCCCCCGCAGAACGGGCAGCCCTCCGCTCCCTCCGCTCCAACCCCAACCTCACCATCAAACCCGCAGACAAGGGTGGCGCAGTGGTAGTATGGCGTACTGACCTCTACATCGCCGAGGCCAGACGCCAACTCTCCGACACCACCTCCTACCGCCTCCTCGATCATGACCCCACACCCGAGCACCAAACCATCATCTCCAACACCATTCATGACCTCATCACCTCAGGGGACCTCCCACCCACAGCCTCCAACCTCATTGTTCCCCAACCCCGCACGGCCCGTTTCTATCTCCTTCCCAAAATCCACAAACCTGCCTGCCCTGGTCGACCCATCGTCTCAGCCTGCTCCTGCCCCACCGAACTCATCTCCACCTATCTGGACTCCATTTTCTCCCCTTTGGTCCAGGAACTCCCCACCTATGTCCGTGACACCACCCACGCCCTCCACCTCCTCCAGGACTTCCAATTCCCTGGCCCCCAACACCTCATATTCACCATGGACGTCCAGTCCCTGTACACCTGCATTCCGCATGGAGATGGCCTCAAGGCCCTCCGCTTCTTCCTGTCCCGCAGGCCCGACCAGGCCCCCTCCACCGACACTCTCATCCGCCTAGCGGAACTCGTCCTCACACTCAACAACTTCTCTTTTGACTCCTCCCACTTCCTACAGACTAAGGGGGTGGCCATGGGCACCCGCATGGGCCCCAGCTATGCCTGCCTCTTTGTAGGTTACGTGGAACAGTCCATCTTCCGCACCTACACAGGCCCCAAACCCCACCTCTTCCTCCGGTACATTGATGACTGTATCGGCGCCGCCTCTTGCTCCCCAGAGGAGCTCGAACAGTTCATCCACTTCACCAACACCTTCCACCCCAACCTTCAGTTCACCTGGGCCATCTCCAGCACATCCCTCACCTTCCTGGACCTCTCAGTCTCCATCTCAGGCAATCAGCTTGTAACTGATGTCCATTACAAGCCCACCGACTCCCACAGCTACCTAGAATACACCTCCTCCCACCCACCCTCCTGCAAAAATTCCATCCCCTATTCCCAATTCCTCCGCCTCCGCCGCATCTGCTCCCACGATAAGACATTCCACTCCCGCACATCCCAGATGTCCAAGTTCTTTAAGGACCGCAACTTCCCCCCCACGGTGATTGAGAACGCCCTTGACCGCGTCTCCCGCATTTCCCGCGACACATCCCTCACACCCCGCCCCCGCCACAACCGCCCCAAGAGGATCCCCCTCGTTCTCACACACCACCCTACCAACCTCCGGATACAACGCATTATCCTCCGACACTTCCGCCATTTACAATCCGACCCCACCACCCAAGACATTTTTCCATCCCCACCCCTGTCTGCTTTCCGGAGAGACCACTCTCTCCGTGACTCCCTTGTTCGCTCCACACTGCCCTCCAACCCCACCACACCCGGCACCTTCCCCTGCAACCGCAGGAAATGCTACACTTGTCCCCACACCTCCTCCCTCACCCCCATCCCAGGCCCCAAGATGACATTCCACATTAAGCAGAGGTTCACCTGCACATCTGCCAATGTGGTATACTGCATCCACTGTACCCGGTGCGGCTTTCTCTACATTGGGGAAACCAAGCGGAGGCTTGGGGACCGCTTTGCAGAACACCTCCGCTCAGTTCGCAACAAACAACTGCACCTCCCAGTCGCAAACCATTTCCACTCCCCCTCCCATTCTCTTGATGACATGTCCATCATGGGCCTCCTGCACTGCCACAATGATGCCACCCGAAGGTTGCAGGAACAGCAACTCATATTCCGCCTGGGAACCCTGCAGCCATATGGTATCAATGTGGACTTCACCAGTTTCAAAATCTCCCCTTCCCCCACTGCATCCCTCAACCAGCCCAGTTCATCCCCTCCCCCCACTGCACCACACAACCAGCCCAGCTCTTCCCCCCCACCCACTGCATCCCAAAACCAGTCCAACCTGTCTCTGCCTCCCTAACCGGTTCTTCCTCTCACCCATCCCTTCCTCCCACCCCAAGCCGCACCCCCAGCTACCTACTAACCTCATCCCACCTCCTTGACCTGTCCGTCTTCCCTGGACTGACCTATCCCCTCCCTACCTCCCCACCTACACCCTCTCCACCTATCTTCTTTACTCTCCATCTTCGGTCCGCCTCCCCCTCTCTCCCTATTTATTCCAGTTCCCTCCCCCCATCCCCCTCTCTGATGAAGGGTCTAGGCCCGAAACGTCAGCTTTTGTGCTCCTGAGATGCTGCTTGGCCTGCTGTGTTCATCCAGCCTCACATTTTATTATCTTGGAATCTCCAGCATCTGCAGTTCCCATTATCTCTGATGAAATGTGCTGTTGGATTAGCTTGATATCTCAGCAATAGAATATGTTTGTGTAAGGCTGGTATCACTCAAAGGCAGCCTGTGTTCCTTAAAATGAGAGTTCACTTCTATCATGTAAGCAGCATACTGATTTTTGTAAGGTTTACAACTTCTGACAGAAGAGTTGAAGACCAGAAAGAGCCTACAAAAATGGCATAACATGGCAGAGAGCCTGCCCAGCATTTTTGGATGCAAAGTATGCTTTATGCTCAGTGATAATGGGAACTGCAGATGCTGGAGAATCCAAGATAATAAAATGTGAGGCTGGATGAACACAGCAGGCCCAGCAGCATCTCAGGAGCACAAAAGCTGACGTTTCGGGCCTAGACCCTGTTGTGTCCATCCAGCCTCTCATTTTATTATGCTTTATGCTCACATTGGTTGCCTTGGTAGTTGACAGGAGGTGAAAGGGCCTCTCAATTCAGTTGTCAGGAGATCTTCTAGACAAATATAGAGAAGACAAGGACAAAGGAACAGGTGGCTATAACAGTAAATGCCAACAGCCCAGCCCTGATGATCTGATTGTAATGCCACAAGAAGTGAGTGAAGTAAAGTAAGTGAATATGTCTTCAAATGTTGTCTTTTGAAAACTACTCTGCTGTCCACAGTTTGCCCCATTCACCACTCGCCTACCAACTATCTCTATTGCCATAAATCATCACACATTTGGTGTCTTTCCTCATCCTCACAAACACAGCACTGCCTCAAACTTCTCACACACATCTCACAGCTTTCTGAACCAGTCGTTATTCACCTCTGTTAGGCACATCACTCAAACGTGTCACATCCTACTCACTGACAAGCTTCCCTCTTTCCAGTGTGATGGATGGTAGGTTAATGTTATGTCTCCAGCAAGGAAATGGTGCATGAAATTATTGGAGCAGTCATTACAGGAGCAGTGGGCATTGATGGCATTGAAGCCATTTTTCTGCCTCATCAACTTTCTCATGTACCATTTCACCTTCACCTGACCAACTGCTACGATTTACCATCTTTTTTATGTATGGGTAAATTTGAGTTTTATACTTCATTCTACACCTCACACTGATTTTAGTTATTGGTGAGCCTATTGCTCTATCATGCTCTATTAAATACAATAAAAAGAATTAACAAAACAGGTATAACAGAAATATGCCAACAAATTAGGGGCAGAGTCTCAGAATAAGAGAGAGCAGATTTAGGACTGAGTTGAGGAGGAACATCTTCTCCCAAAGTGTTATGAACCTGTGGAATTCCCTGCCCAGTGACATAGTTGAGGCTACCTCACTGAATGTTTTAAGGTAAAGAGAGGTAAGTTTTTGAACAGTAAAGGAATTGATGGTTGTGGTGAGTGGGTGGGTAAGTGGAACTGAATCCTGGCAGAGCAGGCTTGAGAGGGAAAGTGGCCTACTCCTGCTCCTATTTCTCATGTTCCTATATACTTATGAGGTAGCAGAGAGAAGAGTTAACCTCACAGAATGCAGACTGTAATTAACTGTCTTCCAGCAATGCTGGATGTTCCCTCAATGAATAATGCACCGACCTAGATGGCAACTTCAGAGTAAGCTGGCAGGGTCTGGTGCTAGAATTGCCCTCATCTTCATCAACCTGCCCACCAGGAAGACCAAATCCCTGTCTGCAAATCAAGTTGCCAACTTGCCTGTGTCACCCATCTCCACGGCACATCCTCTGACACTGAAACTGGAAAGAGTAGTCCTGGTTAGCACTGATTGATCCGGTGCATAGTTCTGATTTAATTATGGCACCAGCGGCAGACATCCTAACAATAGCAAGCACTTCCACTGCTGGTGAGCGTAAAATAGCATGAGTGGGGTATCAAAGAGGCACGGTGCATAGTTAATAAGGCGAGTTTCAGAAAATAACATGAGAAAACTCATTAGAGCTCGCAGAGAGAAACCCTCCATGAAACTCCACAAATTGACATTTGGCCAATTATTGGTAAAATTCAGCCCATTGTCTCAAAAGTAAATGAAAGCAATCCCTACATTTTCTTTAATTGGTTCATACCCTGGATTGATTTCAAAGCAATAATCTAATTATAGATTTGGACGACACATAAACAACTCATTTCTACGCACGTGTGGCATATACCTGAATCCTTTGATGAATTTACTGCTTCTTTAATCCCTACCAAGTTCCTCAGACATACGTTTAATAGATCATAAAACCCTTTACACCTTCACGTAGGACTTTTTACCATGTTTACAACCTTGACTTACATGTCAAGGTTGGGGATAGGTTAAAAGAGATGCAATGGCAGACATTTGAGGAGATATTTCAGAATGTGAACTTCAGAATGAGAGCAGGTGGGAGTGTTGAAGGCACGGTTGTAGTGAGGGCTGTCATTAAGCTGCCACAGCAGGACTGAACTCAGAAAATGCTAGAAAATCTTAGATCTGTGGAGAGAGATACAGAGTAATGTTTTCAAGTTTGATGTGACATTTTCAGGACTCAAAGTGTTTGGATATCAATTTTTCATACTTTTTACAACTTAAATCTATTTTACAACTCATTCTTTTTCACTCCATTTAATGACTGACCCCTTTGCCTTTTACCCTGGCCCCCACATCATCTGTTCCCCTTTCCCCTTCTCTGCCACTGTCAAAAGTGTAAAAACCATAATTTGCCAACTCATTTCAGTTCTGAAAAGGAATCATATCAAACTCAAAATGCTAACTGTTTCTCTCTCCTCATTTGCTTCAGACCAGTCGAATTTCCACAGCATTCTCTATGTTTGTTTCAGATTTCCAGCATCTGCAGTTTTTATTATTATTATTATATCATAGAACGAATAATTTCTTTAGAATGCTGAAAGGAGAGAAAATACAGGCTGTTTTTCATGCAACGCTTGTGTTTTCATTTGATAAAAACACATGATCACACAATTAAGGTAATATCTAAGCTCATTTCCAGCTCAGCGACTAGTCAGGCATTTCAGTCAATTCATGTTCCATATTACAATTTCTTATAGATCACATACACCAGTTTTGCTCTGGCAGTATTTGAACAGAATACCAAATAAATGGGCAGGGTCACGGTAGAAATATTTTTAGCTTTGTTTCTGCAAAACACTTAAGAACTCTGCAGTGGCATACAGAGTACTTCACCTATAGAGTCATAGAGTAACACAGCATGGAAACAGGCCCTTCAGCCCAAACTGGTCCATGCTGGCCACTGTGCCCACTCAGCCAGCTCCAATTGCCTGCATTTGGTCCATATCCCTCTAAATCTTTCTCATCCATGTACCTATCTTATTTATAGGGAGAAATGGAGAATGGGGTTGAGGATCTTATCAGCCATGATTGAATGGCAGAGCAGATTCAATGGGCCGAATGGCCTAATTTCTGCTCCTATGTCTTATTGCCTTATGGTCTTATGGCCTATCCAAATGGTTTTTAAATGTTCCTATTAACCTGCCTCTACCACTTTCTCTGGCAGCCCCTTCCATACGTGCACCACTCTCTGCCTGGAGAAGTTGCCCCTCAAGTTCTTCTTAAATCTTTCCTCTCTCACCTTAAACCTATGCCATCTTGTTTTCAATTCTGTGGGTTGACCGACAATGCCCTTACAGAGGGAATTCCAGGATTTTGACCCATCAATAGTGAAGGAATAACAATATGCAGAGTGCCTTGGAGGGGAACTTGAAGGAGATGGTGCTCCACTGTGCCTGCTACACTTGCCCTTCTAGCTAGAAATGTCAGGGGTTTGGAAGGTGTTGTATAAGGATGGTTGGTAAAATTTCTGCAGTGTATCTTGTACATGGTACACACTGCTGCTACGAGTGTCAGTGGTGGAGTGAGTGAATGCTTGTGGATGTAATGTCAATCAAGTGGGCTGCTTTATTCAGGAAGGGATCAAGCTTCTTGAGTTTTGTTGGAGCTGCACTATCTAGGTAAGTGAGGGGTATTCCATCATACTCCTGACTTGAGGCTTATAGGTGATGGATAGGCTTTGGGGAGTAAGGAGAAGAGTTACTAATTCTTAGCTTCTGACATACTCTTGTAGGCATTGTGGTAATGTAGTGAGTATTTCTGATCAAAGGTAACCCCTAAGATGTTGATAGTAGGCATTCAGTGAAGGTAACACCATTGTAAGTCAAGGTATGGTGGTTATATGGTCTTTTATTGGCAATAGCCAGAGCCTAAAATTTGTGTGACGCAAATGTTACTTGCCACTTATCAACCCAAGCCTGGAAATTGTATAATTCTTGTTGCATTTGAATATGGGCTGCTTCAATATCTGAGGAATCACAAAGAGAGCTGAACATTGTGTAATCATCAGTGAACTTCCCCACTTCTGACCTTATGGTGGAGGGAAAGTCATTGATGAAGCAGCTGAAGATGTTTGGGCCTGGGACACAACCCTGAATAACTCCTGCAGAGACGTCCTGGAACTGAGAAGACTGACCTCCAAAAACAACAGTCATCTTCTAACTTGCCAAATCTGACTCGAACCAGCAAATAGCTTGCACCCTGATACCCACTGGTTCCAGCTTTGCCAGGACTGCTGATGCCACACTTGGTCAAATGCAGCCTTGATTTCAAGGGCTATCACTCTCACCTTATCTCTAGAATTCAGTTCTGTCATTCATGTTGGAACCAAGGCTGTAATGAGGTCAGGAACTGAGTGGCCCTGGCGGCACCCAAACTGGGCATCACTGAGCAGGTCATTGCTGACCAGGTGCTGTTTGCTAGCACTGTTGATGACATCTTCCATTAGTTTAGAGATGAAACTATGATGGTGCCACACTATTGTATGTCAAAATGAAGTTGGGACTTAGGCTCCATAAGGACTCTGTGGTGGCCACCTTTATTGATACTGTCATGGATAGATGCATCTGCAGTCAGCAAATTGGTAAGGATGCAATCAAATATGTTTTTCCCTCCTGTTGGTTCACTCACCACGTGCTGCAGACCCAGTCCGGCCGCTACATCCTTTAGCACCGAACCAGCTGGATCAGTAATGCTGCTGCCAAACTATTCTTGGTAGTGGACATTAAAACCCCCCACTCAGTGTACCCGCCTGCTGTTACTCAAAATAGACTAATACTGGTTCATCCAAGCGAGGATGGCATGTGGTAACCAGGAGGCACTTGAAGCCATGAGAACTCATGGGGTCCAAAGTCAATGCTGAGGGCTCCCAAGACAACTCTCTCCTAACTGTATACCACTGTGCCGCCACCTCTGCTAGGCCTGTCCTGCCGGTGGGACAGGACATATCCGGGGATAGTGATGGTGGTGTCTGGGGCATTGTCTGTAACGTATGATTCTGTGAGTATAACTGTTGCTTGACTAATCTGTGAGACAGCTCTCCCACTTTTGACACTAGCCCCCAGATATTAGTACAGAGGATTTTGCACGATTGTCAGGGCCATTTCTGCCATGGTCTTTTCCAGTGGTTGTGTTGATGCCAGGTAGTTTATCTGGTTTTATTTCTTTGTTGAGGCTTCATTGCAATTGATACAATTGAGTGGCTTGCTAGGCCATTTGAGGGCAGTTGAGAGTCAACCATATTGCTGGGGTGTGGAGTCGCATGTAGGCCTGACCAGGTGAGGGTAGTAGATTTCCTTCATGGGATCATTAGGGATTGACAAGAAATGCTGGCCAACCAGCAATGCCCACATCCCACAAATGAAGAGAAGAAAAAAGCACCACCACTTTCACTTTCCTCTCCAAGCCATTCACCATCCTGGCTTGCAAACGCTTTGCCATTCATTCATTATTGCTGGGTCAAAACCCTGGAATTCCTTCCTTAAGGGTATTTTGAGTCAATCTACAGCATGTGGGCTGCAGTTTACCACAATTTTCTCAGAAGGATGGGCGTGAAGTGCTGGCCAGCCAGCTGGAACAGTCTTTGATGTCATGCATCATTAATGTGATATGCTAAGGAAGCAAGAATACAGTAAAAACAACACTGCCACATGAATTGTAATCAAGCCAATGACTTGGATGCCCAAATAAAGCTTCCACTGCCTGGATCACTCTAGAAGACATCTATAGACTCAGCAGAGCAGGTGTCAAAATTCATGGTATCCTTGAATGCAACTCTAACTCCTCCCTTAACGACACCTTTACATTCCTTCTATTACTGATCTCCGTAGCAGCCAGCATACAAAACTGAAAGCTAACACAAAATAAGCATTCAAAACCATCAGGTTAAACCAAAGCCAAACTACATACGAATGTCAATTAGCCATCCTTGTACATTTCCTTCGTGTTTATCTTCTTTGTGCCTTGCATGGTTTACAGCAGATCTGACCCAGCAGACCTGGCTTTAGAGTATGCTACCTCAGCAGGGCTGGTAGCTTTATGAACTGACTGACTGATCAACAACTGTGAGGAGGGCCACAGTTGAACTTGTGTGACCTCTGGCTGCTATCCACCACAGCAACAAGATGTTGGATGGCTTTGGTTTGCTCAGCAGAGGAAATAGAAACATTAGACAGTGCATTACTGTTTCTCTTTCCGATGTCTGAATGTTTGCTAACTACACTCAGAAGACCATTCCTACCAAATGTGGTCATTTACCATGCCAGTCATCTTTACAGATTTTCTGATTAACTCCATTATTTTATTGCATACACATCAAATTAGTGGTGCATCAGTGTTAAAAATTCATGTCCATTACAGTCATAGAATCCATACAGTCTGGAAGCAGGCCATTTGGCCCATCGAGTCCACACAGACTGTCCAAAGGCCATCTCACCCAGACCCATCTTCCTAACCTTTCTGCATAACCCTGCATTTCCCTTGGCTGACCCTGGCCTGCACATTCCAGGGCACTATAGACAATTTTCCATGGCTAACCCACCTAATCTGTAGGTTCACATCTTTGGACTTTGGTAGGAAACCAAAGCATCCGGAGGAAACCCACGCAGACATGGGGAGAATGTGCAAACTCCACACAGACAGTCGCCTGAGGCCAAATCGAACCCAGGTTCCTGGCGCTGTGAGGCAGCAGCGCTAACCACTGAGCTGCCGTGCTGCCCTGATGTGGAAATTGACAAAACTGATTTGTTGAGAATTTGCATTGCCAATGAGGAGTTTCTCATTCCCTGCATTTTTTTCAAATGTAACAAATAACAAGGTCCTCCTCTGAATCCCATAAAGAATCTTTAGGCCTCATTGCCCTGTGTTTCCTCCCTAATATCTCCTTTAGATACCAACTCTAACCTACCGCTACCTGCATGCCTGACTTGCACTTACCTATCTGCAGTTGGAACTGATCCTACTTTTGGGATCCTTCTGCTGCTCAAATTCTCCCTCCCAGCTGCTTGGAGAAATGCAATTGTACTTGCTGTTGTCATCTTATCTTTGCCTCTGCTGTAAGTACCTATTTGTTCAGTTTATGGTAGCCTTTAATATACATCACTAAGTACATGATGCCAAGAATGATGGAGCTGAAAATATGCAGCTTTTCTGAGCTGTGACAAGGTCAACTACTGAAAGAAACAGCAGGAAGAAGTAAAGGCATTCTGCAATTTTAACTGCTGGGTTAGTAAATACAGCTGCACATTTTCTACTCTGCCACTATGGACATGAACTAAGAAGTATGAGACAGAATTGAACTCTTTCCCCCCACTTCTCAATGGCAAAGTTATAAAATAGCTGCACGTTTTTAAACTGAGCAAACAGGAGTTGTACCCCTGGTATCAGTGTTGGTGAAAGAGCACCACAAGCCATTTTCCTGCCTACATCTCACTGAGAAGCAGAAAATCCAGACTGCGAAGATTTTGAAGCCTTGGAGAAATGCTTATGAATACTATGTGTTCAAAATTATAGTTCAGGAGGGAAGGACTATTGATCAGTATGTGGCCACACTTATGCGTCTTGCTGAATCTTACAAATTTAAATAACTGAATGATGATCTCATCAGAGAAAAGGTTGTCCAAGGCATGAGAGATTCTGTGATGAGAGGACATCTCCTGAGAGAACAGAAAAATGGCTTACTATCTACATGTGCGAAGCTCTAAGGTTGTCCATCATCAGCTACAGCACATTAATGGGAGAGAAGATTTCTTGTTTCTTTATTCATTAACGGGATGAGGGCATTGCTGGCTAGCCAGCATTTATTGCCCATCCCTAATTGCCCAGAGGACAGTTCAGAGTCAACCACATTACTGTGGTCTGGAATTACATATAGTCCAGACCAGGTAAGGATGGCAGTTTCCTTCCATAAGGGACATTAGTGAACCAGATGGGTTTTTTTCCAACAATTGCCAATGGATCCATGGTCATTATTAGATTCTTAATTCCAGATATTTTATTAAATTGAAATTTCACCATCTGCCATGCCGGGATTTGAACCTGAGTCCTCAGAACATTATCTGGGTCTCCAAAGGACCAACAACCAAGTTGAGCATCCAATGCAATTGGAAGAACCATGTTCTGGGATTCCAGATTGTAGATGTTAGGCATTATCCACTGATTTCAGCTGAACGAAACTTATAGCTTGAACTCATAACCCAAAACATGCAGGAGAGATTTACGGGGCTTCATAGGGCATGAAGTGATAGCTCAAAGTAGTTCAAAGCAAATAGTGTCATTATGCAAAAGGAGATGAGAAAAGAGATGCTGAAGTGTATCCAAAAAACCATCAAGGAATTGAATTTTAGTCTGACGTAGCAAGGAACTGTTCTACTGGTCAAACATGAGAAATGAGATTAATGACAAAAGCAGCCAGTGCAGTACTTGTAACAAATAGCAAGTTCAGCAAACTAAAGAGCCATATTTGACACATGACATTCTCAACAAACTATGGATGAGGCAGGGCGTAGACTTATTCATTCTCATCTTTAATTACTATTGTGAATACTGGAAATTAGACAAGCTGATGACAACTAATACCAGTGATGCTGTAGAAAGCCTGTAAGCACACTCATTCATGACTGCATTCTAAACATTGTGATGAGTAACAATGGTTCTCAATTTAGGTGTGAAAAATTCAGCTACTTCATAAAATGCTTAAGGAATTCAACATCAGACGTCATTTCCACGCTAACTCCACTCAAATTGAAAGCCAAATTAAGGCAGCAGCATAGTCCTGTTTTCTCTGTAGTATTTTGTCTTTTTCTTTCTATGAAACTTTACAATCAACGTGTTGAAATGGAAAGAGAAGTGTGTTCATGTTGAAACATGGGAAACTTGAAGTTCCACTTAAAATAAGTACCCTTAGCATTGTTTGTAAAAGGTTCCATAGAGACCAAAAAACAAATTTGAGTCAGAGATGTTTGCATTCTTGGAAGAAGTTACGATGTCATACATGGTGAGTCATGTCAATGTACAGATTAGTGTTTCTTTTTAAAGATTGCCCAAATTGGAAATTTTTTTTTCAATGGAGCATCTTGCTTAGAAATATGTGTGCATATCTTACCTTTGCTAGGATATTTCCCCTGCTTTGAGGTGATACACCTACCTTTTGGGGATTCCACAGGACTTTTATCATTAATGTCAGGTCTACAATTTCACAGTCCATGTCTTTTGACATGTACTCTGGGAAATTCATTCCTTCTCATCCTTGTCTCACATGAATACATTCTTAATTCAATGAAAATTGTGTACGGCAGGAAGGACTATGATCTTTTCATATTATTTCTTGCTCGTACAATGGAAATCTCATCAAATGAATATCAATGGATTATACACCACACAATTTGTATGTGAAACTCAGACTACCTTAAGCAAAATAAACTAAGTCAGAAGGGAGATGTTAATATGTCACTCCTGGCTCAATTGATTGTGCTGTCATCTCTGAGTCAGAAGACCAAAGTCCAACTTTAGCTCCTGAGTGATAAATCCAGACTAACCCTCCAGTACAGTACTGAAGGAGCGTTGCCCTGTTGGTTATGTTATCTTTCTGATGTGACATTAAACCAATGCCTGGCCTGCCCTTTCAGGTGGGTTTGAAAGATGGTTTACAAGCTCAGGACCATTACCTCTGGCATGGTGGTCAATATTTATCCCTCAATTATTATAAAAACAGATAATCTAGGTTTTACCATAGTGCTCTTTTTGCAACTTTACTGTGTGCCTATTGATTGGTGCCTTTCCTACATTGTTAAAGTTGCTTCACATTTGCTCTTGTGCTTTAAAAGTGCATCACTAGCTGGAAAGTGCTTTGAGATGCCCAGTACTCATGAAAGACACTCGTGATGAGTGATGTGTGATTTATGTATAAAAGTATCATTTTTAGAGTTTGGATTTTAAAATAGTGGCATATGGATGGCTTACAGTTGCAAACTGCATAAAAAGTCATAATAACTGGGTCAAACAGCCCTCACAGAATGGTGACTTAACTGAGTATGTCAGGCAGAAAACAGCCCCAGGATTATTTAAAATAATATCGCTTTTACTGTGGCAGTTTATGACAGATGCAGTAAAGATTGAAAGCCATTAGTTTGTTTTGCATTAGGATAATCAAGGATTGATTTTAGTTCAGAAAAACTAGGGACTGAAAGCTTTTAGGCAGTTTTGGAGGAAGCCTGGCTAGGGTTAACAGCAAATATAGTTGTTCTCATAAAACAAAATACAGGTCAGTTCACTTCATTTCAACTTCCAGGCAACGAGGGTTTGGTTAGGAATCTGCTAGATATTGAAAGCTGAGAAAGTCAAAGCTTTCAGTTTTCTGAGTATTCACATAAGTAGACTTCAGTATTCACAGAAAAGGACTTGGAAGAATCAATTAAGTCAAACTGAAAGAGTACTCTACCCCATAATTAGCTGGGTGGCCTCCTGCGTGGCAAATCTGCTGCCCACCTTTGGCTGAATGCCAATCGCTGTCAGCTGGCATTCAGTCAGGAAAGCTGTCCACAAGCCTTCCCAATGTGAACTTAATTGGAAGGAGATAGGAGACAATGCTGTTCTGACCCTTCACTTCCCCCCCTTCAAGTGCGTCTTCCAGACTTCCAAACCTGGCATCAACATGAACATCCCTAGTTTCTAGTCTTTTTGTTACATTTTCTGAATACAAGGATTTCCCAGATTTGTAAACAGCTACTCGCCGTTCCCTCCGATAAAAATACAAGAAACTAAAGTTTAGAGTCCTTTGTGGAGCAGTGACCTCCAAATTCCTTTAAAAATCTTTTCGTTAGTCCACTTACTTGCCTAGTAGAAATGGGTAGGTCACAAACAATGCATGTTTGCACATGAAAGCAACATATAATAGGTGAACATTCTGTGTTCCCTCTAAAATTTGTATATTTTAACCAGCAATTGAAATTTGGTATATTAATGCTGTTAAACTTCAGAAAATAGCAACTGATACAGTGTACAGACACAGTACTAATAAAACAACACACCATAAAGATGTTCCTTAAATGTCTCTGATTGGTGATTATGATTTATACAGAAATATTGTTACAGCACTGGGCTTTCTACCACAGACAAATATTTGTGTTTGGTCCTGTGTTCTATGCAGCTTTTAATGTCTATAAAAAATGTAATTAAGAAAATGACATGAACACCGTTCCCAAGTTATAACCACTTCTCCTTTTCCCCCTCATCAACTCTGGAAGTTTTCATTTCTGCTTAATAGATAGATTTTATTCAAATGCTAAAGTACATCAAACTATTTTACCAGCCTTTAAAGCCTACAAACGTTTGTTGACTCTGGAGGTATGATACTAACTCAAATTCACCCCTCATATCTGAATAAATATTCAAAAATTCCAAACAATTTAGACCATGCCAGTAACAGGAAATAACTTTCAACATATTTGTGTGCAAAAGCTTAATGTTTACTGAATAAGAAAGTCCCACTGAAAAAATAATTGACTGAAAACTGTGGCAACTTATGTCAGTGGACATATTTACAGAACGTATTTTGTAAACATCTAAATGTTTTGAATGTAATCTTTTCATTGGCTTCTGAATTTACAGGAACTTGTCATAAACATAAGAGTTAATAATGAGTATGCACATCTTGAATCATTATGTAAAGATAAATTACAAGTTCCTTATTTGACATGATAGAACTTGTCACCTTTTTAACCAAACACTACAAAGCTCCTTCGTCTATTATTTGTCACCAGTTCTCTGTTCTCTAAAAGAAAATGAGTGCAATATGATTAAAAGATATCTGAATATGTTAGTGTATCAATATTTAATACTATCAAAAACATGATGTGTGACATGTTTAGATGTGATACCAACATAGAAAGTGATATTTAGATGCTCCAACATCACCTTCTCTGACAAGAACAGGCAAAATGATGCGTTAATTTCACCCTTACAAAGGGGCTATGCAGGTTCTAATTTTAAAGCATAATGATTTATCCAGGGCTGTTGTTTTGCACCTGTACTTTTACTAGCATCCATATCCAGAATAATGTGGAAAATGTTCCCCATGAAATATAATGGAATGGACTTGAGTGATTATGCCTTGTTCATGTAATAGGAAAATTACAGCTGTGTTTCCAGAAGAGACGTGACACAGTTAGTTTTAATAGGGTGTTCAATTTAAAAGTGCTGTAGTGTTAAATTTGTCGCTTCATTAAAAGCAGAACTTTGCTGTAATTACAGGTCAGACAAAAACTGCAGGAGGATGAATTTCAGTTTCAATCAACATCAACGGCGTGGGATGCAATTTTATGCTGCACTTGTTTATCTTTCTGTACTGCCATATGTTGGCTGCAGTTTGTATTACATGTCACTCTTAAATGAGACCTGGATTATTAGCTAATGGTTTTAACTTATTTTTAATGGATTTCATTCATGTGTTCACTCTGTACCCTCGTTGTTTGGATTGTGCAGCCCTGAATGATGATAATCAATAAAAAGGTAAAATAGCCTAGTATAAAGCAAGTGTCAGACTACCTCTTAATGGGTCTAGATTTACTGCATAAAATTGCCCACAATTGGCTCTGTATAAGCAATCTAATTTAGACATCAAGATGCAATGAACAGCTTACCATTTTGATTGCCAGCTTGTCATGCCACCTTATGTTTCACCAGTGAATATGGAGAAATGATCTAGTTAGTTTGGTTTTAGCCTAAAACCATTGAACAACTTTTTGTGTTTGCTCCCATTTTTATTTAAAGTCACTTGTACCTTACTTTCTATGTCATAAGAAACTCAACAGATAATTTTCTGTTCTAAAGAGCCTTCCTTTTTCTACTTCTCCTGCATTAAGTCAATAGAAAAAGTTTCTCTGTTACTCTTTTTGCAGATTTTGTATCAAAGTCATCTCACAGCAACAGTGACAAAACAAGTGGGCACCCTAACACTTATTCAGGGCAGGAAACCAATTTGCACAGTGTGCAGGAAGCAAATATGTATTAAGGAAAAGGAGGTTGCCTCATAAAATTTGACATAACCATTGCTGTTTACTGCAGATTTAAGCCAATCCATCTACAGCAACAAGCATAGACCAACAGTGGCAGTCTCACAAGTTAGAATCATCAGGATTCAGTGCAGGAGGTGCTTTAAAGACTGAAGCAGGGAAGCAGAAAGATAAGTGAGCACAGTGGCACGTTCCTGTGCACTCTGCTGTGTGCATCAGCCTAACTCCTCATTCTGCCTTGTCAAGTTTACTTCATCATAAGACTCCTCAATTACATTCACCTTTTATATGCACTCATTCTTTACTTTCTTATTGCCAGATTACATGTCCTTCGGCTAGTCCTACCAACTGCTTTGTAATTTAATGCCTCTTATCTTCTGTCTTATCACAGGTTTCCCCTTTGTATTTTTTCCACTCTGCCTCTATGTTTTCCATCCAGACACTGTACATCAGTTTCAATGTGTGAAGAACTTTTATTTCTGTCTTCTATTATGTTTACAGCAGCTAGTTACAGCAAATCTGTCTCTCTCTCTCTCCAAAGAGACCACATTCAGGCTTCACTAATCACACAGTGAGTTGCCAAGGATAGATATAAGGAAAACAATAAACACTTGAATAATTGAATACTACATCTCTCTCTGCTATATAAAACTATTGGTGGCTCAGTAGTTAGCACTGTTGCCTCATAGTGCCAGGGACCAAGGCTCAATTCCAGCCTTGGGTGAATGTCTGTGTGGGCATTGCACATTCTCCCATTGTTTGTGTGGGCTTTCTTTGGGTGCTCCAGTTTCCTCCTACAGTTCAAAGATGAGGTTAAGTGGATTGGCCATGCTAAATTGCCCATCGTGTCCAGGGATGTGCAGATTAGGTGGATTAGCCATGGGGAATGCAAGGTTATGCGAATTAGGTAGGGAGGTTGGCCTGGGTGGAATGCTCTTCAGATGGTTGGTACAGACTCAATGGGCCAAATGGTCTGCTTCCACACTGTAGTGTTTTATGATTCTACATAACAGGTTTAAATTAAAACAAACAAACTTACATTGAGTTATTTCATATAGTTTATCTAGTCCCCTACCTTTAAGTACTGAAGTTGTCTTTGCTGTAAGTCTCTAATGACAATGCAGAGATCTAAAGACTTGAAGTAAGTGGTTCTACATAATCAGTTCAAGGAGGAGATCATCAAATCATGCAGTTAAATGTCTTTTGGTTAAGATTGAGTTGTGTCCAATTTTTTTGGTTGGTTTTTTCAACATGAAGCCGAGTGAATTCTGTCATCCTAGCTGATCAAATTCGCATAATTAATTATCTACCATGCCCCTCCGGTATCTCTCACATCTGGATACTTTCCCACTTTAACACGCACTATTTTCTCAAGAACCGCAATGTTTGTGGATGAAGGATGCATGTGCCTAGTGCCCATTGATCATGCCCTGGGCTATAGGTTGAGTATAATAGCTTTCAAAAAGGCTTTGCAAACTCTGCAAATATGACAAATTGATGATAAAAATTGGTAGTAGTGAGGAACAATGCTAACAGTTTAATCCTAGATGGGTTAGAAGCACATGATGAATTTGACATTAAACAAAAAACCAAAAGGACTATGGTTGCTGTCAATCGGAAGCAAAAACAGAAGTTGCTGGAAAAGCTCAGCAGTTCTGGCAGCATCTGTGGATAGAAATCAGAATTAACATTTCAGGTCCAGTGATCCTTCCTCAGAACCCTATGCCCCTCAACAAATAACAAGACTGAATAATCTTCTGCAACGTGATAGGTGCTGAGCCAAGTCCATGAGACATTTTGTTGTACTGAACAGGGCCATTTTCCCCTGCTCCATAATTTTTCCTGCCAGTCTGACAATTGAAGCTATGTTGGAAACAACCTTTAATTGCCCACTGAAAGTATTCAATTGAGGCAAGAGCACAGGACTGGCCTCGGCATAAAACTGCAGAGAGGCCAGAACTAGAAGGAGGACAATGGGAAGACTATCTGAGGAATTTTACAGGTACACTATCTGCAAATCTGCCAGCAGGCAAACATAAGATGAAGTCCTAACTCTTCTTCTTCATGGACTGCTTGTAGTCTCAGCAGTAGCCACCACTTAACTGTTGTGCTGCAGGAACATTAGAACTGCCGGCCATTATGACTGAATCCAAATGCAGCCCTCTCAGGTTGGACTAAGTTCCAGATGTAGGCAGAAGTCCAACTTTGACTCATTTTAAGGCCACCCTCAACATTATCATGTTTCTGATGGGGCTGATGTTAGCAGTCGTTATGTTTGTTGCGGGGCCAGACTAGGAGAAGGAGTGCTCGGATAAACTGTCCTCCAATGAAATCCAGCTCATAGTGAACTTTTCTCCTTTTGTCCTCTTAATCTCTTAACCTTGGAGAAGTATCAGTACAGAAATAGACCATTCACCCCTTTCAAGTCTGATCCACCAGCCATCGTGATCCTGGCTGACCTGTGACCTAACCTTACATACCTGATTTTGTTCCCATATCCCTTGAAAGCATTGGTTAATAAAAATGTATTAATCTCCGATTTTAAATGAACAGTTATTATAACATCAATTGCCATTTGTAGAAGGGAGTTTCAAACTCCTATCACCTTCTGCCTGAAGAATTTCTCTTCCTGAAAGGTCTGGTTTTAATTGTGGGACCATGGCTCCTCATCCTAAATCAGCATAAATGGCTTATCTCCAACTACCTTGCTACTCTTAACAGAATCAAATCACCCCTTAACTTCTTAAGTTCAAGAAACATAATCTTATTTTGTGTATTTTTTCCTCATAGCATTACAGTTGATCTCTAGGTATCATTCCGGTAAATCAACTGTGCATGCTCTCGAAGACACTTTATTTATTCTATTATGTGTTTCTATTATTGCTTATGCTTCAACAAATTTAAAAAATAATTTTCTCCCAGACCATGGATCATGTAATTTTCATCAACAGAATTTGAACATCCTTCACAGCATAGTTATTATTTTATTGCCTTTTTCAATAATAATTGCTCAGTAAGACATGAGCAATCCAATTTGACCAGTTCTAATGGATACTCTGAGAATGAAACTGGTATTCACTGTGCTTATTTTGTGCATATAAAATGGTCTTGCGATATACAGTTTGGGTGTATGATGGCCTGCATCCAATGTGTATGGGCTACTATATTTGTGTGACCTCCATTCTAGGCTTTGAGGTGGAAGTCTAAAATATGCACTAGACACAGTGACTATGTTAATTACAGGTCTAACACTTTGAAGGATGTCAACATGAAAAGGCATCCAGATGAATTTTTATCCCAATTTGGTGCATTTCACTTTCTCAGCAATAAATCTGAACTTTAGTCAACACAAGGCTGTGGCACCACTAACTTTTAAATATCATTAAACTGATTTAATTGAGTTGATGAAATCCCAAATAACAAATTGATTTATGTTTGTACTTTATTGGTTATTTTTATCTGTGTTCACTTTCAGATAAATATTCTTACACATGAATGAAAGAAATACAGCCAATCCAGTCTATTTATTGTTGCGCAGTGTGGAAGGATCTTATAGTGCATAGATAGCATGAACGTATAAACAAGGAACAACTGTAAGCCGTGATAATGGGAACTGCAGATGCTGGAGAATCCAAGATAACAAAGTGTGAAGCTGATGAACACAGCAGGCCAAGCAGCATCTCAGGAGCACAAAACCTGACTTTTCAGGCCTAGACGCTTCATCAGAGAGGGGAATGGGGAGAGGGAACTGGAATAAATAGGGAGAGAGGGGGAGGTGGACCGAAGATGGAGAGAAAAGAAAATAGGTAGAGAGGAGAGCATAGGTGAGGAGGTAGGGAGGGGATAGGTCAGATAGGTCAGTCAAGAACAGCAACTCATATACCGCTTGGGAACCCTGCAGCCCAATGGTATCAATATGGACTTCACAAGCTTCAAAATCTCCCCTTCGCCCACTGCATCCCAAAACAGCCCAATTCTTCCCCTCCCCCCACTGCATCCCGAAACCAGCCCAGCCTGTCTCCGCTTCCCTAACCTGTTCTTCCTCTCACCCATCCCTTCCTCCCACCTCAAGCTGCACCTCCATTTCCTACCTACTAACCTCATCCCACCTCCTTGACCTGTCCGTTTTCCATGGACTGACCTATTTCTTCCCTATCTCCCCACCTATACTCTCCTCTCCACCTATTTTCTTTTCTCTCCATCTTCGGTCTGCCTCCCCCTCTCCCTATTTATTCCAGTTCCCTCTCCCCATCCCCCTCTCTGATGAAGGGTCTAGGCCCGACACATCAGCTTTCGTGCTCCTGAGATGCTGCTTGGCCTGCTGTGTTCATCCAGCTTCACACTTTGTTAACAACTGTAAGCCATTCAGCCTTTCAAAGCTGCTTCACCATTCAATAAGATCATGGCTATTATGTTTTTAACCTCAACTCTACAGTCATGTTAATCCCTAATAATCATTCCTCTCCTACGAAACAGCATATAATTGGTCATTATTTAAGGACTTCAATCGAGGCCAGAACAGGGCTAGCCTGGGACTCACTGCTCTCAGCATAATACTACAGAGAGGTCAGGACCTCGAGTGGCGCTGACCTAATGTCCCTACCTCTGAATCAGAAGCCCTGGGTTTGAGTCTCACACCAGGACTTCTTGGCCATGGCAGGTGCATTTACAGTTTGGCCAAATAGTTTGATGTCAGCCTGTAAATCCTTCTGAGATGGCTGATGCCAAGCAATGAGATTAGGAGAGGTTGACTGTCGGTCAACCATGCTGCAAGGGGCAATGGCAAACTACTGCGGCACTTTGTCCATCAGTGTAAACTAATCCAAAGGAAATTCAGGGTCTAATCCTCGGAAACGAGGCTGGGAGAAAAGAAAACAAGCAGAGTAGAAGGAATTCTGCTGTATATTTAAACATTGTTTATCATCATTTTCTGCTTCCAAAAGCCCTTCCTGCATGAATATTTATAATGTATTATATTTATAAACACGGTGTATTTATTAGGCACATTTAAAGCTTGCCCTTTAGTTGACATTGTCATATTGATAGCATAGCAACAACTGAGTTACTTTCAAAGCAGCTTGGTTCCCTTCAGTAATAGTTCGGCTTCAGAAACCATTTGATAAAAAAGAGGATCATGAAGAAATACACAAGGTGTTTCATGAAGTAAAGGGGTGCATTATAGTATACACCAACATCCCGTTGTTACTCAATGCAGTCGGCGTGTTAGTCTAGACAAAGCTGTTAGGGACCCAGAGACCAAAAATATCTCAGCAGTATATGACTAGGGCATGAAGGAAATTACAAACTGTGCCAGTGTTACAAAATACCTGCAAACATAATCAAACATCTGTCCCACATTACCAATGCAAAGCAAAAGCACCAACGCACCATGAAGTCAAAGGTAGACTGAAATGAATCATTTCAGTGAAGAACAGTTGACACATATTGCTTCACTCTGATTACTGTAACAAATGCACCATAGAGGCAATTTATTCATCATGCCAACACATCCTTATTGTTTAGCATACCAGTAGAGTGGCATACTTTTACTCTGATGTTGTTTTCACAAGAGTACAGGTGAGTGATCATTTGAGTCATAATTTATAATACGATGTGCAATATAAGACGCTGCTTTATTTTATTTTTGGGACTATGAACTTAAATGAAAGCTAGAACAGCTATAGCTGAAATACCAGGACAGTTTTGCAACTTGAAAATCAGGTGTCGCACATTGTCTAACTGTGTGATACAATATTGCTTTTTGATGCAATAATATAGAATATCCGAGACAGATAACACTGAGAACCCGAGTTAAGGAAATTCTGCTAATGACCATCCTGATTAGTTGCACTGCAGTGTTTAAATATCTGTAACGACTTGGAGCAGCAGAGTGAAAAAAAATCCAGAGGCTAGAGACAGAAAGTATCCATCTCTCCAGCTCTGTCTCTCTCTATCTGGGTAAAGGGTAGAAAACTAAGAAAGCTTAAAATTAATAATTCATTTGAGAATAAAATGCCATATTCTCCTGATCACTCATTGTATCCAGGAATGACCCTAAAGGAGCAGTATGGCATTATTGCAAAAATCCAAAAGACAGAGAGAAGCTTACTGCACCCTATGGTCTGAACATTTGAATTCTGTTTACTATGTCTATATTCTTTTTTTTTACCCACAGCATATGCATGAAACCATTTGTGCTTATCATGGTTGAGGCATATATTTGGAGTTTTAAAGGGGCACAGTTTAAGTAGCATGATAGCACATTAAGTGAGTTATAACAAATATAGCTCTTGTTCCATCATTGATGCAACCCGATGTGAATGGCTTTCTTTTTCCTGACAGGCAAATTGATCATTTGGGTAGTGTCCTTAGGATTTTGTACAATTATACATTTTGTGATGGCTCGCAGAATGGTGCTGCATGATTATGGGTGCATTTTTGCCAGTTTAGTCATGACAGCTGTGCTGCACATGAATGTAGAACAGTTTTTCTCCATAATCGTCTGTGTGGTGCGTGACTACAACGCAAAGTTAATGTCAATCTCACACATGGCTTTTATTCCAAGCTCATCTACCACATCTCTATTGCTTGAAAGGAATATTTTGAACATTATTTGCTTAGAGACATTGGGTATTTGTCCCAGTGATGGATAATAAAGCCCTTGTATTATTCATATCCATATGCAAAGCATGAGTATAATGAGATACATGCTGCTGCAAGATAACTGGAAAAGAACACAATTGATGACTTTTTTAATCCAGTTTGAACCCTGCTGCTTATTATGCAACATGCAAATTTATGTTAGAATGTTAATGTTAGATAATTAAACCTGTTAAATGTGTTCTAATACAATCCATAATATACAATTTTTAAGCCTCATTCTCTTGAACATTTTTTAAAACATAATATATCAGCCTCCTTGTTTCCAATATTGTTAAATTCTTGGTTATATAAAAATTTATCATTCTATTATCACCAAAACACCATGTGTTTCACAACTTATATTCCTTTAAATTAAAACACTTACCATTAGCGAGTCAAATAGTACACTTCATCTTAAGATACCTCTCATGCATTTGTTTATGATGTGGCTGAACAGTATTTCTGGCAATTTGAGCCAAATCAGTGTTGCATTATTAATTAGTATTTGGATGATTGAAGCCAACCATTAAAGAAATTCTGCCTGTTTTCACATACTCATTTTAATTCTATGTGTATTAAACTTTCCTCCTTATTATTCTGATCAAGTAGTCTCTATTGTAAACGTACAAGACAATATGACCAAAAAGAAAGTAAATGGAAAACGTTACCATGCACCCAACAGCGCCACAACATGAAATTTTGCACGATTGGCCAGCCTGTGGTAAATTTGGCATTTCCTAATTATAATTACCCAATCAGGGTGCCTGTACTCCAAAATGTCTACACTACATATTTCCTGCTGCATTGGGTTAAATTGCCTTTTGTGTTGTAGATTCATCTTTATTACCCCGTACTTGTTTTCACTCTTCAGGCTAATGTTTATTCTATACATTTCTATCATATTATACTTTACGTCTATAAGACGTTCAAGTTTGGGCAACTAATGCTCACAATATTTTTGTATAAGCCAATTATTAGCTATGCCTCTGCTTTTAGCCCTCGGTATCTTACTCTTGCTGATTATTGTAAACTTTGAATAGTTACATTCATGTCCACTCAAATGACTAAAATTCACTCTTCAATTAGTCTTTACTTTTGTCTATGCTATTCCAGTTTGTTTTAAAGACTCTTAACAATGGACTCAAAGTCCCTTGTGCATATTACTCCTACTTTGCTTAACTGTAGGATATCTCTGCCACATATTTTGACTATACTTTGTAAACTCGTCAGAGTTATTCACATTTACATTGCAAAGAATAAAAGATCTGTAGAAGATCAAAATATTGATGAATTAATTCTGCCTTTGAATTTTAATTTTTAACTCAAACTTTTGTTGATGTCCTCTTAGCTAACTATATTCCTCTTGAGGAAACCAAAAAAAATTGCAGATGATAATTCAAAATAAATAATGCACAAGATAGCTTCCAGACTTTTAATAAGATAACATACATGTCACCATGAAAATCTCCAGTGTTTGAATAATTTGCCTGCGGGTTGGTGATTCTTTGAAAAACATCATGCATGGAAACAAAACAGAAATTGCTGGAAAAGCTCAGCAGGTCTGGCAGCATCTGTGAAGGAAAAAACAGAGTGAACGTATCAGGTCCGGTGCCAATTCCTCAGAACTCAGGAAGGGTCTGAGGAAGGGTCACTGGACCCGAAACATTAACTCAGATAACAAGGTGTAGAGCTGGATGAACACAGCAGGCCAAGCAGCATCATTCTATGCCTTGTCATATCGGATTCTCCAGCATCTGCAGTTCCGACTATCTCCGAAATGTTAACTCTTGTTTTTACCTTCACAGATGCTGCCAGACCTGCTGAGCTTTTCCAACAATTTCTGTTTTCTTTACTGGTTTACAACATCTTTTGTTTTTTTATTTATCATGCATGTAAACTTGGAAGCAGAAGTACGGGAAGAATTTACTTGCAATTCACATGATATTTTCAGCTACAATTATCTATCTATTGAATAACAAAAAGATATGTCTGAGTTGAATTGAATTATTAAATGTGAAACTTTCATAGTAACATCCATTAATAATGTCAAGAAAAAATGATCAACAACAGTCTATTTGGGGAATCATTGATTCTCATACAGTATAATCATGGATTGGTATGTTAAATAAATAATGTCCCAAAATTGATGCCTACTGATTTGCTGTTAGTACTTTATTCAATGTGTTGTAGTCACTTTCTTAAAACTTCCTGTTTTAGGTCTTCTGGAATGGTCCCTTGAACATGAATTTGTGGTATTGTTTTTATTGTTTGACTTATTATTGTCAGAGTTTGTTGAGAAATGGAGGGAAGTTGACTCTAAATTACTCCAGAGTCAAGCAAGGTTATCTCATTGGTCCAGAATTCCTCGGTAAAATCATGGATTGGTTTTTAGATAGGGGCACTCATCACTGGATAAATGGAGCCTCTGATGACAGTGAAACTTTACTTGCATCACTTCAAGTCGCCTGTACACACCAGAAAATTTTGAATTGTTTTGCCGAAGGTGTCGATCACATTTTGGGCAAGAAGCTATTCTTAACACCTCACATGATATTACCAGAATTTTCTCAGATCTTCTTCTAAAGATCGGGAAATATTCCTCCTGGAAGGCCAAAAAGCAGCTGCTCTCAATAGTTCCAGCTGACCTCAAAATATCTTTAGATATCTCCTATATCATCAACACAGCAAAGTACTGTGGAAAATTGAGATGTAAGATCCATCTAACAGCATACGGTGCCAAAATTGATGTGCATTTTTCTGGAAGGGTATGAGGTGAGATGGGGGTAGGGCTAGGTCAAGAGCCCATTGCATCCACGCTGGTCATCAAACATCCACCTAGTCTACTCCCATTTTCCAGTAAATAGCCTAATGCTCATCTAAATAGTTCTTAAATGCCTTGAGGGTTCTATCTCTTCCATTCTTTCAGGAAGTGAGCTCCAAATACCCACAGACCCAGGGTGAAAAAGGTTTTTTTCTCAAATCCCTTCTAAACCTCTTGCTCCTTACATTAAAACTAAGGGAAAAGTTTCTCCCTATCTTTATTTTATTTCATTTATGGGATATGGGCATTGCTGGCTGGACCAGCATTTTTTGCCTGTCCCTCATTGGCCATAGTGTAGTAAAGGGTCAAACACAAATGTTGGGTCTGGAGTCACATATAGGCAAAACCAAATTACTTCCCCAAAGGACATCATGAATCAAATAGGTTTTTCTTGGCAATTGACAATAGTTTCATAATTAGATCTTTGTTTCCAGATTTTTAATAAATTCAAATTCCACCACAGCAGTCTTGGATACATCTCATCTGACCCTGGGGTTTATCCACTTCCAAGCCTACTAAACCACCGCTACTTCTTCCCTCTAAACGTTAATTTATTCAAGGATATCACAGTTTCCTTCCTTGATTTCTAAAAGGATTAGAATCATGGGTAAGTAATTGAAATAGGGATTTTGGGGTTCAAAGAACATATTGATTTTGAGGATTAGAATTTCTTTTGTCTCTGCAAGATGAATCTGAATCCACTCCTTGAAAGATGGCTGTAGCAGTAATGAGTGTTACTTCATTCATCCACTAGAAGCAGAATCATCCTCACAATAGATTGTCTTTTTGCCAAGGTGTCTCACCTGAATTTAAACATAAATCCATATAAACATATTTAAAGTTTACCTTAATTATCTTAAGACAATTCACAAATAATAGATTTTTTTAAGAACATCGTCACTGTAATGTAGGTAGGTTCAGCAACACTCATAAATGGCGAGATTGTACCATTAACAATTTCAATGAATGTTTACAGCACCATACTTTAGTGCAAGCTTAAGTGGCACTGTTGGCCAGGACATGAGGAAAATTCTCTTTACTCCAAAAATTGTGCTGTTGTGTCTCTTAAATCCACCGGTATAGGCATAAAGACCACTGTATGATGTCCTACCTGAAAGCAGATACCTGGAGAGCACCCTTAATTTCACTCTCAAAATGTTAACCTCAAGCAGCATTGTCCAATATGTTTGGCACTAGTTATATGTGTTTAATTCAGAAGCCAGATGTGGCGAACAGGAATTTGTATTAATATGTATAAAATGAGTGATATACATCATCATTGGTCAGCTTCATATTTATCAAGGCATAACATTTGTCAGTGCACCGTAATCAATGATTATTTTAAATTTTCTTTGTTGTGAGCGACATCTTTACACCATTGCATGATATTTTTAATTCTTTCATGGCAGCTCATATGTGATCTCTTCAAGGAGACAACTTCATGATTGGTCTGCCTGGTATTTTGATAGCTGTAGTGTTCTTGTGTAGCTTGGAAGGAGCATTAATTTCTGCACCTTTGGTTGTAAAATAGTGAGATGAAAAATAGAAAGCGTTTTGATCAATGAATTTAATTTGCTTCCAAGGCCACTGCTTAATAGTTATCTGCTAAAAGGGTGTAAAATTAAGATTAAACAAACTAGCTTTGACATCCAGGAAACACCACTAATATGGAGGGAGTGCTACCAATGAGGAGAGCTTCACCAAAAGAAAAAAACTGCTCTAGCCAATGGGAAAGAGTGGTCTCGACCCGAAACGTCAACTTTCTTGCTCCTCTGATGCTGCTTGGCCTGCTGTGTTCGTCCAGCTTCACGTTGTGTTATCTCCAATAATAAGGCATCTCATTGGAATGGCAAAGTAATATCCAATCATGCTCTTAATGGAGAGGCATGGCATGTAATCTGGCAAGCATCTTTGTGCAAGTGAATCTAGGCAATTGCTTTGCTATAGTTAAATTTCCCCTGCCCCATCTTATCCCATAAGAACAGATGGCAAGGGTGCCCAGACTATCCTCTCTTTTATCTTGTGCATCTTCACTATCTTTTCCAATTAATCCTCCTTCCTCTTCATCTACAACATAAAAAATTCATCATTTTCCAACATGTTTTAATTCTGCCAAAGAGTCATATTAGACTGGAACTGGTTATTTGTTTTTTCTTTCCACAGGTCTGCCAGCCCTGGTGAATTTCTCCTGTATTTTCCATTTTAATTTAAGATCTGCAATATCCACAGTGCTTTGGTGCATCATTTTATAGTTAAATAAAAGCAATGGAAGTTTAAAACCAGATGGATATATTTTGGCAAACTTAGTAATCTGGTAAGTGCACATAGCAAGCTAAATTACTTGAGGGAATGTTGATAATTTATCAATCAAATTTATTAATTATTTGTCACATATAAACATTAAGGGCTGGAGATTATCCCAGGCAGTTCTAAACGACTCTGAGTCCAAACCATATGTAAGGTGGTTCTAGGTGGTTAAGCATCAGAAAACTCTTCCAAAACTGTTCATGTGTAGTTTAGTCCATCAAACCATAGCAGGCCCGAGATGAGTTCCAAGTAGCAGAAATTTGTAAAGCTCTCAGCAGGTTGATTCAGAGACTCTGACATCTGCTGATGTGCTCCCATTTGAAACAGATAAACCGCCTCACAAATAAAGCTGTTCATGTGTGATTTTGGTTTTGATAACCTCAACTCCATTATTATCAATTGTTCAGTAATGGCATGAAACTACTATCATTTTGTACTAAACTGGTCTGTGTTTTCATTCCCAGGTTAAGGGTATCCCTGGCTAGGCCAGCATTTAATGCTAATTCCCAATTTCCAAAGGCCATTTAAGAGCCAAGCACTTTTCTATGGGCCTAGAATCACCTGACCAGGCCAAATAAAGACAGCAGTTCCCTCCCCAAAAGGACATTAATGAACCAGATGGGCTTTACCCCAACATTCAGCAATGGTTTAATAAAAACTGAAAGAACTGTGGATGCTGTAAATCAGGAACAAAAACAAAGTTGCTGGAAAAGCTCAGCAGGTCTGGCAGCATCTGTGAAGGTAAAAATTGGGTTAACGCTTTGGGTCCAGTGACCCATCCTCAGAACTGATGATTAGCATTAGTAGTAGTTGCCTAGATAAGGAATGTTCCATTTTAACAGCACAAATAACTTTTAACCTGATGAATACAAATTACTAGCAAAATAGGGTGGAAATTATTCCTAATTTTGCTTCCCTGAAATGCTAAATGATATATTGATTTCCATTTCATTACAATAAATCATCTTTATAATCCATTGAGTTGTATTTTAGAAGGAGACTTAGTCACTGTGTCCATCAGTTTAAAGTATGTCCTTCAGCCTACAATGATGAAATATCACATTTATGATTCAATTTTAAATCTTCTAATCCTTATATCATGACCCTACGGGGTCTGTTAATGAGTTCAGTTGACATGATGTGTATTTGCAGCAATCTCCTTTAAACTTTAAAAGGTTCTGTGAGCAGAAAGCCAGAAGAGTCAGTTACAGCATAAGTGGAGGCCATTTAACCCATCACGTCCATTCTTACTCTCCAGGGAACAATCCAGGTCCATTCCTCAGCTCTATTTCCCTAGCCCTGCAAGTTTATTTGCTACACATAGCTATTTAAATTTCTTTTCAAATTGTTAATCTTCACAATTTTCAACAAGCATGCAGACAGCGAATTCCAGATCATTGCCAATTGCTGTGTGAAAACATTGTCCCTTAAATCTCCATATATCTCTTGGCCAAAATAGTAGATCTGTGTCCCTTAGTCTTTGAACCATTGGGTAATAGAACAATTTTCTCGGCTCGCTTAATCCTGTCACAATCTTGTATGTCCCTGCCAACTTTGCCCTCAATCTTCTTTGTTCCAAGTGATTGTTTCTCTAATCTAAACTTGTAAAGCCCTCGATGCTGGACCCATTCAAGTGTCACAATCTCTCAAGAAACCTCATCATTTCTAAAATGTGGTGATTTCAAGAATCGGTTGCATACTCAAGTTGAACTCTAAGAAAGTCAAGAAGAATTTCACTGCTTTCATGAAATTGTAGCATAATGGTAATGGGCTAAATCGGGGTTAATGGTCTGGAGGGAATAGGTTCAAATCCCACAATTGCAGGTATGGGATTGAAATTTAATTAATAAATCTGGTGTTCAAATCTAGCCTCAGTAACGGAGACTATGAAAATATAAGACTTTATATGCTGGCGCAAGCAGCAAGTGATGGGTTGAATGGCCATATTCTGCACCATAATAATTCTGTGACTCATATTCAATTCCTCTTCTTATGAACCCCAAGATCCCATATGTTTGACCATCCACACTCTCTCTATGTCCTGCCACCTTCGAAGGTCCAGGCGTATACGTCCCAAGGCCTCCGCACACTTTTCTTAGAATGGTGCCAGGGATCCATGAGATTTTGGGGGTGAGGTTGAATGTGGAGTGATGTGGAATACTGCATGGGATATATTTTATGTCCAAGCTGACCTCTATTAAAGAAGACTATTTCATTTAAATAATATTCGGTGGCAGCCTTAACTGGGTGACAGTGAGACTTCTGCTCCTCAGCTTGATAGCTCCTATCAGCTGTACGAGAGCTTTGGCACACAGGACCAACTTCACTGTGACATCACATAGCCTCTTACTCATCCACAGAGTGTAGGCAGAACTAGTGAGCTGGAAAGTAGATAGATCAAAGGTCAAAGAGCATTAAAGCTCAGGGAATAGTCTCTTAATATTTTAACAATAAATTCAAAAGCTGGTAGCTCTCAGACCACCATGTATAATTGTATATATTGTTAACATGTAATAAATAGAGTTCTAGAAAAGCCTAAGCTTTAAAAACAGATCTTGACTTTGTCTTCTACTCGACCAATCTATCTTTAACTGAAATTCAAAAGACGCCCAAAAGCCACTTAACAAAAGATGGTGGCAGTGTTGGGATCAGGTACCTAGAGAATAGTGGCATTCGCATAGTTCAAGAAACAAATCTGAAATAGCCAGAAGGGAAACAAGCTCAAAAATATTTTCCAAAACATCATCAGTGCAACTTTAAAGTGAGTTAGCCACCAGAAGAGCCACGGAGCTGAACAGCTGCTGTAAAGGAAAAAATTCTGAATAGAAAGCTCACACAGAGAAATCAACAAGACAACTGGAAGACAATGACAGCTTTTACTGCCAATAGTGGAGGAACTAAACTTTTAGGAAAAAGAAAAGACAGTGACAGCAGTAAAAGCCCACTAGCAAGTGACAGGATAAATTTGAATTGTATAACTGTGAAAATATGTTTATTGCCATCCACTCAGAGCAGATTCAATCCCTTAGAGAAAAACACGCACAAAAAGCTAGAGATTTTACCCACAGATCTTTGGAAAACCCCTGGCCATTTTGGAAAAGGAATATCTTTTCTCATCTCTATGGAGGCACAAATTGGCAAAGGAATACTGAATTCTATATAGGAGGCAACATTTAAAACAGAAGAAATCCAAACAGCTTTCAATTTTTGTACTACAAAAATGTATCTTCTTCACAACAAAGCTTCAACAATAACGTTAATCAAAAAATTAAACAATGTAACAAAAAGAGATCAAAATCCTAATAATCATCTTCAAAATCGAGAAACTAATCAACAATTTCAAATGTCTATCAACAATTGACCAATAACATTCACTTTCCTGCTTCCCTGCTCCTCTGATGCTGCTTGGCCTGCTGTATTTATCCAGCTCTACACTTTGTTATGTTCAACATTCACTAGTCCCAACATTTCTACCAGAGAAGTTTAAACTATCAGATCTATTTGATAGATCAGTAAATTGGTAAATGTAGAAAGCATGCTTCCTATGATTTCAAAAAGTTTCAAACTGGACACCAAATCAAATGCAAAACAGATCACATACTTCTTTACGACATTATCCAAGAACCATTGTATGCCTAAAGTTTCGTCTAACACAGAATGTTAACTGCTTAAAGCATAATAAAAGATTTTAACAGTGGAAACAGACCTCTTCTGAAAAATATACCGTATTTGACAACTTCAATGCAAAGTCCTAAACAATCCAACACTACAATATCTAGTCAGAGACAGTAAGAACTGCTGATGTTGGAATCAGAGATAACACAGTGTGGAGTTGGAATACGGCAGGCCAGGCAACATCAGAGGAGTAGGAAAGTTGACATTTCTGAAGAAGGGTCCCAACCAGAAACGCCAACATTCTCACTCCTCTGATGCTGCCTGGCCTGCTGTGTTCATCCATCTCCACACTGTGCTACAATATCTAGTCACAGATTTAGTTCTAAAATTCCACATCAGTGAAGAGAAAACTGTTCCACCTTACATTAACAATGCTTCTTCAGGGTAGGGAAAGACCTGACTTCTTAAAGATATGTTAAATTCTGAAGAACACAGTAAGCATTAAACCAAACTGTTTCCAATCCAGAATTCATTTTCATCCCTTAGAAGACAACCTGAAGAACAGACCAATACTGCATTGGGATACGTTTCTCTACCTCTAGACAAACAACTTTCTTTCCTTGAAGAAGTAACACCATCAGCCAATCCAGATGTCATTGCGAGATTAGAAGAAATGACTTAATTTCTCCATACATTCCCGCAGTTACATCAATGAAAGACTCTTCAGTAAACGTAACCCATTCAGAGTGTGTTGTCAGACCACCAGACCAATTAAATATCTGACCTAAGCCAGCTGAGAAAAATATAGCTGATCAACTGGACCTCAAGTGTTTCTATTCCTTGTCATAGACATTACTTCCCCTCCTGTCATGACAGAACAACCAAGTCAAAGACTTAGGGAAGGTGGGAAAGATAAAGAAAACAGATGTGCAGTAAATATTGTGAGAATAAGTAAGCAAAGCATTTCAAGGAGAATGTATAAAAGGTTTCATCCATGTTTATGATGGTGGGTGGTGCTAAGGTTGGAAGAGATGTTCAGTAAGCGCCTTAGGACATTGGAGCAAACTTATGCTGATGTCATGGAGCTGTTTCCCACGCAGCATAAGTAACAGCATTGGCAGAGTCAGTTCAACCAAATGTAGGTGGGTAAAAGATGGACGATTGTTAGAGTTCATGGAACAGCCTCTTGACAATGCAAGGATAAGCCCTGAGCCTAATAGATAAGCTGTACAGCTGCTCCTAGTGTTATCATATAATAAATATTATTTTACTGAAGCCTACGCTTAATGAGAGTTCTTGATAGAATCACAGTATCCCCACATTGGAGAAGAAGGCTATTCAGCCCATACTGACTCTCCAAAGAGCATCCCACCCAGAACCATTGTATCATCCCGTATTTCCCATGGCAAATCCACACAGCCTGCAAATCTTTGGACTGCGGGAGGAAACTAAAGCACTCAGAAAGGACCCACACAGATACAGGGAGAATCTGCAAACTCACATAGACACCCAAGAGTGGAATCAAACCTGGGTCCCTGGTGTGGTGGGACAGCAGTGTTAACCACTGAGCCACCAAGCTGCCCAAAACTTGACTTTTCCTTCTCCTTGACCAGTCTGTTTTGTATTAATATCCATCCAGTCCTCACTATTTAAAAGACATGTTACAATCAATGCAACTACTTTATATTGACATATGACTATTACTGCTTGTAACTCAACAACCAACATTGTTTGTGCATTTCTATAAATGGAATGTAATTCTGACTTTGCATTCTCCATCATCCTTTTTAATCCACTCCAATTAAATTTTGAACTACTTCAGTACTCTCCAACACTTTATACACCATATTCCTCCTTTCCACCCTATATGCTGGGACCCAGCATCCTGTTAGATTTTAAGAACTCTCTCCAAATACGAGTGAACATTCCTGCTAGAACATCGGTCCCTGTCCTGTTGAGATACAAATGCTTACTTTTGTATGAGCTCTTTCTCCCCGTGGACTGTTCTCAATACTTCAAGAATCTGAAGCCGTCCATTCTGCATTGTTAATTGAATCAAGGTTACTCCTTTGACAGGGATGCAAGAAGTGATTTGCTGGGGCAGGCGATTACAGACTGTAGTTGAATATAATTCTAACGTTGCTGATGGGCCACCGCACCTCAGGCAAGCCCAGTATTGAGATGCTAGACTTTTCTGAACCAATCAACTTCAGTGCAATTTTATTTCCCCATGGACTGTGCAGCAGTCATACCAATATGATATGGACAAATAATTTGTGAAGGGTAGTTAGGGTCTTCCATCTGAGTTCTCTGTTGCGGAATTCATGTGCAATCTCACCTTCCAGCAAGCTAGCACAATCCTTTTCCCCTGTCCTAGTCATAGGCAATGTGGCTCAGTGGCTCAGTGGTTAGCACTACTGTCCCATGGCACCAGGAACCTGGGTTCAATTCAACTCTCAGGCAACTGTGTGAAGTTTGCACATCCTCCCTGTGTTGATGCGGGTTTCCTCTGTGTGCTCCGGTTTGCTCCCACAGTCCAAAGATGTGCAGGCCAGGTAGATTGGCCATATTAAATTGCCTGTAGTGTCAGGGATGTGTAGATTAGGTGGGTTTATAGGGGGTTTGGGTCTGCGTGGGATGCTCTGAGATTCAGTGCGGACTTGTTGGGCCAAAGGGCCTGTTTCTACACTGTAAGGATTTTATGAATAATGTCATATCTTAATGTAGATTCCACTCTCCTCTAAATTAAGCATTATGTCAGTACTTGCAAATACCTGTAAATATTATAGCAAGTGATAGTGTTTCCCCTAATTTACCGTTTTCCGGCTCTTCCACTAACCATCCTTCTACTACCCACCCCCCAGCAGAAGTTATAAGTGTTGAGTATCTTCGACAAGAAGGTTTAAAAATAGCAAAAATGAGAGGAAGGAAGGCAAGGGATCCAATTTTTTTTTCAAATCAATTTGCTCAGACAAGTGCAGTGCTGAATGTAAGGTGAGAATCCTGACTGATACAGATAGCTTGTAGATGAATGATGGGGTTGTGAAGTGTCCCAGTGGCTCAACTAATGGAATATATCATCTGACGATTAATTTGCTGACCAAGACTATTCATGCAAGTTACTTGCACAGAGGCTTTCACCACCTGATCCAACCAAAATACACCTCCCCTTTAAGTGGTGGGGTCTGGTTTTATATAGTGCAGGCTAACTTTAACTCAAGCTACTTCTCAGGATTTCTGTTTGCCTCATATGGTGAGCAGTTGCTCAATGGCTTGATTATCACTGGTCACAATAATCAATGCGATCAGCAGGTTGCATGGAGTTGATGTGCCATTTGCATCAAACTGAACTGACAAGAACAGTCCAATTTACCCCTTTTATAATTATTTCATATCATGCTTCACACTTAAGTATGTAGTTTACCATGTTCTGTTGCCTGAATTATCAAGGTAAGTGTTTAACTTAACATAATACGGTTAATACTCCAGAATAAAAGCTCTATTTATATATTTATATTGTGATATATTTTGTAATTTCGCCACATGAGTTCAAAACATAATTCTGGAGTTTGCTTGAACCTACTGGATGTCTGGAGTTAAATTGTGAGTGAAGCCGATTTTATTAGCAAGGCTGATAACTTAGTAAGTTGCAGACACTATTATGTCATGCCATATTTGATTTTTATGTAAAATATTGCATTGTTTGATTTCAATTAAAATTACAGCTCTGAACTGCATTAATTACAAATTTTGCATAATGCTCTGAAATACATTAAGGAATTGAAGATGAAGCTGCTATATAAACAGAATTGAAATGAATGACAGCCAGAGTAATTGTTTTATTTAATATGTTAGATTAAAAACAGATAGAGTAGTACTTGTGATCGAACACACACAACCAAGACAAAATACAATACTTATATGACACACAAAGATAAGTCTAGTTGTGAGTTTTTAGATTCCAATTTCTTTTTACCTTTATTTATTCACAGGACAAGGCCTTTCCCTAATTGGCCAGAAGGTGGTAAGGAGTCAACCACATTGCTGTGGATCTGGAATCACATGTGAGGATGGTAGTTTCCTTCCCTAAGGACATTAGTGAATCTGGTGGGTTTTTCCTGACAAATGACAATGGATTTACGGTCTTCATTAGATTCTAAATTCCAGATATTTATTGAATTCAAATTCCACCATCTGCCATGACAGGATTTGAACCCAGGTCCTCCAGACATTATCTGGGTGTCTGGATTAACAGAACAGCGACAATACCACTAGGCCATCACTTCCCCTCTATTGTACATTTCAGTTGTTCATCTCTGATTTACTGTCATTGTTCAATGGTTAAACTATGTGCATGTTCATGTTCTATTGTAAAATAAAAAATAATCTCAACCAAAAATGGGATCTTTTGAATAATACATCACAAAGTATTGCAAAATATTTAGATTTAATCTGTTTGTGATTCCAACCAAAAAAATTACCGAAAAATGAAATTGCACCATATTTCTCAGTTCTTATAGTTTATTACTTAGTCTCTTCAGGGTGTTAACATAAAGCAAATTTATATATATTTAAACATTTTAGCTATCATAAAAAAGATAAAAAGCCATTATTTAATCTGTGGTCTTTGGCGCGACAGGAAAAGAGTGTGTAAAGCAGGTACACAAGGTATGAGGACAGAGCTGGTTGTTTCACTGTTGTAACTTTTTCAGAAACATGGCAGATATCTGAGTTGTGCAGATAAACTTCTGCTACACTTGCACCCAGGTTATGGTAGCAGAGCAGGAACACATAAACTTCTAGATCACCCCACTTCAAGCATGATGTCTGTTGTCACAAGTAGATGTTGGCATAAAGCTTATAGTCACCGGAACCCCTGTGGTCCCTGCTTTCTTTTGATCCCGTGATCTTGTTGATTGAAGGAAAGTGGGATTCACATTATTGTCATGATAAAAAATTGTGTCGATGACAGTGCTCAGGCATGTACCTAATTTAGACACCCCTGAAAACTATTGGTATAATAAGCATTAAAACTGCTTGCCAGGACTAAGTTTCACTCCTATCCACCATACCAGACATCTCCCAAAAATATTTAAATAAGAATACTCTAATCTGTCCTTCAGGTCAGTACTTTATGCCAGTGCAATGTGAGGATTTTCAAATCCTTGCTTTGAATTGATGTATGGCTTCTAAAACTGTAATTTACAGTCATTGCAAAAACATCTTAACCCATCTGTCATCTGTAGCTGGCTCATTAACTGTACATTTTCATATGCAGTTCAAGTACATAGCTCATCATGTGCTTGCCATTAAATAATGAAATTTCAAGGGTGCTTAAAAGGTTTTGGATTAATTAAAAGTCGAGACGTGCAAAACCAACTTCTCAATTTTACTTCTGGATGATAATAATTGTTGGTCACATTTCTGGAGATGACTTTCCTTTCCATCATTGCATCCAAATCCATAATTGCATCCAAAATATACCTGGATTTTTACTTGGCTGACTCCTCAATTACATATTTTACCTCAATTGATAAGGAACATTAAAGCTCATGGTACCTGAGGTAATATACAGACATGGATAGAGAACTGGCTGGCAGACAGGAAGCAGGAAGTTGGAATAAACAGGTCCTTTTCATAGTGGCAGGCAGTAATGAATGGGGTGCCGCAGGATTCAGTGCTGGGACCCCAGCTACTCACAATATATATTAATAATTTGCACAAAGGAATTGAATGCAATTTCTCCAAATTTGTGGATTTCACTAAACACCATGGCAGTGTTTGCTGTGAGGAGGATGCTAAGAGGCTGCAGGGTGGCTTGGATATACTGGCTGAGTGGGCAAATACTTGCCAAATGCAATATAATGTGGATAAATATGAGGCTATCCTCGTTAGTCGCTAAAACAGGAAGGCAGGTTATTACCTGAATGATGGCAGTTCAGGAAAAGGTGAGGCAACAAGACCTGGGTATCATTGGTGGAATAGTTCTGAAGGTTGGGATGCAGGTGCAGCAGGCAGTGAGGAAAACTAATGGCATGCTGGCCTTCATTGAGAGATGGTTTAAGTAAAGGAGTAAAGGTGTCTTGCTACAATTATACAGAGCCCTAATGCAGCTACATTTTGAGTATTGCTTGCAGTTTGGTCTCCCAGTCGGGGGAAGGATATTCTCGCTATTGAGGGAGTCTATCAAAGGTTCACTGGACTGATTTCTGGGATGGCAGGACTGACATATAAGGATCAACTGGATTTGTATTCACTGGAACTTAGAAGAATGAGGGGTTTCTCATAGAAACACATAAAACTCTGATGGGACAGGGCAGGCTAGATGCAGGAAGAATGTTCCGGATGTTTGGGAAGTCCAGAATAAGGGATCACAGTCTAAGAAGAAGGGGTAAGCTAATCAAGGCTGAGATGAGGAAGAGTTTCTTCACTCAGAGAGTTGTGAACTTGTGGAATTTTCTCCCACAGGAAGCTGTTGGGGCCAGTTCATTAGATATATTCAACAGGGATCTAGACATGGCCCTTGTAACCAAAGGAGTCAAGGGGTATGGAGAGAAATTGGGAATGGGATACTGAAATTGTACGATCAGCCATGATCATCTTGTATGGTGGTGCAGGATCGAAGGGTTGAATGACTTACTCCTGCACCTATTTTCTATGTTTTAATGATACATACTCAGTACCATTTGTACACTGACATTACCATCACTTCCCTCAGGCTTATAAACACAAAACTCATTCAAGTTTGCACACTAGTGGAGTGAAGATGTCCTCCTAGTAAGCATCATTAAAGAGTGAAATCATTGGTTTCTGACATAACCGGACATTTGTCTCTCATTTCTGATGCCTTACCTCATCCAAATCAATTTCAGCTATGCAGAATTCCTGAAATCCCGTTCAATCTAGAGTTGAGGATTAAACCTCACATTTTATCTGTCATTGAGGCAGATTCTTGAGCCTCTACATATTTGACACCACCTCTATTTCTGCCCTAGATTAACAGAACCCTAATGTAAGACTAAATACATGCATTGTTGGGCACAAAATACTATATTTTGAGTGAGTAGTGAATGGGAGATGATTAAAGATACGGATGGGGAGACCATCCTGCATTGAAACCAGTGATGGAGTGATGTCATAAACCACATTGTAATGTGAATGCAGGTGAGTAGGATCAGTGAGTATTTCCAGTCTTTAAACAGCTTGTTAAATATAATTTTAAGTGGTGTAATAACAGATTAATTACAATAAAACAGCAGGAGTACTAGAGGAGTTAATTAATAAATTGGCCATCTTTGCCAGCAGTTGGAATAATTCATTGACATGAATTGTGGCTTTTCACATTAAAAGCTTGGAAGAAAATGTTGAGATTATACTGACAATTGATATTAACTATATTCTATAATTATTTTATAATGGTTATGTATTATAAAATAATTAATGAAATGTGTAGCAGACAAGGGATCATTCAGACCATCATATTTGTACTATTTGCACCTATCCAAAAATTCAGCGCAATGTTAGGGTTGAATTCAATTTAATTACTCACCATGCAAGCTTGCTACTGAAATAAAATAGTAACAGAATACTGCTGGCAGGCCAACAAGACATTCTGAGATAACAAAGTGTGGAGCTGGATGAACACAGCAGGCCGAGCAGCATCTTAGCAGCACAAAAACTGACGTTTTGGGCCTAGACCCTTCATCAGAAATTCTGCCTGTCACAAAAATTGGGTAATATCTTGTATGAATTTTGGTGCCTGTGTGACACCACATGTGTAGGTCATGCATCCCAAAGTCCAGCAGATCATATCAAATCGAATATGTCTGGATCAAATTCTGCCACCAATTTATTGATCACACCTAACCAGCCCATGCTTGCATAGCATACAGTACAATAGATGGGATTCTGTAGTTCATAATATTTGTTGTATAATCCTCAGGATTATGCGAACAACCAATTTCAGAATGTCAGTCAGGCTGGCAGGGTGACTCAGTTGTATTTTCTGGAATTTAGATATATTTCGGGCCTGGGCCCTTCATCAGAGGCCTCTCTGATGAAGGGTCCAGGCCCGAAACGTCAGCTTTTGTGCTCCTGAGATGCTGCTGGGCCTGCTGTGTTCATCCAGCCTCACATTTTATTATCCTCCACTTTAAGGGCTTCTTTTGCTGCATCATTTCTCAGGGCAATTCCCTGACCAATCCAAGTCGACCTGCCTGGTTTTAATTTTACACAAAACCCGGTAGTTAATGGTCAAGCATCACCAATTGGTGCATTTCCCACAACATACCTCTGTCAATCAGAGTGCACTTGCCAAACAATCAGCATTCTCCTGTCCCAGTACAAATGCTGGTTTTCCCCTTTAACTGGCAATTTTGCTAATTGTCATAATGAGTGTAAGACACAAGGCTTCGATAATTCTATTGTTAGCAATACTCAAGTTCTGCACTACTGAAACATGATAGGTTACGAGTTGTTCTTTCTACAAATTCTTTTGCTGATATCTCAATGTTTTATTAATTAATTTATTAATGCCTCTGTTATTAATATTTTAATTGTCAATCTGATTCATACTTTATAGAGTTGTAGGAATAGAAGATTTCTTGCCCAAAGGAAGATTTATAATTATATCTTTCTGAGTGTTTCACACTTGTCATCATCATTGACTCAGTGACACTGTACATAATGTAAACTGAATGAACAGGCAGAGAAGAGCCATGAATTGGCATGAATTGGCCTGGAAGCAATCTGGAGTTCTAGGTGTGGTTAGGAAATGAGTTCACTCTTTTTTTATATTCATTCACCAAATGAGGATGTTGCTGGCTGGGCCAGTATTTATGGCCCATGGTTGTTAAGAATCAATCACATTGCAGAAGGTCTGGAGTCATGAGTTGGCCAGGTCAGGTAAGAATGGCTGTTTCCTTCCCTAAAGGACATTAATGAATCAGATGCATTTTTTGACAATTGCCAATAGTTTTGCAGTCATCATTAGATTGTTAATTCCAGATTTTTATTGAATTCAAATTCCACCATCTGCCGTGGTGAAATTTGACTCTATGTCCCCAGGACATTATCTGGATCACTGGATTAACAGTCCAACAATAATACCACTAGGTCATTTCCTCGCCATTTTTTGGGGGAGAAAGCTGTGGTCTGAGATGAGAGGAATGAGGCCTAGAGGGCCTAATAGCCCTTAATAAAACTGGGATGAAGTCCCAAAGAATCAAGGTTAGCCTCCTAACCGGTCTGCCTTGGCACTTGGATGCCCGTATGAATGTCTATACTCTGTTTCTGGAGCCAACAAGCCTGACTTCATCTTGCATTGATTCTCCTTCCTCAGACTGCAGAATGAAAATTACAACACTTGAAACCTTTCAACAGAGCCAAGTCTGGTGAGTCAAAACATTTTCCAACTCTAACTATCCAGTTTGATAGCATGAATCCAGGCCAAATCTATATCTGCTCTCCCTATCACTTCTGCTAACCAGTCATGCTTCACACTTCCATGTATTAAATTTCATTTTCCTTGACTACCCATACTGCTAGTGTATCGATGAGCTTTTACAGTTGATTTATATCATCATCACAGTTTGATACACCTCAAGGTTCAGTGTCATTGGCAAATTTTGAAATTTTATTCTGTGTTCCAACATCCACGACACTTTTATGATGAAGAAATGCAACAGAAGTCACACTGACCCTTAACTGATAGACTGTTAACATCCCTTCATCTGAGAAATAATTATTAAACATAGTTATCAGGGCTGCACGGTGGCTCAGTGGTTAGCACAGAAGCCTCACAGCAACAGGGACCCGGGTTCAATTCCAGCCTCGGGTGGCTGTCTGTGTGGAGTTTGCACATTCTCCCTGCGTCTGCGTGGGTTTCCTCCGGGTGCTCTGGTTTCCTCCCACAGTCCAAAGATGTGCAGGCTAGGTGGATTGGCCATGCTAAATTGCCCATAGTGTACAGGGGTGTGTGGGCTATAGAGGGATGGGTCTGGGTGGGATGCTTCAAGGGGCAGTGTGGACTTGTTGGGCTGACGGGCCTGTTTCCACACTGTAAGGAATCTAATAAACTGGTTTGCTGTTTTCTATCCATTAAACAAAAAAGATGCTGACAATGACTTAGTGATACTTTTTGGAATACATCCTTCAAGGCAAAGAAATTGGTCTGAACATATTTCAGAAATTCCTCCCTGTTCTTTACGATGACTGGGAAAGATTTAGAGGGTTATGGGCCAAACACAGGCAGGTGGGACTAGTTTAGTTTGGGAAGTGTGGCCAGCATGGACTGGTTGGACTGAAGGATCTGTTTTCGATCTTAAACTGGTTGTTCAAAGTGAAGCAGGTCGTTTCATAGTCCTTGGTTTAAAACAATCCCTTTTCCATTTTGATCTACATTCAGAATAAAGAGAAAATAAAACGTTGGATTTTTACAAAACACACACAAATGCTGGTTATTAGCTTAAAAAGAAAAAGAGGAGGTTGTTTGTTCGAAAGACAGGAACATAAAAGAATTTGCAGCTTATGAGAGCCCTTGATTGTGAGAGTGAGACTAATATCCCAATAGGTTCACTGTTGTTCTGTTTCCCCAGGACTGGCGAAACCTACTGATAATCTTGATTGCTGCCTGAATGTATTTTTTACAACAGGCTTTATCACTAGCAGTGATTTCTTGGATCAAGAGCGGGGGAAGTAGCTTTCAGTAAAACTTGCTTTTTACGTCAGCCTGGTCCTGATGAAGGGTCCTGTCCCAAAACGTAGGCTTTCCTGCTCCTCTGATGCTGCCTGACCTGATGTGTTCTTCCAGCTACATGCTGTATCCACGTCATCAGTCCATGTTGCGTTTTCTCTTCATTAAAGGATTACTATTGATTTACCATTTCTTTGCAGATTCGGGTGTCTGTGTCATTGTTTCATTCCAAGCTGGATAGCTGTAGGCAACCTTTCATCTCGCAATAAGTGAATTTATCATTGCAGGTGTGAATGGAACAAATGATACAAATTCTTAGTGCCTGAATACCTCATATGTTAAAGCTTAATAATGAAAGTTGAATATTGATAGTCCATTTTCAGAACAATCATAACAACATTCATTTTCAATCTATGTTCCACACTTAATGTTTCCATTTTGTATGCAATTTTCTGGAGTGGCTCTTCTAACTCTGTAATCAGCACAGTAATCAAGTTCAGAGATTCAATCCACGACTGTTGAAATCTTGTAGATTTTCTGTATCTCTGAAGATAACTTTACAGGGTACAGTGAACCATTTCAGGAACCTAACTCCAGGATGCATTTCTCTTTTGATTGGGAAGGTGTCTGACAAACTGCCCTCAAGTGTAATCATGGTTGATTGATTCCAATATAAATTCAGCATTAACTTTTTATCATTACCGTCAATTTTGAGTTTGTTGCATTCCATGTTTTTCTTCTGATAATAGAGTTTATCAAGTGCCTTCTCCAAGTTTAGAAAGTATTCATAAGCAGACCTATACATTTCCAAGTTATCTTTCAATGACTGCTAAAGACCATTCCTTCTGTTTTGGTCTGAATCCAGAACGCTATCTCTTATAGAAGATAACAAGGTGTAGAGCTGGACGAATACAGCAGGCCAAGCAGCATCAGAGAAACAGGAAAGCAGACGTATCTGGCCTAGACCCTTCTTCAGAAATGGGGGAAGGGAAGGGAGTTCTGAAATAAATAGGGAGAGAGGGAGAGGCGGATAGAAAATTGATACAGGAGAAGATAGGTGGAGGGGAGACAGACGGGTCAAATAGGCAGGGATGGAGACAATAAAGGTGAGTGTAAATGGGGAGGTAGGAAGGAGATAGGTCAGTCCAGGGAGGACAGACAGGTCAAGGGAGCGGGATGAGGTTAGTAGGTAGGAGATGGGGGTGGGGCTTGAGGTAGGAGGAGGGGACAGTTGAGAGGAAGAACAGGTTAGGGAGGCAGGGACATGCTGGGCCAGATTTGGGATGCGGTAGGGGGAGGGGAGATTTTGTAGCTTGTGAAGTCTTCATTGATACCATTGGGCTGCAGATTTCCCAAGGAGAATATTAGTTGCTTTCCTGCAACCTTCAGGTAGCATCGTTGTGGCACTGCAGAAGGCCCAGGATGGATATGTCATCTGAGGAATGGGAGAGGAAGTTGAAAAGGTTTACAACTGGGAGGTGCAGTTGTTTATCACGAACCAAGCGTAGGTGTTCTGCAGAGCGATCCCCAAGCCTCCATTTGGTTTCCCTGATGTAAAGGAGGCCACAACAGGAACAGCAGATGCAGTATACCACATTAGCAGATATGCGGGTGAATATCTGCTTGATGTGAAAAGTCTTCTTGGGGCCTGGGATGGGGGTGAGGGGGGAGGTGTAGGGGCAGGTGTAGCACTTCCTGCGGATGCAGGGGAAAGTGCCGGGTGTGGTGGGGTTGGATAGGAGTGTGGAGCGGACAAGGGAGTCATGGAGAGAGTGGTCCCTCCGGAAAGCAGATAAGGGTGGGGATGGAAAAATGTCTTTGGTGGTGGGGTCGGATTGTAGATGGTGGAAGCATCAGAGGATAATGCGTTGGATCCGGAGGTTGGTGGGATGGTATGTGAGGACGAGGGGGATTCTTTTTTGGTTGTTATTGCGGGGAGGGGGTGTGAGGGATGAGTTGCGGGAAATGTGGGAGACACGGTTGAGGATGTTCTCGACCACTGAGGTTGGGGGATGTTGCGGTCCTTGAAAAACGAGGACATCTGAGATGTACGGGAATGGAATGTCTCATCCTGGGACAGATGCAGAAGAGGCGAAGGAATTAGGAATAGGGGATGGCATTTTTGCAGGAAGGTGGGTGGGAGGAGGTATATTCTAGGTAGTTGTGGGAGTTGGTGGGCTTGAAATGGACAACGGTTTCTAGCTGGTTGCCTAAGATGGAGACAGAGAGGTCGAGGAAGGTGAGGGATGTGTTGGAGATGGTCCAAGTAAACTTAAGGTTAGCGTGGAAGGTGTTGGTGAAGTGGATGAACTGTTTGAGCTCCTCATGGGAGCACAAGGCAGCACCGATACAGTCATCAATGTAATGGAGGAAGAGGTGGGGTTTAGGGCCAGTGTAGGTGCAGAAGAGGGACTGTTCCACATAACCTACAAAGAGGCAGGCATAGCTTGGGCCCATGCAGGTACCCATGGCCACCCCCTTTGTCTGTAGGAAGTGGGACGCATTGAAAGAGAAGTTGTTGAGGGTGAGGACGAGTTCGGCTAAGTGGATGAGGGTGTCAGTGGAGGGGGACTGGCGGGCCTGTGGAACAGGAAGAAGCGGAGGGCATTTAAGCCATCTGGGTGGGGAATGCAGTTGTATAGGGACTGGACGTCCATGGTAAAGATGAGGTGTTGGCGACCAGGGAATTGGAAGTTCTGGAGGAGGTGGAGGGCGTGGGTGGTGTCACAGACGTAGGTAGGGAGTTCCTGGACCAGAGGGGAGAAAATGGAGTCCAGATAGGTGGAGATGAGTTCGGTGGGGCAGGAGCCGGCGGAGACAATCAGTCAACCAGGGCAGTCAGGTTTGTGGGTTTTGGGATTTATCTCTGCTTCTATTAACTGATCTTTTCTTTCTAAAATGCTAACTGAAATAATATTCATGACAAAATTCATCGTTCTAACTTCTAAGCAGTCTAAAGCTTTCAGGTATTTTTGAGACCTTAATAATCACTAATTGCACGAGATCCTCCAAAGGAGTTCTATCCTGGAGCAATATTGAATCTTGTGGTTACGTAACATAACTTTGAGCATTCAAGCTTTATGTTGGTATTTCATCGATTACATGTGTTTTCCTTGATTGGGTGAGATTTAGAGGGCCTTTAATTACAGTTGGGAGTTGCTTCATTGTGTTGAAAAGTTGAGATAGTTACAGAGCTTTTGTTAGTCGCCTTATGCATTGAATCCCTTCAATTACTATATTTCTGCGCTGTCATAATTCCTATTCATTTCCTTACCTATTGATGCCAGGATCGGAACTGTCATCACTTACAGCAATCTCCAATGTTAATTGCATCTCCAATAGCATACACCTCAATGGTTCCTGAACGTCCTGTATATTCCTGATTTTCTACAGGACCACACATCGAACATCCTGAACTTTTTATACCTGTGGTTTGTCCACCTCCTGGAAAATACAATCAAGGAAATTTCAGCCCCATGATGGAACACACCAGACTTTGCATGACATTCAAGCTTGAGAACACTGAGATCGAGCTCAAGCAGCTGGACATACATTCTGCACAGATCATTTCCCAGACATTCCCGTATACATGGGAATTTCAAGCAACAGGTCCGATTCCTTTATATATAAACTCATAAAATTTCTATTATCTCTTTTGGAATTTGGTTTGTACTCTGTGTAAACTGTGAATATTAAGGAATGACTCTGGACCTCAATTCTTAAGTCTAACTGTCTCCTACTTTCTCCTGGACCATTTCTTGTTTTCCATCATTGTACCAAATTACTCGAATTAAGTAAAAAATGAATTAAGTACCCTGAATTGGAGGTATATGTGAGAACTCAATTCCATGCTGCTCTCTCAATACATAGGTAGAAGTCTTTTTAATTATCCCCTCATTGAAGTTCCATGTTTATCATAAGGTGTAAATTTGCTGTTAATAATTCTTAAACCAGAGTCAATCAAGAGTCCCGCTACCCATCAAAACTGAACACATTGAAGTGAGAATTAATGAGGAAATGGAGCTGCTTGATTTTAACTGCTCCCTTATTCTTCTTGCACTGATCCATAAGGGTTCAAATTCCACATGAGTTACTGATAAATTACACAACCACGAAGTATTAAATCCCATGTTGTAGAGCACCTTTTCTCACTTTTATTCTAAAATGATTTTGTATAACTTAATTGAGAAAGCACTCAACCAAATTATACATCTGAAACGTTACAAAATAGAGAAATACAAATTGTAATTTGAGGAATTTACTGCATGTTTACAGTTTTGAATACTCTCTAGTCAGCTTCATAAAATTTTATAAAATATTTTAATCAGCTATACTTTTCTCACCTGCTCTGAAGGAAATGCTTTTCCTCTATGGATTCAGTTGTTTGGCTTTTTGTTCTCTCGTTTCCTAAATAATGCATCATGTTTGATTTGTTCTGCAATATGAAGTAGAAAATTTATGAAGTAGCATCAATATGTTTTTATTATAGCTGTTTTTGTATCTGTATATTTCTTCTGCATTTTTTTTCTCTTTTTCCATGTCTGTATACCTGCCTGAATGCAGGAGTCAAAATCCACATATTAGTAACATGTTTAAGACAAAATAATACCTGAAAAATGCATGTTTAGCCTCTGAGGACAAGGTTAAAGATATTCCTTGCATATTTTTAGTTCAATTATGACAGTGTCAGAAAAATGCCAATTAAAATCTTAATTGTGGGTTTTAGTTTAATTAAGAGGACTTCCTTACAGATTCCACTCACACTAATCGAACAGAAAAATATGTCATGAAATCCAACTCAGTGAGAAATAAAAGACACAAATTGTCAGCAAATCTCTGATAAGTGAAAAATTAATAGGGCAGTAATAATAGTAGAGGAGAAAATTACTGCAGATGTTGGAATCTGTACTGAAAACAGAAAATGCTAGAGAGTATAACTGGTAAGGCAGCATCGATGGAGAGAAAGCAAGCTAACATTTCGAGTGTAGATGACTCTTCATCAGAGCTGACGCGCACTGTGAAGGGGGCGGCATTTATGTAAGAGTGGAGGGAGGTGGGGGATGGAGTGCTGGGGGATAAAGCACGTTGATAGCTCCGACTAAGTGATCAGAAAGTGAGAATGGCAGAATAACTGCCAGACTGGAAAGAACGACAGTCGCGCTGGGGTTGGGGAGAGGGGAGAGAGGGCATGTTGACAGAGAATGTAACAAGTAAAGCTAAAAGAAAGGGAAGGAATAGGAGTGGGTTTACAAATTGAAGGTGTTGAACTCAATGTTAAGTTCAAAATGTTGCACTCCGAAGATCGGATGTTGTTCCTCCCGTTTGCGCTGTAATTCACTGGAGCATTGCAGCAGCCGAGGGCAGACGAGTGGGGAATGCAAGCAGGACGTTGTGTTAAAATGACTGGCTATGGGAAGGTCAGGGTCATGCTTGTGCATGAACCAGAGTTTACCTGTAAAGTGGTCACCCAGTGTGCGTTTGCTTTCTCTCTTGTAGGTTAGGCCACACTGGGTGCAGTGAATATGGCATACAAGATTGAAAAAGGTACAGGTGAAATGCTGCTTCACCTAGAAAGGCTGTTCAGACCCTTGGATGGTGAGTAGGGAGGAGGTGAAGGGGCAGGTGTTGCCCCTTCTGTGGTTACATGGGAAGGTGCCGAGGAAAGTCAGGGTAGTGTTGGTGGTTGAAGAATTGACCAGGATGTCCCGGAGGTAACAGTCCCTGCGAAATGCAAACAGCAGGACTGAGAGGAAGATGTGTTTCATTGAGGTCTTCTGCTGGATTGTCTGAAATGGCGAAGAATGATACTTTGAAGGTGGTGGATGAAAAGTGAGGACAAGAGGGACTCGATCATGCAGTTGTGAGTGATGGAAAGAGGCCAGGGCACAAGCTTGGGTGATAGGTTGGATGAGGTTTAGGGCCCTATCAACCACAGTGAGCGGGAAACCATGGCTATGGAAGAAGGAAGCCATGTCAGCAACGCTGTTCCGTAAGGTGACAACGCCTGCCCCTTCACCTCCTTCCTAATCACCATCCAAGGGCCTAAACAGCCTTTCCAGTTGAAGCAGCATTTCATCCATACCAACCTCCAATCGTCAGTATTGTATTCACTGCACCCATTGTGGCCTTCTCTGCATTGGAGATACCAAACGCACATTGGGTGACCGCTTGGCAGAAAACCTCCAGTCCATGCGCAAGCATGACCCTGACTTTCTGGAGCTGGTCATCTTAACACAGCGTCCTGTTCGCATGCCCACTTGTCAGCCTTTGGTATGCTGCAAAGCTTCAGCGAATCACAGTGCGCACTGCAGGAGCAACATCTCAACTTCAGATTAGGCACTTTACAGCCTGCTGAACCTAACATTGAGCTCAACATTTTCAAATTGTGATACCGCTCCCATTCCTTCCTTTACTTTCAGCTTTATTTGTTACATTCTCTGTCACCGTTTCGTCTCTCCTCTCCCCACCCCAGTGGGACTGACTGATCTTTCCAGTTTGGCAGTTAGATATAACATTGATCTGCCATTCTCACATTCTGAACACGTTATCTAATCTATCAATATCCTTTCTCCCCTAGCACTCCATCCACCCCACTATTGTATAAATGTGTCCCCTCTGTACTTCACGTCAGCTCTGATGAAGAGCCATCTAGACTTGAAACATTAGCTTGGTCTCTCTCCATGGATGCTGCGTGACCCATTGTGATCTCCAGCATTTTTGTTTTCAGTCATAATATCAGAGAATCTTAATTACCCCAGTATTAACTGGGATCATTTTTGTCCAGGAAGAATTTAGGGAGCTGAATTCTTGAAGCGCATTCAAGGGAAATTGTTTGGAACAATACAGAGGAAGTCAAATGAAAGGGTGCAGTTCTGGACATTTTAGGAAAGGAAACTGTATAGTGAGGAGGCATTGTGACATATATTTCTTTTTTTTTACATAACTATGAAGAAGGACAGAGATAGAACAGCAGGTAGAGTTCTAAATTGGGACAAGTTCAAGTTTACACAACTGAGGTATGATTTAGCATAAATGAACAGGAAACAGTTACTTCCTTTATTCATTCACTGGCTCAGCCATCATTATTGCCCAAAGGGCAGTTATGTGACAACCATTGTTGTGGATCTGGAATCACATATAGGCCAGACTAGGTAAGGATGTCCTTCCCTTAAGGGCATTAGTTTACCAACACTTGACAGTAGTTTCATGGTCATCATTAGACTCTTAATTCCAGGTATTTATTGAATTCAAATTCCACCATCTGCCATGGCAGGATTTGAACCCAGAGCTCCAGAACATTACCTGGGTGTCTGGATTAACAATCCAGTGATAATACCATTAGGCCATTGCCTTGCCCTGAACATCAATTCCTAGCTGAACAGTGAGGAACATTCAAAGGGCAATTTCAAGAAGTCAAGTGAGTTCAGAGTGAACATGTGCCCAGAAAAGGTGAGATAGCTAAATCTAGATATCCATGGATCTTAAAGAGCTTACAAAGTGAGATAATGCAGAAAATGTAAGCTTATGTCTGACACTGAGAATTCAATACTACAGAAAGCCAAGAAGATTTTAAAAGATGCTACAATGAAATCAAATAGAAAAATGGGAAAGCAATGAGAAAGAATAAGTGAACATTTGTAAGTAACATCAAGGTGAACTCAAAGATGTTTTATTTATACAAAAGGATTAAGAGGATAACTAACCCATAGTAGATGCCATAAAAGAGAATAAAAGTAGCATATGTGTAGGATCTGAAGTTGTTGGGAAGGTTCTTAATGAATACTTCATAACTGTCTTCATAAAAAATGGGGTGAAGTATATTTATCATTAAGATGAAGGAGTTTGAAGTGTTGCATTTGATAAACACAGAGAAAGTGAAGAAATATTAATGGTTTTAACATCCTTAAAAGTAGATAAATCAGCAGGGCTGGATGAAATGTATCTCAAACCAGTAAAGGAAGTCAAGGAGGAAATAGCAGAAGGGCTGGCGATCATTTTCCAATTTTCTCAGATATGGTGCTGGTGGACCTTCGACATGATAAAATTGTTAATTTATTGCTAAGGGGTGCTGGGATTTATGGGGACCCTGCTATATTGAATAGCCTGCTGCGTTGAGAGTTAAACTGAATAATTACAGACCAAGTTAGTCTAACATCAACAGTGAGCAAAATAATGGAAGAAATTCTGAGAGACACTTAGAAAGGCACAGACTAATCATACAGACAGAATCCCCTACCCCTCCATCATTTCTGAAGAAAGGTCCAGACCCAAAACATCAGCTTTCCTGCAGACTAATCATAGATATTTACAAAAGATTTATTGAAGGGAGATAGTATCTGATTAACTTGATTGAATGTTTTGAAAAAGTAACAAGGAAGAATGATGTGGATAGTTCAATTGATGTAGTCTACGTGGAATTTAGCACCGTTTTTGACAAGGCCCCCCCTCCCCCAGAGACATGTTAAACAAAAGCCCATGGGATCCAAAATAATGTAGCAAGCTCGATACACATTTGATTCAGAGGGAGAAAGCAAAATGTAATTATTGACAAGTGTTTTTGTGACCAGAAATCTGTTTCCAGTGAGGCCCCACAAGGATCAATACTAGGCCTCTGTATCTTGTGATCATATTAATTTGTAAGTAACTGTAGGGAGTATGATCAAGAATTTTGCAGATGACACAAAAATTGACCGCAAAGTTGATAGAAGGATGCAATGCAGGAAGATAGCAACTGGTAAGATAGACAGACAAATGGCAGATGAAATTCACCCTGGAGAAGTGTGTGGTCATGTATTTGGAGAGGTCAACCAGGCAAAGAGATACACAATAAGTGGGAGAATATTAAAAGCTGTTGAAGAAGCCTGGGATCTTGCAGTGAATATTCACAGATCATTGAAATCAGCAAGGCAGGTTGATAAGGTGTTTGAGAAGCCATTTCCTTCCTTAGTTGAGGTTTAGAATATAAGAGATTGGAGGTTATTCTTAAGTGTCTAAATCATTAATTAGGCCACAACTTGTGTGTTTTATGCTGTTCTGGTCCCTCATTACAGAAGGGATGTAATTGAAGTAGAGAGGATATTCAGGAGATATATGAAGAATTGTCTAGACTGGAAAATTGCAACTATGAGAAAAGATTGGATAGATCGAGGTTATGTTTTGTGGAACAGAGGAGGCCAAGGGAGATTTAATGAGATATACAAAATTCAGAAGGGCTAGAACGGAATCTAAGAAAAGAATGCTTTTATCTTAGCAAAGAGGACAGTGGTTAGGAGCCAGGGATCCTGAACTTACTGCCTGAAAGAGTAGTAGGGTCAGAAACCTTTCAGTCATTGAAAGGTATTACATTATGTGCCACAATCTACAGGACTTTGAAACAAATGCCGGAAGGTGGGATTAGGCTCGGTGGCTGGTTTTTCAGCTGGCACAGACAAGTTGGACCCAACATCTTTATTTTCTGTGCCACAAATCTTATTTGATTTTCTATATGATTGGCACATTGAGGGCTAGGGTGAGTGTGAATATTGTTCCCCTAGGGATACTGAATGATACATACGTCAGACATTGGATGGAGATGGTATAACGAAATACAGCTAAGTTAATTACATATATCAGATCAGTGATTCATTGCATTGGCACAAAAATACTGAAATGCGGCTACAATCAATCAGCCTTATTACCTCAGGTCTCTTATCTTGTTGATACATAGTCTCCTGATACAGCAGACCTACAACAGTGAAGAGATATTAAGCTCATTGCTATTACTGAGGTACCAGTGAGGACACCAGATATGAAATATTACCTCACTAAGTTAGTTCTTATCTTGAAATCTAAATTTCCAGATTAATCCAATACATTCAGCAGTCTTAAAGAAGATGACTTACACCAATAAAATGACACAATTTTGTCAAGACCTGCTTAAAAAAATGCAGCATTAATATTCAAGACTGATTAAAAATTAATACTGACAAAATGCAGTAGAAAGAACAGTAGTATGCAAAAAGAACAACAGTGCATTGACTGATGCAATCTGATTACACCCACAGGACATAAGAAGAATGGATCAGATAGCATAAGCCTAGACTCAAAACATCTTAATCTTTCCTCATAAGACAACAACTTTATTTCAGGAATCAACCTGGTAAACCTTATCTTGCTTCTTTACTTTCAACGATATCACTCCATAAATAACTGCACATGTATTCTAAGTGGGTTGTCACCAACATCCTGTACAGTCATTGCAACACTTCCTAATTTGATACTTCAGTCCCTTTGACATAAAAGCTGACATTCAGCTTACCTTCTTAATTATTTGTTATAACTGTCACATTACTACTTGCATATCCTTCTCAACCTCTCCCTGACACATGGTGACACGAAGGTTAAACCACCGCCAGTTGTCTCTCTCTCTCTGGGAGAGCAGGACTATGGTGATTTTACCTTCATAACCGTTGCTAACATTTTTATCTCATAATAGAGGACAATCCGATCCCTAGTAGTATAGAACTCTGCGGTCTCTCCTCATTTATTTGTCACTGCTCCATTATTCCCACCAAAGTGAATAACATCATAATTTTTCACATAATACTGCATGTTGAATCTTTACTCCTTCTCTCAACACCTATCTCGCTGCAGGATTATAATGTCAGAAATGGGCAAGATGGTAGAAGACCAGCCTAATCAGAGTTCAATTGAACCACTTATATGATCAGTTAAAGACATCTTCCTACCTACACTTTACCAGATGCTGAGGTCATGCTGCAATTTGGGGAAAGCGCTAGTTAAAACCTGGCAAACTCTCAGCTCCAGGCGTGGTGGCCTCTCTGTTTAGGAGCACTTTAAATTACAACAGAGCATCTGGGGGCCTACCTCAATCTCTGGTGGTGTTGTTGGGGATGCACAACTGCTGACCCCTCAATTAGGCCAATCTCTCTATGGAGCAAACCTAATTGGCAGCCTCTCTCTACCTCAGATGCAAGTGGGTACATGTAGATTAAGAAAAGCATAAGCAGTGAGTAAAGTTCATGGGTGCTCTGATTCAAAATCATGAGCAACAATTAATGTTCTTGGATGCTCAAACTGTGTAAATATGAAAGCTTGATTCTGCTTGGACTATTTAATAAATATTACGCGCACTGTTTTTGGTCACATTTTCAATCCTTCCTGTCCTATCTTGACAGATATCATCTATGACCTTGCTTGCTCAAGGGCTCACAAGAAATGGATACGTATAAGATTGACACAAGCCTCTCTTGTGTATCCCTAGTTTCTCCTTGCCTTTATTGCTTACATTTCTCATCTTCTGCTGCCTGTTCAGCCACCTTCTTCACATCTTACCATTGGAGGAGGCGTTATCAATGATGTCATCATTATTTTTAGCCTCCCATCTGCCATACACTTTTATTTAGAAAACAGCAGGCCACCATGATGTGCAGGGCTCTCACTGGTCACAGCGAAGGGCTCCAACAGACCAGTGTAGGTACCTGAATCTCATCTTCAGCATTGGCCTGCTTCATGGTCACTTATGTGGACACATGGAAGATGTTGTATCTCTCTTTGATTGCAATGTGAGGGATCCTCCCAGGTATAAGTAGCCTTGGCTTTAATGGGGAAGTTACATTAGTGAGAATTCAATCCTGAATGCCATTGGGTAGGAACAGCTCAGTCACCTGGGACTGCCAAAGTGTAGAGGTGTTATGGCTGCTTCCCAGGTACTGTGCATATAACTGGAGGGATTGGTTTCAGTTATTACAGAGCTGTTGAACATTGATGAAATGGAATGCCTTTTTGTTATTAAAGGTCTTTGCTGGAACCTGTGGGAGCCTTGTTAGCCACACACACGCACTTGGTGACGTCTTGCATGTGGGGGAATCCAGCAATGGCCGTGAGATCAATAGCATTTCGGGATGTGGAAATTGCTGGTAAGACAGATCTTTATTGCAAATCTCAACTGCCGTCAGAAGGTAGTGATGGTCCACCTATTGCCCTGCTTCTGGTCCATATTTTTCAGATATTACTATAAATTTGATAGGTAGAAAATTATAGGACTTTGACCCAACAATATTTCCAGATCTGGGCAGTGTGTGAATAGAGGGGATCTTGTTGGCTATAGTGTTATTGGCTTGCGCTTGATAGATAAAGCAAAGACATTGAGGAATCAGGGCTTCCTACAGAAAACCCAACCCAACTTATTTTCATAGCAAAGGTATTTCTATGTTCCTTCCAGGACCTTTGCTGGCTAATAATTGTCTCCACATGTTGATGTTTGGGGCACCGCAATGGTGTTATGATAGTGTTTGATGAGTTCAAGGAAGTCTTGATACCCTTCTGTCATCAAATTTGAGCTGTGGCAGCACTAAAATCACAATGAGGGATATTTTTTGTTTTACCTGGCAGTTCTTCTATATTTGGTATTTTCTAGCATTTGGAAGAATGAGAGGTGATCTCATTGAAAAATGTACAATTTTATACAAGCTTAACAGGTTGTTTCCTCTATCTCATGAATCTAAAACATGGGGGCACTATATATATGGGGTTATAGGGGGTTAATCGTTTAGGACTGAGATTAAAAGAAGTTTCTTTATGAATCTTTGAAACACTCTTTCCCAGAGGTATGTGGATTCTGCGTGGTTGAATCATATTTAGCCTGAAGGAACAGTTGTTTGGTCTCTCAGGGAATCCAGGGATATTGGGACTGGGTAGGAAAGTGAAGGTGAGGATGAAGATCCATCACGTATGTCATTCATGCATAACCATATTGTTTAAGTTGTGTTTTATTAATTAATTTAGTCATTTTGATCCAACCAGCTTATGCTTATTGGGGGTGAATATGTAGTTCTTCATGCCAGATATCTTAGAACATATTATCAGTTCTTCCATCAGTTCTACTTCCTTTTCTTTACTTTGGTGGCTTTTTTTTTCCCACTTCCTTACCAGTCTGCTGCCAGCAGAGAATAAAAACAATTTTATTTCAAAGGTCAAACAATGCATGGAATTGATGTTAAGCTCATTCAATTTCATGAGTTCAAATTGAATTTGTTCGGAGGATTATACTTATTGGAAGCAGGTTCACTACAGTATTAAAGTGCTTCCTTGAGGATGAATGGAAATGGACAGCCAATGTACAGCAGATATTGACATTGTCTGGCAGGTCAGGAGTAACAACAGCTTTCATTTATGAAGCGTCATAAATGTATAAAATATCCTAAGGCTCTTCCCAAAACGATAATCAGACAAATAAAAATTCACACAAAACCAAGGAAGGAGACTTTAAAATTGATCATCAAAAGATCAGTCAAAGATAAGTTTTAAAGATCTTAAAGTGGAAGAGATAGAGTGGTTGAAAACATAGGGAGGAAATTGCAGACCGTAGGGGTTAGGAAACTAAAGACATTGCTGCAAATGCTCAGGAAAGGATGTTGTGGAAGAACAAGTGTTCATGATTGGTAGAAGACAGAATTCACAGACCACAGTAAGGTTGGAGGAAGGAATAGACTTGGGGTGAGGAGGAGGGAATATTGGTGAGGCAAGGTCATACACGAGTCTGGAAACAAGAATAATAGTCCATTATCTGTCTCACTCCTGCCATTGAGGTAATATCTGGAGATGCTGGACCCTAGGAATATGAGTATATTATCATTTACTCACACCCAGGAATAGCACTATGGTAAGAAACATAAGCAAACTCATAGAATGGTTACATATCAGAATTCAACACCTCAAGGCAAGTTGAAGAATGTACTGAGAGAGTGGATTATGTGGAGGTGATTATAAGGGATGTGGAATCTGTGAACTCACCACTTCCTTCTGACATCACAAGATGGCTTTTCTTAAATATTACACTTTTGGTTGCATGATAACAAAAATTATTTGACGTTACTTTGTAAAATAAGTGTTGGTTAAAAAAGGATATAATGAACTGATGATAAAGTTAACCCATTTCTATATGTTATTCTCAATTGTCAACTGAATTGAAGAATGGCCTTGGCTTTAGAAATTCCATAATATCATCCAGCTAAAACTATTTAATTAGCACATAGTTTCACTGGTGCAGATTTTCACTGTTCTCGATTAACTTCTCAACTTATTAACATCAGTACTTCCATACAATCATGAATTTATATGGGCAGTGAGCAAATTAGAGTACACAAACTTCTCACAATCTTGAATATGTCTGGGTCCTTATGCAAGCTGTCATTATTCTTCACCACAGCTCACACGACTTTCTCAGAGAAAAAGACTGATCTACTGAATAAATTCAGGACCACAATGTTCACGAATCGATTACTGAGAATGCTGCACATTTCCCTTTGTTATCGAAAATGGCAATTGTATTTTTTTTTCCTTCATTCATGCAATGTCGTTGTCACTGGCTGGACCAGCATTTATTCCCCATCCCTAGAGGCCTAGAGAGCAGTTAAAAGTCAACTACATTGCTGTGGGTCTGGAATCATGTGTAGGTCAGACTAGAAAAGGGTGGCAGATTTCCTTTCTTAAAGGACATTTGTGCACCAGATGAGTTTATCCTGACTATAGGGAATGATTTCATAGTCATCATTAGTCTTTTAATTCCAGATTATTATTGAACACAAATTCCACCATTTGTCATGGCAGGATTCAAACCCACATCCCCAGAACATTACCTGAGTGTCTGGATTAATAGTCTAGCAATAATACAACTAGAGCATCACCTACCCGTATTCTGTACTTTATGTCTTGAAGATATGCAAAGGTGATAGTGTTGAATTTTCACATTTCTGTTACAAGTGACCTATTCAGTACATTTTAAATATCTGCTCCTATACTTACATCAGCTACCCTGGTCAGTTGTACTCTCTCCAAATGACCATATCCATGCTTATCTAATTACACACACAGGCCAGAGTGCTGACAACCACACCAAACTGATCATTTGAATACAACAATAATCATTTCTCACATGCATTGTATCATCTGTGTTGTGTTCTAACATGGCTGTGGATTCAAATTTTAGACCTGTTCTCCACAATGCAAGAAAGAATGAGTTGTCTGATTTTGCTACAACTGCCCAGTCTTTCCAGTTTGCCTTTTGTCCTTGGCTGCTTGCGTTCTTAGCTGTTCTAAGCTATTTGCAATTGCTCCCTAAATCTTCAGCACTTTTCTCCCAGTTTGTGTGGGACATGCAACATTTCCTAAAATTCACCTTCAAGGAGTCCTTGAGCATCAATCTCAGCCTATCTCACAGATGGCATCCAAGTTTAAGTTGTGAACATATAACTTATCCACTCCATCTGATCTGGTGTGTGATGGTGCATGCTTCAACTCAGATGTTTCTGCTCTTTGAAGTACCTCTGTATGATGTATTCAATCATTCTGTTTGGTGACCATGATATTCCAAACATATCCTGTGTATAATAAAATGTGAGGCTGGATGAGCACAGCAGGCCCAGCAGCGTATAATCTATTTAACCACTTAACAGATAGTCCATGACTTACAAGCATACAGGAGGGAAGACACTAAGATTTGTTCTCAATTTAATATCTTATTTCATCCACCGTCACTTGCAGAAATGAAGCAATGTTGAGTATTCTCTGACAATTCTATTTGTTACTACATTGTGAATGCAGACATTTATGTAACAGCTTCCAAGATCAATTGAGTGACTGACAGCTTTGAGGGTTTTGTCATTGACAGCTATAGTTTGTTCTATTAGGCAGTTGTCAAACATTTTCATCTTGCGTTCTACAGAATAGATTACAAAATGTCCAAATTCCAAATGGAATTAGAACAGCTAAGAATGCACCCACCACCCTCTGTGTAAAGAACTTTCCACGCATATCTCCCTTAAACTTTCCTCCTCTCACTTTGAACTCATGACCCCTAGTAATTGAGTCCCCCACTCTGGGAAAATGCTTCTTGCTATCCACCCTGTCTAAACCCCTCATGATTTTGTAGACCTCAATCAGGTCCCCCCTCAATCTCCGTCTTTCTAATAAAAATAATCCTAATCTACTCAACCTCTCTTCATAGCTAGCACCCTCCATACCAGGCAACATCCTGGTGAACCTCCTCTGCACCCTCTCCAAAGCATCCACATCCTTTTGGTGATGTGGCAACCAGAACTGTACACAGTACCCCAGATGTGGCCGAACCAAAGTCCTATACAACTGCAACATTACCTGCCAACTCTTGTACTCAATACCCCGTTCAATGAAGGAGAGCATGCCATATGCCTTCTTCACCACCCTATAGACCTGCGTTGTCACCTTCAGGGAACAATGGACCTGAACACCCAGATCTCTCTGTTCAAGCTGACACATTTCATCTGCTTAGTTTCTTTGGCTTGCTTCCTGGAAAACTATTACAAATATTTTGACCTTTTTCTTTGCATTGATGTGCTGGGATACCCAATTGTTAAAGATAGGAAACAACATTGATAGTTCTTCGGGCAGCCAACTTATACTGCATCATTGGACTCACCAACTACAGAACTCTGGTGTCTGTCTCCTTAATCAGAAACTTTGGTTTTCCAATCTCAGTTCCAGATTACAGGAGAGTCAGTTTCCTTTCTCAATCTCCCTAATTTGAGACTGTTATGAAGTAAACAAACTTGGAAATCATGGATCCCATAATAAACCCCATATAAGTGATTTGTTGGTATCACATTCTTTGAACTTTTTTTATGGCTTTCTCCTCATGTCCACTTTTTAGCTCCTACCATACACATCCTGTAATATAGGGCCACAGGTGAGAGCAAAGTGGGGATTATGAATCAGATGCAATTATTGATCCAGCTTGAAGCAAATTAGGCTGCATCCCTGTAATGGGACAACTTCTAACTCACCCACACCTTACATCCTAATATGTACTGAATAGAGAACAGAATCGCTATCATTGTCACCTGCACTCGAATGAGCACAGTGAAAAGTTTGTAATGTCCCCTCTCCACACCATCTTAGGTACAGGGTACCTAGGTACAGAAACTTAAAGTTTTGTTGCAGAATTGAATTAGTGAAAATAAAAACTAGCATAGGGATACAAAGTTTGAAATTCAGAAGGAGAACAAAAAGTGTCTTCAAAGTAATCAAGTTCTGGTCCATTTTCACTGAGTCTGTGTCCACCAAGCTTCAGAACACAAGGCCTCACTGTCTCCATGCACCGGCCTCTGACCAGGACTCGCCTCAAGGACTTGTTCACCATGATTGGCCTGGCTTGTTCTGCTTCTGCTCGTTCTTCTCCTGTTTCGGTTCCAGCTGTGACTTGGCTCCCAGCTCAGCCCACGCTAGCTCTGCTTTCACTTTAGCTGCAAATTGTTTCTGGGATTCAGCCCACACACACACTGTTGCTGCTCCGGGCTCTGGTCATGACTTGATTCCAGCATTCAGCCTGTGCTTACTCTGCTGCCATTTCCAGCTGGGACTCACTTCCGGGACTGGTCCGTCAGGCTGCGACTCGTCTCCTGTGCCAGTCTGGTCTCAGACTCCATTCTCCATTCCTTCCAGGTAGGGTACTTTAAGAAGTAAGAGTTGGGTGGTAAAGGAAGAAAAACAGCAGCAAGTGGGAAAACAAAGTGGAAAAGAAACAGGTAAGCAGAAGATCTCTAGCTGAAGCGCCTTACTCTATCACGATCTTAACTGGAAATATGGATGCTGCTTAAAACCCAAAACGATATGTAAGGGTGTGAGGAAGAAATTAAATTTTTTGTACCACAGTCAACACTGAAGTTCCTTCAGTACTTTGCAAGCTTTCCTCTAATAAGGTGGGGAAAGCTGGAATTGTTGTAATACTTAGATCCATAAAGTTAAGCTCGCAATCAATCTTCTAGATAGTAAATTACACCTTCTGGTTTGTAGCTTCAGGTGGATTTCCTTGGTGTAAAATGAATGCCAGAGATCCTGATGACAGTGTGGTCTGTTTCATGTAAAGGTCCGCAGTCAATGCAAAATTTCACAATGTGCATTGCTGATATCCAATATTACAAACATTGATTAATATTAATGATAAATCTTTAACTAACTTGTTCATTTTTCAACCATCATCGATTATGTTTCGCTTTTCTTTCCACACATGAAGAACTAAATAATGTACAGTGAAAAATAACAAACCGAAATCAACACGATGAATATTTGCAAATGCTGTTCTATCCAACTCTATTAATGGTAATGAAAAGAAATGTGATTTATCAGGAAATGTGTAATATGTTTTGCTTATACTTCTCAAGCAGAGAAACTGCTGCTTAATCAATAAAATATAAAATACTCAGCCCCTGTAGCTGTGAAGTGCACAAATCTTTAGAAAAAAGGTACAAAAGAGTTGCCTGCCTCTTTGTAGGTTACGTGGAACAGTCCCTCTTTCGCACCTACACTGGCCCCAAACCCCACCTCTTCCTCCGTTACATTGATGACTGTATCAGCGCCATCTCGTACTCCCACAAGGCGCTCGAACAGTTCATCTACTTCACCAACACCTTACACCCCAACCTCACGCTCACCTGGACCATCTCCAACACATCCCTCACCTTCCTGGACCTCTCTTTCTCCATCTCAGGCAACCACCTAGAAACCAATATCCATTTCAAGCCCACCAGTTCCCACACCTACCTAAAATACACCTCCTCCGACCAACCTTCCTGCAAAGATTCCATCCCCTTTTCCACATTCCTTTGTCTCCGCCGCATCTGCTCCCAGGATGAGGCATTCCACTCCCATACATTTCAGATGTCCTCGTTTTTCAAGGACCACAACCTCATCCCCGCAGTGGTGGAGAACACCCTCCACCATGTCTCCCGCATTTCCCACAACTCATCCCTCACACCCCGTCACTGCAATAACTGCCAAAAGAGTATCCCCCTCTTCCTCACGTACCAGCCCACCAACCTCCAGATCCAACGCATCATCCTCCAACACTTCCGCCATCTGCAATCCGACGCCACTACCAAAGACATTTTTCCATCCCCACCCTTGTCTGCTCTCCGGAAAGACCACTCTCTCCATGACTCCCTTGTCTGCTCCACACTCCCCTCCAACCCCACCACACCCGGCACCTTCCCCTGCAACCGCAGGAAATGCTACACTTGCCCCCACACCTCCTCCCTCACCCCCACCCCAGGCCCCAAGAAGACTTTCCACATCAAGCAGATGCTCACCTGCACATCTGCCAATGTGGTATACTGCATCCATTGTACCCGTTGTGGCCTCCTCTACATCAGGGAAACCAAACGGAGGCTTGGGGGCCGCTTTGCAGAACACCTATGCCCTGTTCGCAATAAACAACTGCACCTCCCAGTCGCGAACCATTTCAACTCCCCCTCCCATTCCTCAGATGACATGTCCATTCTGGGCCTCCTGCAGTGCCACAATGATGCCACCCAAAGGTTCCAGGAACAGCAACATATTCTGCTTGGGAACCCTGTAGCCCAGTGGTATCAATATGGATTTCACAAGCTTCAAAATCTCCCCTCCCCCCACTGCATCCCAAAACCAGCCCAGCTCATCCCCGCCGCCCTAACCTGTTCTTCCTCTCACCTATCCCTTCCTCCCACCTCAAGCCGCATCTCCATTTCCTTCCTACTAACCTCATCCCACCCCCTTGACCTGTCCGTCCTCCCTGGACTGACTTATCCCATCCCTACCTCCCCACCTACACTCACCTCTACTGATTCCATCCCTGCCTCTTTAACTGTCTGTCTCCTCTCCACTTACCTTCTCTGCTCTTCATCTTTGATCCAACTCCCCCTCTCTCCCTATTTATTTCAGAACCGTCTCCCCCTCCCCCTTTTCTGATGAAGGGTCTAGGCCCGTTCATCCAGCTCTACACTTTGTCATCTCAGATTCTCCAGCATCTGCAGTTCCCATTTTCTCTGATACAAAAAAGATGGATTATGATACAATTCACAAGCCTGAATTTCCAATTGCCAGCTTGCTTAAATATTCAACAGATTCTAATATCCTTCACAAATCTTCACTGGGCTCAAATGTCATTGAAACGGCTACTCAGTAACATTTGCTCCACACAAGTATCAAGCAATGACAATTATCAGCTGAAGAGAAGGGAACCACCTCCCCTTGACACTCAATTGTATTGCCATTTCCAAATCTCCGACTATCAATGTCCTGGGGTGGGGGGTGTTTGACATTCACTTGAACTGGACCAGCCAAATACACACTTGGGCTACACAAACACATCAGAAGGTTGAAATTCCGAGGTGAGTAACTCAACTCCTGACAATCTACTGAGACTGCAGGATTTGAGTTATAAGGATAGGCTGGGACTTTTTTCCCTGGAACGTTAGAAGTTGAGGGATAACCTTATAGAGACATAGAAAATCATGGGAGGCAAAGATAAGGTGAATAGAAAAGATTTTTTTTTTCCCTGGGATAGGAGAGTTCAAAACCAGACGGCATGGGTTTAAGGTGAGGGGGAATGATTTAAAAGGAACCTGAAGAGAAACTTTTTCATGCAGAGGCTGGTTTGTAGATCGAATGAGCTTCCAGATGCTGTGGTAGATGCAGAGATAGTTACAACATTTAAAAGACATTTGGACAGGTACATCGATAGGAAAGGTTGACAGGGATATAGGCCAGGCAAGTGGGAATTGTTTAGTTTGAGAAAGCTGGTCGGCGTGGTCAAGTGGGCTGAAGGGTCTGTTTCTGTGCTGTATGACTCTGTGACTATCAACAAGGTACACATCAGTGGTGTGATTAGCCTGGATGAGTGCAACTCGAACAATGCTCAAGAAATTCAACACAATCTGTGACAATGCAGCCCACTTTCTTCACAACCAATTTGCCACCTTCAACATTCACTCCCTCCATGACCAACACAACATAGCAGCAGTGTGTTTCATCTACAGGTAGCAATTCATCAAGCAATTCATCCTTCAAGAGCAATCTCAAATCAATGAACTCTCTCACCTAGAAGGACAAATGCACGCAAACTCTACCACCTGCAAATTCCCTTTCAAGACACACATCACCCTGACTTGGAGCTTCACTGCCATTCCTTCACTGACACTGGCTCAAAATGATGAAGCTCTCTTTCTAACGGTACTATATGTGTTTTTACACCCCAAGGATTGCAGAGATTCAAGTGCTGGTTTGCCACCACGTTCTCAAAGGGGCTTAGAGATGGGCAATAAATAATAGCCTAGCCAGTGAAACCCATAACCTGTCAGCATACATAAAACATGCTCAGAGTTGACTACTGGAAAGAGATTTACAAGAAGTGTTATGACAACAAAAGCAGCGTAAAGGTAAGGTAAGCATATCCTCTCTCTTATAGAAAACCTGAAGATTGATGTGGTTGTGCATTTGAGGTGAAAGTGTGATTTGAGCTCATTCAAAACTCTTCCATTGATACAGAGTTAAAATTGGACACTGATATACTAAGCATTTGAATGAAACAAGGAATGACTCACATGATCCAGATTTTCAATTCAGTGCCGTCTGGCATTATCTCAATGTATCTTAATGAAGGTATAGAGATAATTTTACCACTGCCTTGTTCATAGTTTCAATGAAATGAAGTAAATAAAAAGAATCACAGTCAAGTTAATTAAATGGCAGATAAATACAATTATTTCATTAATAAATTTACTTTTTTAACAAAAAGACAATGACAAGGCAAGGCAAAGAATAGATCAAGCCATACCGGGAGGCACCTTGATGGCACTTTAGCAAATAAGAGTCAAGGTAAAGTCATAGTCCTACCAGACAAACAAGCTGCTCTCTCATTAGAGAGAGATGACTGACAGTTTAACCTGACAGTGAACATGGTGTCAGGTGAGGGGAGAGGATGAGAAGGAGGATCCTTTGTGCTAACCTGAGGTGGTGCTGGAATTGAACCCAAGCTGTTAGCACCACTCTGCAGCTGTCCAGCCAACTATCCCACCCCCAAAAGACTATAGTTTAAAGCATGGAAGCCCTTGGAAGAAGCTGCTTTATATCAATACAATATCATGTTTGAATAATTGAAATCCTGAAACAGGACAACAGATGTTGGGCTCAAGAAGAACTTTGTCTGGCACAATACTTTCAAGAAATTCACGCAGACTCTCTGTGTAACAATTTTATTCCCATTAATTTTGCTGAATGATAAATCATAGAGGTCAATAACCAAATTTCAGATATGTATTTCTTGTGACTGCACTTTGTGACAGGGCATGCGTTCAGAAAAATTATCCTTATATTCGTTCCAGGTTTGGGGGTCAGTTTTCCCATTGCTCTTCTTCATTCTCATATCATGTCATTAACTCATATTCCAATTATTGGCCCTTTATTCTCTCACACTGCTTTTCTGATTTGCTCTGTTCTCACTCTTCACATATTGTTACAATTATGTTTCCCCTATATTCTCTCAATGGAATAATTTCTTTCTTTGCACGTCTCTTACATATATAATCGCTAAACGTCTGTGAAAATTTAAACCAGGAAAATTGACTTGCAGTGGCTAAGGTACCATCTTGGAAAATGCAGCAGAAAATGGTTGCCCCAATGCTAGTACTTAGTTATGAAAGTCTCCACGCATGGACACGTTCTTTCCATTTCTAAAGGACAAAATCCTACATATGAATGAATGAAAATTTTAGCACATTTAAATAAGCTATGTATGTAAACGATCCATTTCAGATTATCTAAAAGTGAATGTGTATCAAAATTGTGAGCAACAGATGATTTAACCATTTTAAACTACTACTGCCTACTAACAACATGAGTGGTACTCACCACCAACAGGCTGCTGACATCAAGCCAAAATGATGCTGTGTTTACCTTATGTACGAGTAATGTAATATGAGAATTTCAGTGCCACTATGATGCCAAGTACAAGTGCTGTATGCTTCAATGACTGGTGCACCATATCAAATAGAGTGTCCCCTCAGCTGTTCACAACAGAGTACTGACCTTATATAACCAGCCTGTGCTTGCAAAACTCAGAATATAATGTCCAAAATTAGTTGGAATTTTGTGATTGGGCAACTTCTGCTAAATAATCCAAACTTCTGCTACGAGTTTCACTCATAATAAAATCAAAATGATCAGTCGGCCTCCCATTACAGAGCCATTGAGTCATAGAGATGTACAGCACAGAAATAGACCCTTTGGTCCAACTCGTCCATGCCAACCAGATATCCTAAATTTAACTTGTCCAATTTGGCAGTATTTGGCTCATATCCATCCAAACCCCTTCTATTCATGTACCATCCAGATGAGTCTTAAATGTTGTAATTGTACCAACCTCCATCACTTCCTCTGGCAGCTCATTACATCACTCACCAGCCTCTGCATGAAAAAGTTTCCCCATAGGTTCCTTTTAAATCTTTCTCACCTTTCTTCACCTTAAACCTATGCCTTCTAATTTTGGATTCCTCTACCCTGGAGAAAAGATCTTGGCTATTCACCCAATCCATGTTCCTCATGTTTTTGTAAACCACTATAAGGTCCCCCCTCAGCCTCCGATGCTCCAGGGAAAATAGCCCCAGCGTATTCAGTCTCACCCTCTAGCTCAAACCGTCCAAACCTGGCAACATCCTCGTAATTTTTTATAGTTTCTTATGTGCGCCAGTAGCTACACACATTTGCACACAGATCCCTTTCATTTACAACAGAAAGAATATATAAAATTTTCAATTAAACAAAAGCTTGGGAGCAGCTCTAGTCTGGTACATTCTCAGTGAGAATGCCTTAACAAATCAGAGTCAACTTGTAAACTAGCATCTTTTTGTAAAGTTTATTGCTGTTCTCTTTAAGTTTTGGCATTCTTGCAGTTCTGTTCTAATGAAGTTAAGGTATAAAGCTTAATCAGCAAATCTCTTTCTTCTGCCAAATTCAGGTTCTTTCCCACCAAGCGATATAAATATATATGTAAGCAAATATAGTTAATTTTGTAATTATTTTGAAATATATTACTCTCACCTATTGTAGAAAAAGCAGCTCGTGTAATTGTGCTTCAATCCAACAGTGACACCTTGTGTTCAATCCACCGTTTAAAATCCACATTCAACCTCCGCCTTCACAAATTCTAATGTTTAACCAGTTCGTGTAGAATAATTATTTGTTCCCTTTCAACAGAAACTCAGATGATTTCATTGATTCAGTGGGTTGATTTTTAACTCTCTGCCTTGTCATAAAATAGACATTGTGACTCAACCATCCATTGCAGAGGCAACGTGATTTTCATTTCCATTGACATTGCAGACATAATCATGCCAGATTCCATAATGGATTGTTGATCTGCTAGGCAAAGACAGTAAGATGAAAATCTACTCCAATCAACTGAGAAGAAAGTAAAAGAGACAATTTATGAGGTACGTTGGTGACAAAAAATACACTATTAATATAAAATAGGAAAGCTTTCCAAAATGCATCATCAAAGTGTAATCAAATGAAAAGCAACATCAAGTCAAAGAATAATACATCAGGTATTACTAAAGGCTCGATCAAAAAATAAGTTTTAGAAAGACACAAAGTTAAAGCAGCAGAAAGGTTTAGGGATGAAAATTCCAGAACTTAAAGGCTGTTTGGTTAAAGCATATCTGCTATCAGTAGAAGACGGATAAGAGACTGACGTTTCAGGATGGTAGAGCTGTCAGAGGATTGTAAAGCTGTAGGAGGTTACAGAGATAGAGAGGGGTGAAATTTGAACACTCAGATATAAATATAAAAGGGGAGAAGTTAAGGTCCAGCAAGCGGATGTAGTTCAGAGAGCAGAAGGTGAATGAGATGTGCTGTAAATCAGCAAAACTGACAACAAAGCTATGCCTGAGCTCACGTTTATGGAAGGTGGACAATGGATGTCAGCTATATCAAGAGTCTGGACATGATAAAAGCATGGATGATAATTTCAGCAGTAGATAAACAGAGGAAGACTGCAAAAACAGGTGCTGTTATAGAGGCGGATATGATGCTGAAAGTTCGGCTCAAGGTAAAATAGCTTGCAGAGGTTGTGAACAATCTGTTGACTCAGTGTAGGACAGTTTGATTCGATTTGATTTATTGTTATCACGTACTGAGATACAGCGGAAAGTGTTATTTTGCGTGTTATACAGACATATCATACCATACAAAATGTGTCAGGGTCGCAGAACAGAGTGCAGATTACAGTGTTGCAGATACAGAGAAGGTGTGGAGAGAGATCAATATTACCATCTGAGAGCTCCATCCAAAAGTCTGATAACAGCAGGGAAGTAACAGTAATTTGTTTATCGGTAAGTAACTGTTCTTTAATTTGTTTGTAGGTGTATTCAAACTTCTACTTTGTCTGCCCAACAGAAGAGGGTGAAAGGGAGTACAACTAGGTTTGCAGACATCCTTGATTATGTTGATTGCTTTTCTGAGGCAGTATTGATGAAATCAATGGTTGGAAGGCTAGTTTGCATGATTGACTGACTATGATTGTGACTCTCTGTAGTTTCTTGTAGTCTTAGGAAAAGCAGTTGCCACACTATGCTGTGATGCATCCAGATAGAACACTTGCTATAGTTCATCTATAAAAATTGGTAAGAGGCTTTGTGGCCATGTCAAATTTCCTTAGCCTCCTCCTGAGGAAGTAAAGGCATTGTTGTGCTTGCTTGACCATTGCGTCAACGTGGATGTACCAGGGCAAATTGTTGGTAATCATCACTCGTAGAAATGTGACGCTCTCGATTATCTCCAGCATCACTGATACAGACAGAGGCGTGTCCTCCTCTCCACTTCCTGAAGCCAATGATCAGTTTCTTCATTTTGCTGACTTTGATGGAGAGATTGTTGTCTTCACACCATACCATTCAGTATGGAATCTCTTTCCTGTCCGCTGCCTCATTGTTTGAGATCAAAGCCAGGGAAGTGCGTAAAATCCATGGTGAAGAAAAATAATTTGTTTTGGCTTTGGTCTTTCCCAATGTTTAACAGAGAAATTTGGAGATCCTCCAGGATGAGCAGCTCTAAGGGTCGTGTATGTCTGTCCTGTGCACATTTTCTGATTGTTTCAACTTTATTCCAACCTACAGGATGTAGGTCTTGTTCATGTGAAATGGTTTTAGGTGGCAGAATGTATATGAAGGTCATTGGGCAGACAGAGGTATTTCCACCACTTCTGAAGCCCTTCATTTTTTATCTAAAATAATCTTATGATATTTAGGTTTGCTTGAATCTGGCTTGAATGGCTAAGTTTTCACATTGTGAGGTCAAAGGGTGTCAGCTACAAGTAAATGCAGTGGAAAAGCATCTGCAGGACTACTTGGAATCAGCGGACTGGATGGCATTCTGGTACTCAGCTAAAAACCTGGACAAGTACACCATTACTGTCATGGACTTCATGAGCAAATGTGTGGAGGACTGTGTGCCAAAGAAAGTCAATCCAGGTGCTTCCCAGCTGTAAACCTTGAAAGAACTAGGAAATCCACTCCCTGCTGAGGACCAGATATGCAGCATTTAAGTTGGTCAACCCAGACCAATAAAGAAAATCCAGATATGAGCTCCGCTAAGCATCAGAGATACCAAGAAGCAGTACCAGACTACGTTAGAGGCCCAACCAACCATACAGATTCCTGCCACCTGTGGAAATACCTAAAAAATATGATGGGATACAAAATGAAGCAGAGCAAGATAATGAAGAAAGCTACATCCCTCCCTGATGCGGAAAATGCTTTCTGTGCTTGGTTCGAGCAGAATGCTAATGGCATGGCAGCAGCTGTCCTCACAGCCCCCAGTACACTTATTCCCTCTGTCGCCACTGCAAATGCCAGATAAATCTTCCTGGGATTAAACTCAAGATGAAGGTTAGATAGATCTTAGGTTTACGGTAAAAGTTCGGCACAACATCGTGGGCCAAAGGGCATGTACTGTGCTGTACTGTTCTAGTACTCCTACTATACTCCCTGTACACTCACAACTATGTTGCCAAATGCCAAACAAATGCCATCTACATGTTTGCTGACGACACCACTGTGGTAGCACAGATACCAAACAGCGATGAGTCAGAATACAGAAAGGATACAGAAGGTTTGGTAACCTTGTGCAATGATAACAAATTCTCTCTCAACATCGGCAAAGTTAAAGAACTGATTACTGACTTCTGAAAGAAAGGAGGAGAACACACCCCCAACGACATTATTGGAACTGAGTTTGGGAGAGTGAAGAGCATCAAGTTCCTCAGAGTGACGATAGTCAACAACCCGGTCTGGACTTCCTACATTAGCATGACAATCAAGCAGGCACAACAACGCCTCTTCTTCCTCAGATGGCCCAGGAAATTTGGCACGTCCATAACATCCCTCACCAACTTCTACAGATGCACCAATAGAAAGCATACTTTCTGGGTGCATAACTGCCTGGTATGGCAACTGCTCATCCCATGGCTGTAAGAAACTGCAGAAGGTGATGTGCACAGTTCAGACCATCACTGAAGCCAACCTTCCATCCATGGACTCCATTGACATGGCGCATTGCCTTGGAAAGGCTGCCCACATCATCAAAAACACATCCCGCCCTGGCAATGTGCTCTTACAACCTCTTCATCAGGAAGAAGATACAGAAACTTGAACACACGAACCAGAAGGCTCAAGAACAGCTTCTTCTCTGCCAGTATTAGACTGATAAATACACTGTCTAACTTCAAATAATACTGTTCTTGTTAAAGTTGATCTTGCTTCGTGCCCGTCCTGTGCAGTGTAACCAGTATGCGTTACTCTGTCTAAGTTTTTTCATCCTTGTTTAGTATGATCTACCTGTACTGCTCGCAAACAACACTTTTCACTGTGCTTAGGTACTCATGACAAAAAATCAAATTAAATCAAATCAAATCAAATCTGAATACACAAAAGCTGTGTATAGAAGAAGTCTGAAGGACTGGATCCAGAATAGTTATCACATACAAATGAAAGAAATAAGAGGGAAATGAGAAAAAAAAACAAACCAGTAAAGAATATGGAACAAAGGTTTGTGGAGTACAGTGGGAGTGCACAATAAAATTGTTGAACTCAATGCTAAGTGAGAAGACTGGACAATGTCCTGTCAATGGGTACCATTTCTCAAGCTTGCATTGAACTTCATTTCACTACCAAATACAGAAAGTTCAAAGTGAAAGCAGGTGAAGAATAGGAATGTGACTGGAAGCTTGGGGTTAATCTGCGGGCTGGTCGGAGGAGTTCCATAAAGTGGTAACCCTCTCTGTACTTGGTCTCCTCACGATAGAAGATGCTACATTATGAATAGTGAATACAATATTCTCAACTTATAGAAGTATGTGCAAATCATGTTTCGCCTGGAAAGAGTGGTTGCCGTCTTGGCCAGTGAGAATGAAGAAGGCAAATGGTTAGGTGTTACATTTCCTCTACTTGCTTAGTAATTCCTTTCACGTTGCCATGTATTGCAATCAATTTTATCTTCATACAGTGTTTACACCCCTAGAATGCTTGTACAGAAAACTGGGTATATTCACACCATGCTGTATCATCCATTAACATAAGAAAATCACACAGTGGCTGGGCCCTACGCACAGGTGTGTGCCAGTGTGATAAGCTCTGTGTCAGCATCAGTGAAGACAAAAAAAATTAATAAATTAAATTCCACATCATTTATCTTTTATCCAGTAATTTCACATATTTGTTTGTTGCATCTGTTCATTTCTTCGCTCATATTTATTGTAGCATTCCATCTCATTAGCCACTTTGCACAATATTCACTCACATTACCAGGTTTATTTGTGAAAATTATTCATCAATTATGTTCTGCAATGGCACTGTTGAAATGTCAATATTTTTATCTCATCGGTTTTATTATTTGTAGCTCATTAGTTTGCCTCTTATTAACCGCGCACCATAATGTTTATTATTCAATTTAATGTACAGCTGTTAATCTGGTCCATTTAATTTACAATAGTATAATTTTGTATTGTGTCTCAATTACTGTCATTTATGCTATATTGTTTGTCATTCTAAATGACAGAAACAGAGGCCTTACAATTCCAAAAGGCCTGCTCAAGCAGCACAAGTATTTGCTGCAGACCTCCAGACTGTGCTAAATCTAATCCAAGACCCCCCTACTCTGAATTTTGTGGCCAATGATGACATCCATGCATGGGCTTGATAACAGGAGCTGATCCCTAAAATGGGGACAGGACCCATAATGGCATATTAATCGCTACCTGACTAAGGCCCTTAAGAGCTGGCACATGGCTCAGGGGTTTAGCAGCGACACCACAACATCAACTGTGTCTGCAACTCATAATTGCTTGTGACTCAATGTTGATCCACCATTGAGAGGCAGAAATGTGTGAATGGGGGGTGTTTTGGCCTGACAAGCAGGCAATTGTCTTCATGGGTGAAGGTTGTTGCATTCCAGCAGTGGGTGATGCAGTCAACATTTGCAGCAAGGAAGCACCACAAGAACTCACTGGAAACTGAGATACAGGCTACTAGACTAGGTGGGATTGAGGTTCACAAGGAAGAAGTATTAGAAATCCTTCAGAGGGTGAAGATAGATAAGTCCCCTGGGCCAGAAGGGATTTATCCTCGGATCCTCTGGGAAGCCAGGGAGGAGATTGCCGAGCCTTTGGCATTGATCTTTAACTCATCATTGTATACAGGAATAGTGCCAGATGACTGGAGGATAGAAAATGTGGTTCCCCTGTTCAAGAAGGGGAGTAGAGACAACCCTGGTAATTATAGACCAGTGAGCCTTACCTCAGTTGTTGGTAAAGTGTTGGAAAAGGTTATAAGAGATAGGATTTATAATCATCTAGAGAAGAATAAATTGATTAGGGATAGTCAGCACGGTTTTGTGAAGGGAAGGTCGTGCCTCACAAACCTTATTGAGTTCTTTGAGAAGGTGACCAAACAGGTAGATGAGAGTAAAGCGGTTGATGTGGTGTATATGGATTTCAGCAAGGCGTTCGATAAGGTTCCCCACAATAGGCTATCGTACTAAATGCAGAGGAATGGAATTGTGGGAGATGTAGCAGTTTGGATCGGAAATTGGCTTGCTGAAAGAAGACAGAGGGTGGTAGTTGATGGGAAATGTTCATCCTGGAGACCAGTTGCTAGTGATGTACCACAAGGGTCAGTGTTGGGTCCACTGCTGTCTGTCATTTTTATAAATGACCTGGATGAGGGCGTAGAAGGATGGGTCAGTAAATTTGCAGACGACTCTAAGGTCGGTGGAGTTGTGGATAGTGATGAAGGATGCTGTAGGTTGCAGAGAGACATAGATAAGCTGCAGAGCTGGGCTGAGAGTGGCAAATGGAGTTTAATGCAGAAAAGTGTGAGGTGATGCACTTTGGTAGGAGTAACCGGAAGGCAAAGTACAGGGCTAATGGTAAGATTCTTAGTAGTGTAGATGAGCAGAGAGATCTCGGTGTCCATGTACACAGATCCTTGAAAGTTGCCACCCAGGTTGACAGAGCTGTTAAGAAGGCATACAGAGTTTTAGCTTTTATTAATAGAGGGATCGAGTTCCGGAACCAAGAGGTTACGGTGAAGCTGTACAAAACTCTGGTGCGGCCGCACTTGGAGTATTGTGTGCAGTCCCGGTCACCGCATTATAAGAAGGATGTGGAAGCTTTGGAAAGGGTGCAGAGGGGATTTACTAGGATGTTGCCTGGTATGGAGGGAAGGTCTTACGAGGAAAAGCTGAGGGACTTGAGGCTGTTTTCATTACAGAGAAGAAGGTTGAGAGGTGACTTAATTGAAACATATATAATAATCAGATGGTTAGATAGGGTGGATAGGGAGAGCCTTTTTCCTAGGATGATGACAGCGAGCATGAGGGGGCATAGCTTTAAATTGAGGGGTGAAAGATATAGGACAGATGTCAGAGGTAGTTTCTTTACTCAGAGAGTAGTAAGGGAATGGAACGCTTTGCCTGCAACGGTAGTAGATTCGCCAACTTTGGGTACATTTAAGTCGTCATTGGATAAGCATATGGACGTACATGGAATAGTGTAGGTTAGATGGGCTTGAGATCGGTATGACAGGTGGGCACAACATCGAGGGCCGAAGGGCCTGTACTGTGCTATAATGTTCTATGTTCTATGAAACACACTTGGGACACACAGCAAGCCACCAAGTTCAATCCAATGTCAAACTCTCCCAACACTGACAAAATACCTGAGGAGGTGAAAATGGCCCTTAATTGGCCACTTAAAATCTCAGTTGGCAGCCAAGCTGGAAAAACAGCATCGCATTGTGAACAGCCCACCTGCCAATACTTCCCCAGTCATTCTGTCGCCCCTCTCTCGTTCCCAGCTCATCATTAATAGGCCAAAAAATTTCATTTCCTTGCATCAAATATGAGCAGCAACTTCTCATTATTCAGAACATTACTAATAGCTAGTTTTAGCAGATTACTAACTCCTATCTCTTTGCTCACATTTCAAAATCTTTCCAAGTCAGATGCTATATTCTCAGTTAGTTATGAGATGAAATCTGTTAAAAGATGAAAGGCAGGAGAAACTAACAAGCAAAAGTAATAAACACTCCAAGGCAAAAAAGATAAGGTTTGTAACTAGTAAAGAAATAGAAGATCTGTCTCGAAGAGATACCGATGGGAATAGCCAAATCGTCAGAAAAAGCGACAAACATTGAATCCGAAGGCTGTAAAGCCCCAAGCTGATAAAGGATATGTTGTTCCTTGAGCTGACAGTAAACTTAGTGTCATAGTATGGAATAGCAATGGAAGTGTAAGAATGGTTGTGCATTGAAGTTCAGGCAACGCTTGTAGATTGAATGGAGATATTCTGCACATTGATTACTCCGTGCGCATTTGGCTTTCCCAGTGCAGAGAAATCTGCAGTATGAACAGCAAATATATTAAATCGGAAGAAGCACAGTGTAAATTGCAGTCTGCATGCAGTCTCTGGGACTTTGGCAATGAGATGGGTGAAAGTAAAACAGTGACTGAGGTAACTCCTGCATTTACAGAGGAGAATGCTCTGTATTTATTTATTTTATCTATTATTCATTCACAGGCTTTATTTGTTGAGGCTGCACTTATTGATTATCCCTAATTTCCTGAGAGAAGGCAGTCATGGACTGTTTTCTTGAGCTGCTGGAGTCTATTTGGTGTAGGTAGACACACATTACCAATAGGGGAGGGAGTTCCAAGATTTTGGTCTAATTACATAAAAGAAATAGTGATTTATTTCCAAGTCAGAATAGTGAATTCTTGGGGAGGAGCTCACAAGTATTCCTTTGATGCTGTTCCATTGAATCTATTGCCCTAGTCCTTCTAGATCATAGAACTGGCTTTGCCCTCTCCTGGAACCTACCTGACATCTCTCCCCCTGTCCTCCTGGCACGCTAACATCACATCTACTTTACTGACTTACTGTTAGACAGAGCATAAATCAAGACAATGTTTCTGGAAGATACGAGAAGTTGCTCAAACAACATGACAAATTGTACATGGCAGAAGGTAGCAAATAAGGGCAGCTTGGTAGCTCGGTAGTTAGCACTGCAGCCTCACAGCGCCAGGGACCTGGGTTCAATTCCAGCCTCAGGCAACATTCTCCCTGTGTCTGTGTGGATTTCCTCTGGGTGCTCTTGTTTCCTCCCACAGTCCAAAGATGTGCATGTTAGGTGGAATTGTCATGTTAAAATTGCCCTACAGTGACCAGGGTTGTGCAGTCAATGTGGGTTAGCCATAGGGTCTACACATAGTTCAGGGTGGGATACTCTTAGGACTATCAGTGCAGACTCAGTGGGCTAAATGGCTTGCTCCCACACTGTGGGGATTCTACAAATTACAGCCAATATTTATGCACCCTTACGTTTATTTGCAAGAATAAACACATGTATACCTTACAAAAGTCTGAGTCCTTCTATGCAGGCCTCAAGTGAGCTCCAGATTAATGGTCAACATCACCATAACAGCAATTACGACTGTCTCACCCCTTTAGCAATCCTCTGTCCAGGCAGGCTGAAAGGTGCTGATTTGTAGCAACTCAGAGGCAATGTTTCAGAAGGTCCCTTCATGATCATTCATATGGGCAGACACATTAAATCCCGAACTAACAGCCTTATGAATTTTATTCCATAGCAAAGTTTATCAAATATGAAGAAGGGTCCTGACCCAAAACATTAGCTTTCCTGCTCTTCTGTTGCCTGGCCTGCTGTGGTCCTCCAGTTCAGAATGTTATCAAATGTGTAAGTGCCCGCACATGATGCCCCTTGAATTCCTTATATTCTTCATCGAATTGCACTAGAAGAAGGTAGACAACTCCTTAGTGAGTCATTGAACTAGAGAGCGGATAGGTATGAATTGAATGAAAAGATGTGTAATGAAATAAATGTATTTAAAGCATGAAAGAGAATGTATTAAATAAACTAATCAAACGTAAAAAGAATACTGTCTGTAAAACATAACATTCTATTTGACAGGTTATTTTCCTGTTTGGATATCAGAATTGTACAAAAAAAAGACAATGTTCAAAGCACAAATTGAGCACAAATGTTTTCACCGTTCGTTGGGAATATAGACAATTCAAGGTTTGCCCAACATTGTTCTCCTGATTTGTGAAAGCGGCCTTATCTAATTCACTGGAGTAATAATATGGAAAGAGATAGAGTTTGAGGGAGGACGAGAGAAAATGTGTGTAATGCAGTAAAAGAGTGTGTCTGCGTGTATGTGAGACAGAGATAGGCCATATAATACAGCGAGAAAGACAGCTAATGTGTGTCAGAGATAGTGGAAGAGAGAGTGGAGGAAATTTAAGGAGAGCAAGGGTGTTAGAACACAGTGAGAGAGTATGTGGGAGGCAGTGAAAGACAATGTTCATGGGGGAAAAGTAGGAATGTGTTTGTCGGTGAGGCAGTGAGGCAGTATTTAAGAGTGAGGGTTTGTGTGTCTGGGAAGGTGAGGTCATTTACCCAACATTCCCTGCTTCCTTTTCCCTAAAAACATATCCACAAAGCAGGCTGCGAATGGGAAAAAGGCACCAGCTTCCAAACATCCTCCCTTTCCCAGCTTCATTTGAATTCTGCCAAGGTGAGTTCAGAGTATGAAGCAGGTACTACTTCAGTATTTGTTAAGCTCAACTCTTGAACTTGGCACCGGTTCCAACCTCTTTGCTGGTAATCAGCTTCTGAAGTCTCATCCGTCTCTGTATGTCTACTTCCAAACAGAAATGGCAAAGTAATGTAATTAGTTAAAACTGCTGCTTGGCACCTATTTTTAGTGTCCATTTTTGTTAATTACTCTTCAATTTAAATGATCGATTTATCGCTTTGGAAACTTTTTTTTAAATTCATGTGTACTGTTGTGACAAAATTTATTTTTCTGATATTATTTTTATTCAACTTTTTTTCTTCTAATATGAATTCCGTAAATTCATCTCTTCAACAACCTTCCAATTCTGCGGGATTTCTCTTGTTGAATGTTAAGGCAGACAGGATTTCTTTTCAGGGTACTGCTGAGATTACTGAACCACAGATTTTTTTCTCTGATTGAAACCCGAATACGGCTCCTTGTAGTTGGTTCTGTCTTTTTGTAATACTAGACTCCTGTTAAAAGGCCAGTGTTCATTCTACTCCTTTTTGATAAACTAAAATCATGTTCTCCTTTTGTAATACACCAAAATTAGAAATACAAATTAAACTTAAAAACTTTACAGTTTTTCCACTTCAGAAGCAAAGTTTTCATATTGTAATAATAGAGTTGGCCTCTCCAAAAGATTCCTTTAACAGAGCTTAGTTTGGAAAAGTAAGTGTTTTTTTTTGGTTTTCATGTGTCTGTTTTTGACCATAAAAAGGAACTAAACTAAAAATGTTATACTACTGAAATGTAATAACTGTCAGAAATCTAGCATTAAATCTTGAAATAAGCCTGAAGCTTAGGAGCAGCTACAAGATAAACGCTACCCTCAGTCCACCATTTTGGAAGTTTAGAATATAATATTAATCCCTATCATACACGCATTAGTCAGAAATATGTTATAAAGAGTTATTTAGCCACCCAGTAAATAATTGTTTCTCCTTGATTGTGTTTTTCAGCAATTGGCAAAGTTGTTTGACTGCAGTCCAAATCATTTTTTACAATAATCTTTATACTGTTCTTTCCCAAGGTAGGCATGAATGTTTTATGGGCAGGATCATCTTGTCCGTCAGAATCCTCTTTAAACTATATTTGTCCAACATATAACTAACTAATCCTTTGGTTAAACCATGATATTAAAGCCTGCTGCAACCTTGTGCATCTGCCTTAAGCTTTCTTCAGTATTTTACCATCACTCCAAATGCTGCAAATGTCTTTTAATCATGATTGGTGCAGTGCAGTGAACACTGTCATACATTTAATAACTATCAAGATAATTAAATAATCAGAGCTCCTCAAATTAGTGGATTGGAAGGTAGTTAAGGTAACATCACCCTCTCCCACTATTTATAAAAGTTGGCAAAGAGAAAACAGAATTATATACTAGTTAGCCTGACATTGGCAACAGGAAAAATGTTAGAGACCTTGTAAAAAGTTTAATAACAGAGTACCTGGAAAGCCTTGTCAGGATCAGACAAAGTCAGTATGAATTATCAAAAGGGAAATCATACGTGAACAATCTGTTGAAACTTTTCCAGGATGTAACTAATCGAGTAACTAATAGGGGGGCCATATGGTTTTCCTGGTTTTCAAGAGACTGTTGATAATGTCCCTCACAAGAGATTAATGTAAAATTGAAGTACATGGGATTGAGAGTACCATACCAATGTGGACAGTGAACTGATTGACAGACAGTAAACAAAGAATAGGAATAAATGGGAGCTGTAATTGTACAGGGCTTGGTGGAGACCACTCTTGAAAGTATTGTGTGCTGTTTTGGTCTCCTCATCTGAGGAACAATGTTCTAGCCATGGAAGGAGTGCAACGAAGGTTTACAGACTGATTCCTGGGATGGCAGGACAGATATATGAAGAGAAACAGGATCAGTTAGAACTATGGTCATTGGAGTTTAGAAGAATGTAGGGGGAGCTCAGAGAAACCTATAAATTTTTCACAGGTCTAATCAGGGTAAACACAGGAAGGATGCTCCCAGTGACTGAGGAGTCCAGAACCAGGGGTCACAGTTTAAGGATGGGCCATTTAGAACATAGGTGAGAAATTTCTTCACATGCTAATCCCGTTGAATTCTCTGCCATAGAAGGCTGTTGAGGCAAAAACACTGAATGTTTCAAAAAGAAATTATAGTTCTTAAGATTAAAGGGATCAAAGGGTATGGGGAAAAAGTGGGAAAAGAGTATTTACAAAGGTGGATGATCAACCATGATCACAGCAGGCTTGAAGGGCTGAACGGTCTATTTCTGCTCCTTTTTTCTGTGTTTCTACCAACATATTCCAATTGGTGAATCATTAAGTTTTGCTAACTTTGTATCAGGACGAAACACAGATCTGATACATTGTTTGTTGATTTCAAACCTATGTTACATCCAATGGGCCTCTATAGACATTCCTTAATTGTCTTGAAATGACTGATATTCATCAAAGACCAGTAATTTTGTTTACCAGGAAAAAATAAGTTTGATAGCTGACTAAAGCAAAAACCTTTTGACTTTTACTTGAACGACTCTTGCCCCTCAGTTAAACACTTTACAAAGATGTTACCATAACCACATAGGTATATAAATCAGAAAAAGATGAGCAATAGATGTCTCTCTTCCACTGAAAATATAAGGCCAAGTAGTCTTAAAAATGATGAATGGTTTCAGTACAGTGGACACAGAGAGATTTTTTTCCAGTAATGCAGAAGAACATAATTACAGGCCTTCAGCATAAGATGGTCAGTAATGAATTCAATAGAGAATTCAGACCAATCTTCTTTACCCAGTGAGTGTTGAAAATGAGGAATAGGGAATACACAGGGAATAAATTAATTGATGATATACATGACTTTTAAGGAGAAGCCAGAGAGAAAGGGAAGGAGAAGGAAGAAAGCAGTTATAATGTTTGATCTAGATGAAGGCAGAAAGGAGTCTGGAGTGGAGCACAAACACCATCAAGAATTTGTTGGACCAACTGTAATCTTGTCCAATTGTATATGCTGGAGGACTGTCCCTGGCAATTGTGGTGCCAATGGAGGAAAATTCCATGGAAATTGATGGAGTTTTAGTAAGCCAAACTTTTACCAAAGCAGAGATGGAGACATACTAGAGCGTGACTGAATACTCTTAGGTAGTAATTGTGGATTTGCAACTGGGCATTTCATCCAATAAGTGACCATTACAAGCTCAGACGTACGTCAGGGTATCATCTATGTATTTCATTAACTTAGGACTTATCTCTCATGCACAGTCAATGTTGGAAGCACCACTGCAGCTACATAAGAATAGGTCCAAACCTCTGAGGAGGTACTTTGGCGAATCAGCTTTGTATGAATTAAGTATACATTTACCTCTCCCTGCTGGTCTAGTGGTCAGAATTTGGTGCTGGTCAGGGAATGTGGTTTGCGGAGGCACAATGGCTCAGTAGTTAGCACTGCTGCCTCACAGTCCCCCTAACCCGGCTTCGATTCTAGTCTTGGGCAACTGCTGTAGAGTTTGTACATTCTCCCTTTGTCTGTGTGGGTTTCCCCTAGGTGCTCTGATTTCCTCCCACAGTCCAAAGATGTGCAGATTAGGTGGATTGGTCATGCTAAATTGCCCATCATGTCCAGGAGTATGCAGGTTAGGTGGACTAGACAATGGTAAGTGCAGGGTTACTGGAATTGGATAAGAGACTGGGTCTACATGAGATGCTCTTTCGAGTGCTGGAGTGGATTCAATGGGCTGAATGGCCTTCTTTCACACTGTAGGGATCCAATGTTTTCACATCATTGGAACCCCAGCACAATGATTGGTCCACAAACATTTCATCCAATATAGATGTTGCCCTGAAAAGATGCATGTGATGGTGGTGTTCTATACACAATAGCCCTAAAGGTGAGCACCACTAGATTTCATTCACATGAACAATGAGTAGGCCTCCTCCGTATCTGCTGTAGCAATATGCTGGAGGACAAGAAATAAAATACAAAAGTGCAATTAATTGGACAATGTAGTTCTTTTGGGTAATTTTATTGATACCACTGTCATGGTGGATATCTTCATTGCATTGTAACTGTTTTTCCTGTTCTTCCTGTTTAGTCCCTCGTATTCTTAATGGCACAGTGTCCATTGACCATTAAGAGCTGAATGAGAGTTCAATGAATTTGATGGCCAGTCTTAGAGACTAAGGGGTAGCAGTATAGATTTACTTGAACACAGAGTCTAATGTGGAAATATGGTCTTAATTGTGACCAATTGTTAAGAAAACCAAGTACCTGGACTGCAGTGTGCATTCTCCATACTCAGGAGAATCCTGTCTGGATGGAGGCATTCCAAACTTCTTTGGTTGTGGAGTACTTTATTAGTGGAAGCTCTGTACAGGATTAGCCTAGTGACAGATTGTCAGAGGAAGAGGAGGAAGAAAGTGACAATGTTGAGTGTTTAGCAGGATCTCTTGCTAACACTTATGCCCCCGATTTTAGTGCCAAGATGTGCAGAGTGCAGCAAATCCTTGCTATACATGATAGCCTTGAAATGCCGTACTGGAGGATGCTCCAGAGGTAAGGGCAATCTCAACAAGCCACAGTCTTGCACAGACTGTCAACTAGCCACAGTTGTATCTCTCAGGTGCAGCTGTGGTGTTCTATATTAGTAGAATTAGCGAAGGTTCCTGAAGATATTTTTTGTTACCCAGGAGTCATTAATAGAGGCTTGGTAGTGGACTGAAGAGTCAAAGTACCTAAAACTGTTTGAGATGCATGTTGTTGAAGCTACACTCATCCAGGCAAGTGCAGGGTATCAAACAATTGACTTGTGCCTTTTAGATAGTGGCAAGCTTTGTCATCAGGAGCTAAATTAATTACTATAGGGTTCCCAGGCTCTGGCCTACTCCTATAGTCTCAGTATTTATAGGACTGATCCAGTTTAGTGTCTAGACTGCAGTAAATCCCCTGAACGGTGGTGGTGAAGTCTCCATTGGGGAAGATGTCATTGGACAACAAGGAGAGCTAGTTAGGTTCTATCTTGTTGGATTTTGAAGATGGCTGGATCTACGACACTGTCTTGAGGAACTCCTTCAGTGATTATCTAGCAACGTAATAAATTACTTGAAATAAATATTGCTTTGACATCAAGGGGACCTATCAGCATTCTCCTCTCATACAATTTACATGTTGGTTCTCTTTTACTTTGATACTTCCTGCCAGTTTTTCTGATGAGTGCAAGATGAAAAGCTTCAACAAAATGTGTATTTATTCAGGAATACTCAAACTCAATACATTGTATTTGATGCTCACGATGTGATCTACTCTACGTTCTGGAGAACAATTGGACATGTGCAGAAGGCCTTCATTCAGTCTGTAAGTGTGACTCGGAACTTCTGTTTGCCTGTCATTTTAATTCTCCACCTTGCTTTTACATGATCTCTCTGTCCATGGCCTACTCCACGATTTCAATGAATCTCAACATAAACTTGAGGAACCCACTTCATCTTTTAATTAGACATTTGGGAATCAATGTCGATTTCAATCATTTTGATTTCTCATCATTGACTATTTGTTTTTAAGATGTCAGATTGTGAAAATTCCAATTAGTTAGCTAAAAGGCGTCCTTTGGAAGTTTCAAGTACAGCATCACTTTGGATTCAAAAAACTCATAAGATAGTGCAGAGCAGATTATGCTAGTTGCTATTTTGCAACAGCTAAATAATCAGTTGCCCTTCTCAGGCTTCGCCCCACAGCACACAAGTTTTTTCCCCTTCAATTTCTTTTTGAAAGTTATTACCGAATCCTGCTTCCACTACCGTTCAAACAGTGCACTCCAGATCTATATCTACTCAACACTTAAAAAAACCTCATCTCACCACTAGTTCTTTTGGCAACTTCCTTAAATTTGTATCCTGCGGTTTCTGACCCTTCTGCCACTATAAACAATTTCTCCTTATTTATTCTTATCGGAGCTTACTGTGATTTTGAACACTTTTATTAACCATAGCAAAATCGGACCATGGAAAAATTACATCATAGAAAGAAACCATTCAGTGTATCATGTCTGCACAGGTCAGAAAACAAAACTTTCTATTCTTATCCCACTTTTTAATACCAGGTCCATCACCCTGCAAGTTACAGAAGATGCAGATCCTTGTGCCTTTTAAACTAGATGAGAGTTTCTGCCTCTACCACTAATCTGGGCAGCAAATTCCAAACAACCACCACCCCCGGGTGAAAATGGTTTTCCTCATGTCCTCTCTAATCTTTCAACCAATCACCTTAAATCCATGTCCTCTGCTTACTGACCTCACTGCTAGGGGAAACAGGTCTTTCCCATCTCCCCCACCTAGGCACCTCATAATATAGCACACTTTAACTTGGTCACCATTTAGCCTCCTCTGTTTTAAGGAAAACAACACTGGCCTCTTGCCTCAATTTCAAACATCTGAGAAATGCTTCATTTTGTAAATATCCTTCCTGTGATGTGGACCAGAACTGTGCACAAAGAATCAGCTGTGGCCTAACCAGTGTTTTACACAATTCCAGCAATTGCATCCAGGTTTGCGTATTCCCTTGCTATGTTTATCCTCCCTAAATGCAGTGTCTCATACTTCTCTTAATTTAATTATATTTGGCATGATTCCATTCACTCAACCCAATCATTGGGCCTTGTGTAATGCCGCAGAAACCATTTTCCATTTGTGAAACGTCAACTTTCCCGCTCTTCGATTAGGCTGCCTGGCCTGCTGTGTTCCTCCAGCTCCACACTATGTTATCTCTGACTCCAGCATCTGCAGTTTTTACTATCTCTAAGTAGGTGATTGTTGTTTGGAACAGGGTATCTCTAAGGCCCTGCAGACTCCTCATTCAGTTGTACACAATATTAATTTACCCAGGCACCTCAACATGTATCAGGAAAGGACAACACAGCATGAGTCTGCAGTCGGTGAACCAGGTCGCAACTTTATTCAAAGATAACAAAGGTTAAGAGTTAGACTTTACACTTTTAACAACCCTACTGCTAACTATCCAATTCTTTAGAAACTTAAAATACTTTTGAGATACTCCTAACTTCTGCTGGTCTGTCAGATTATTCAGTCTGTTCCTCTCTTCATTCATTAATTCTCTATCTGGTTGGATGGTGAGATGCTCTAGTCATTGCTCTATCCTGACATACCTCTAGGTAGACTGGAGAGTGGGGTTTCCCAGGTGTTGTTAGCTGGGTTCCGTACCCTCATGGCTACCTTCTGCAACTTTTCAAGGACTTGACCAGTCAGAAGTTTCAAACACCTTGAAATGCTCCTAAAGGCTCTTGATGGCTTGCTTAACAGCCACCCCTTTGAGGTGTCTACTCTTGGGCCTGGAAGTCTGGTTTCATCCCAGAATGTACACCTTTTTTTTGTCTTACTGACGCATGTCTACTCCATGCACATAGTGTTGTTCATTTTTAAGGAAGGGTTGAACTGGCCTTTCACACTTCCTAGATAACAAGGTGTAGAGTTGAATGATCACAGCAGGCCAAGCAGCATCAGAAGAGCAGGAAAGCTGATGTTTCTGGCATGGCACTTCTGAAGAAGGGTCTAGGCCCGAAATGTCAGCCTTCCTGCTGTGTTCATCCAGTTCTACACCTTGTTATCTCAGGTTCTCCGGCATCTGCAGTTCCTACTATCTCTTTCACACTTCCTGATGTGTTCTGGTGTCTCTCTAGTTTCAATTGTCTGGGCTTGGATCTCCAGACAGAATTATCTCCTGTGTCTGTCTTGGCTGAGACATTCCCAACATATTTTGCCCTTTGTCCAGTTTTGATGCCCTGTTTATTTTATTAAAGCCGAAAGCACTGCCGATGCTGTAAATCAGGAATAAAGGAAGGGTCACCGGACCCAAAACATTAATGTTAATGATACAGAGATTAGGTAATTCTTTTTCTCTCCGAGGGTTCTGTTTCTTTGAAACTCTTTTCCAGAACACTCCTTGAATGTTTTATATGTTAAAGCATCCAGTATTAAGATTCTTGCTTTTCCTAATCTAGATTAATGTTCTGGATCTTGGTGTGCAGGGGACAATTTCAAAGTTTGCAAATGATAGTAATCTTGGAAAAATTGCAGTCTTGAGGAGGACAGTTTGACACTCCAAAAGGATATTGACAAGTTGCTGGAGTGGATAGATAGGTGGCAGGCGAGGTTCAAAGTAGAAAAGTGTCAGATGGTCAGAAGAACCTTGAAAGGCAACATAAAATAGGCATCTATTTCCATGTCCCAGCCCCTGTACCCCACACAGCAGGCCTTGTTACCACATGGCCTGCCATTACACACCCCCTGTTGTTAATCACTAACAGTCCCCATTAACAACTACTCACCCTCCCAGTCTGATCATTAGCAACTCCTTTGTCTGTCCAACTGTCTTTCTCTCTCTGTGGGCCCTATCATATCGTTTACTCCATACCCCAAACACCTTCCTATTTTCTGCATATAAACTGAGGTTTTCCCAGCCACCATCAGTTCTGAGGAAGGGTCACCAGACCTGAAATGTTAACTCTGTTTTTTCCTTCACAGATGCTGCCAGACCTGCTCAGCTTTTTCAGCAACTTTGTTTTTGGTCCTGATAAAATAGGGGGTATAATTCTAAAAGGGGTGCAGGAGCAGAGGGACCTAAGTGCATATATGCACAGATCATTGAAGGTGGCTGGACCAGTGGAGGCAGCAGTGAAGAATGTATAAAGTGACCTCAGCTTTATCAATCGGGTCATAGAATACAAGGGCAGAGAGATGATGTTAAACATGTACAAAACACTGTTTGCATCTCAGCTGGAGTCTGCCAATGGGCTGAGGAGTGGCAGATGGAGTTTAATTGAGATTAATTGAGGTGCTGCATTTTGGAAAGAAAAATCAGGGCAGGACTTATACACTTAATGGTAAGGTCCTGGGAGTGTTGCTGAACAAAGAGATCTTGGAGTGCAGATTCATAGATACTTGAAAATGGAGTCCTTGGGAGACAGGACAATGAAGAAGGCATTTGGTATGCTTGCCTTTATTGGTCAGTGCATTTAGGATAGGAGTTGGGAGATCATGTTGTGGTTGGACAGAACATTGGTTATGCCACTTTTGGAATACTGCGTGCAAATATGGTCTCGCTGCTATAGGAAGGATGTTGTAAAACTTGAAAGGATTCAGAAAAGATTTACAAGCATGGTGCCAGAGTTGGATAGTTTGAGCTACAGGGACAGGCTTAATAGGCTGGGGCTATTTTCTATGGAGTATTGGAGCCTGAGGGGTGACCTTACAGACGTTTGTAAAATTATAAGGTGCATGGATAAGGTGAACAGCCAAGGTCTTTTCCCTGAGGTTGGGAAGTCCACAACTAGAAGTCATAGGTTTAAGATAAGAGGGGAAAGATTTAAAAAGGACCTAACAGCAACATTTTCATGCAGAGGGTGGTGCGTGTATGGAATGAGCTGCCAGAGGAAGTGGTGGTTGCTGGTATAATTACAACATATAAAAGGCACCTGGATGGGAATATGAATAGGACGGGTTTAGAGGAATATGGGCCAAATGCTGGTAAATGGAACTAAATTTATTTAGAATATGTGGTCAGCATGGATGAATTGGACTGAAGGGTCTGTTTCCATGCTGGACAGCTCTATGACTCTACAACTCTGAGTTGTGAATGCCACGTCACAGCACAAATGTGAATTCACTGAAAGCAGCACCGAATTGATTTAGGATAATTTTTCTAGGGATGAAAAACTTCTGTTATGAAGTTAGATTAAAGAGATGGGGAGTGTTCTGCTTGGAGTGTAGAAGACTGAGATGAGATTTTACAGAAGTTTTCAGAATCTTCACCGAGCTGGACAGAGTAGCTTGGGAGAAGGCATTCTGCTCATGGAGGCAAAAAAAGGATACAGACTTAAAGTAATATGCAAATAATGTGAGAAACATCTTTTCCACTTAGCAAGTAGCTGGGATATTGAATGCACTGTCTGGAAATTTGACAGTGACAGGTTCAATTGAGGCATTTAAGAGGGTTTTAGATGAGTATTTACATAGTGATGATGTGCTATCGCATTGAAACATGCTTAAAATTAGAAACTCTTTTGAAATGTGACAGTGGGGCTCTGAACTACAACTGCAGTTAACGATTTTAAATGTTATGCCCATAGTCAGCTGGCTGAATGGTCTCTATTTCACCCTATATCGAACAATTGAATACAGTAATTCTGAATACTATCAGAAAAATAAACATCCCTGTTGCAATTATGCTCGAAAAGATGAAATACCTCACTTTCAGTTCTGAAAGGGTGTCTGCCAGCTCCATCTGGTGCACTGCCTGTGACTCCCCTAACAACAAATAAAATATATTGACAGAGATAATGGGACCTGCAGATGCTGGAGAATCCAAGATAACAAAGTGTGGGGCTAGATGAACCTAAGATGCTGCTTGGTCTGCTGCGTTCATCCAGCCCCACACTTTGTTATCTAAAATATATTTACAAGCTGGCTAGAGAAATCGTGAAGACGTGTCACAAAATAACTCAGGTTATAACGTTTGCATTATCCAGTTCTGAGGAAGGGTCACTCAATCCGAAACGTTAACTCTAATCTATCTCCAAAAGATGCTGCCAGACCTGTTGAGCTTTTCCAGCACATTTCGGTTTTGGTTTCCGATTTACAGCACCCGCAGTTCTTTCGGTTTTTTATTTCTATTATCTATGACGTTACCTCTAAGTTATGTGATATCAAAATTAAAATATTTTAAAAATCTTTCGGTTTTTTTTGTTTATGTTAAAGGCTTCATCTTCCCTTCACCATAAAGTCGAGTATTTTGACAATACCGGATACGTACGAAATGCAATACTGAGCCTGTCGGATTGCCGTCCGCATGCGTGTCGGAACCGGAACGCAAGTGATTGTAGAGTAGCTCCGGGCCGCGTTCTATTTACACGCGCGAGCTCCGGGCCGCGTTCCAATTCACTTCGTCGTGCAGCATGGCATCGGCGGCAGCAACAGCAGAAGGAACGCCGGTGAACGTCAACAATGAGGTGGGTGTAGACGCCGTGATGCAGTTTAATTAGCGGAAAATAGACTGTTCATGGATATTTTCTGTCCTCCTCCCCCCCCCCCCCCCCCGCATTGGGCGAGGTGAGGGGTTTGATCATTTAGCAGATTTGTTTCTGCTGAGAGACCTAACAGTCGCCTTGGGACGTTCTACCACGTTAAAGACGTTGCGGAAATCCGGATTGTTTGTTGGCGGCGCTTCTGGACCTGTTTGCATTAATACCCGTACTCATTTTGCGTCGGAAACGCATGGGCCAGCGGCTCTTCAGGCTCCTAAGAAAACGTGTTTCGCTGTAGTTAGAATGGGTTGGCAGTTTTATATTACCAAAGCAAATAGAAAATATGGAAAATACTTTGCCTCTGCAGCATCTCTGGGGGAGAACTTCCCCTTAGTCCGTCACTCTGCCTCTGCACTTGTTTCGAAAATCTCTAATTTTACGTTTAGTTCAGACAAAAGACCACAAATGAATCAGCACTTGTTTTTCTCTACCTCAGTTATCACCAGATCTGCTTACTGTCTCCACTTTAAGTTCTAGTTAAGATTTTTAACATCCTCAGTATTTTAGACAGTTACTACCAGATTCCTTGAACTACATGTTTACTTTGGTGTCTATTTTTACACTGTACAAATACCTACAAATCTGGAAATTGAAAACCACCTGACTTCCTATGGTTAAATAAAATATTTTCACTTTCCATCAATTTTGTGTACTTAAGGCTATAAATAGGTGTAGTTTTAGGTCTGGGTCTAGGCCCGAAACGTCAGGTTTTGTGCTCCTGAGATGCTGCTTGGCCTGCTGTGTTCATCCAGCCTCACATTTTATTATCTTGGAATCTCCAGCATCTGCAGTTCCCATTATCTCTGATAGTTTTAGGTCAGTTGGCTTGAATGTTCAATAATAACCATAACCAAACTGCATCAACGCCACTTTCCCACCCTATCCCTATACCCATTGGTTCCATCAGTGCACAAAAGACTGGTGATTTTAGTCTTATGGGTCAGCATTTGTGAACTTCTGGGGGGAGAGAATTTCAAAGATATTTAACCTTCTGAGTATATTAATGGAAATATAGCAAATTTGGAACCTTGGGACATCTTGTGGCTTTTTACAGCTACTGAAGTATTTCTGAAATTATTGTGCTGTAGGAAACAGCAGCTAGTTCCCATAGGTCAAAGTCTCTCAAACAGCGGTGTGAACATAATCAAATAAGCTGTTTTACTGAAGCTGATCGAAGACTGAATAATGACCAGAATATCCGGCGTAACTTGCCTGTTGTTCTTAAAAGTAATGCTTTGGCATCTTTGTGCCCACATAAGAGGGAAGATGTTACCTGGGTTTAATGGCACTTCTGACAGAGCAGTACTGCCTCAATCATGATTTTTTTTGTGCTTATGTCCTGGAGCACAACTTCCTTCCATCTCACCATGCTGATGCTTAGCCATTAAATCAGCAGAATAGATTTTTCAAACTACTGGGACTGAGCTGTATTCTTTCAGTTCGCTGCGTGTATGTGCGTGTGAGTGAGCGAGAGATGGAGAAAGAATGCATTCATCTCTTCTACTTCTAAAATTTAAATTTATTTTTCTAAAGATGATCTGAATTGATCTCAGTTCAAATGCATACTTTATTTTGGACATTTTAGGTTTAGTTTGGAATAGAAAGTTGTAATGAGAAGGCTGGAAGCCTCATGGCAGTCTTTCTTCTATCCCACCCAATTTAAAAATTGCGTGTATGCCATTAAGTTAAGAAAATCTTGCATCCTTGCACCCTTGATCCAGCTGTTAACAAATGTGTATTAATGTATCTATATTGAGATATATAACTAATTAGAAAAAATGAATTTTTTTGTTCTTTCATGGGGCGTGAGCATTGCTCATCCTTAACTGCTATCATTATGGTGGCAAATCTCCATGTTGAACTGGTGCAGGTACATATACATTCTGTTAAGACATTCTGGGATTTTTGATGTAGTGACCATGATGCAATGGCGATATATTTCTCAGCTAAAATAGTGTGTGACTTGGAGGTGAACTTTGCAGGTGGTGATCTCATGTGTTTGCAGCTCGCTAAGTGGTAGAAGTCATGCGTTCAGACTATACTGTAAAGGGGACACTGCTGAGTTGCTGCAGTTATTAAGTAGATAATACTCACGGCTACCACTGTATATTAGATTTGAAGCAAATGAATGTTTAAGAATGGAAGGATCGACTCTATCATTGCCAAAACTTGCACCTCTTTATTGTCCAAATTTTCTAAAGCTCTCACCTCAACCTGACCAGTCTTCCATCTTCCATTCTACATAAAACTGAGATCATTCAAAACTTTACTGTCCGTATCCAAAGTCTCACTGAGACCTGTTCGTTCACTACCGCTGCACACACCTATATTGGCTTCTGACTCAGCAGTTTGTTTTAACATTTTCATCCCCATTTCTCACCTCTCCCTCAACACAGAAAAAACAAAAGAACTGTGGAGGCTTTAAATTAGGAACAAAAACAGAATTTGCTGGAAAAGCTCAGCTGGCCTGGCAGCATCTGTGAAGGAAAATCAGTTAACGTTTCTGATCTGGTGACCCTTCTTCACCTGTCCCTGTTACTTTCTCCAGGCCTACAAATATTTGAAATGTGTGCCTTTCCAATTCTGGTCTCTTGAGCATCTATAATTTTACTCACTATACATGTGTGTTTAGCTACATGGGCTCCAAACTCTGGAAATATCTGCCACTCCTCAAATCTCCTGAACTTCTGTACTCCTCTCTACTCTTTTGTTTTTAAGACTGATCCAAATCTCTTCACCCTGACCAAAATTTTAGTCATCTGTTCTATCATGTCAAGATAATGTGCTGAATTTGTTCACCTCGTCAAAACACTCATAAATCGAACCTGCAAAAGCCTCTTGATCTTGAGACTTCCTATACTTTTAATGTGGCTGAAGCCTTATTTCTTGGCAGAATTATTCGAGGTTGCAATATTTCTTGTGTGTTTTTTACCAATTATATAACAACAGCCAGTTGGAATAAAAATAAACTTTGTTCTGAAAATGAGAAATAAAAAACAGTGTGCAATGAACAGATTTGTCAACATCTGTAAGGAGAAACAACATAATATTTTCAAACATTTATTCTGTTTCTTCTCTTTGCAGATGCTGAGAGACTTGTTATGTATTTCAAGGAATTTTTTACAAGTCGCCCCATTGCAAAGGAATTTGCATTCTCGATAGGAAGCAAGTGGAAGATTTCACACAAGACTACTAGTCACATTATCTCTTTCAAATATTTTTGTTTATCATTGGTCCGTCCCATTAAGTATCTTATCTCTTACCTTTTCTCCTTGCCTAAATTTTTAGTATACCATTTGTAGGTCACCGCAGAAACTTATTTTCCTGTAACATCAGAATTGTTTCCCTACCTTCATTTAATCAGTTAACCAGTCTGCTTTTGTGTATTTTTAATGTGAAGATTGCAAAGTTTGTTAACTCCATTCAAAGCATGTAATTTAGGTGCATACAAGTGAATTAATGACAGGATTCTGCACTATTGGACATAGTTGATGTTACTCTCCATTTGTCTCTCGCCTTTGAATTAATTTTCGGTAAAGGTTCTTCAGTTACTTTGTACTCTTCGCGTGTTTATTTTTGAACAATGTGTATAGCCTAAGGAAGCATTGCATGTGTACAATTCAGTGTGGTCTTTTAAGTGTATTCAGTGTACTAGTGTCGATAAATCTTCAGAGGGCGAACAGTTCTGTGAAATCACTTAACATTCTCTGCATAATATGGACATTTCACAGTGATGATAAATTAGAGTATGACCAAGTGCTGGTACAATCTAACATAATTGCCCTCATTGTCAAAGCTATCCTTGCTTTCTGTATTATACTTCTGATGTGTCAACAGCTTCCATTAATATTGTGCCTATGCATTTTGATATAGTACTTGGTCAGTGAGGGACAGGACAGTCATAAATGTCTGATGTAGGTTTCAGGGATGACCTTTGAAGAGAAAAGGAAGCAAAGAAGTTTATCAAGCTGGCCTGGAGAACACTGGAATCGTTGTGTCTTTATTGACAAAGGAACAAGTTGAAATTTATAACAGCAGATAGGTTAAGATATGAAGGCAGGTGATACTGTGGAAGTAGCTTATCCATGCATTGTGGAGGAAGTGGGAGAAAATTCGGATTTGGGATTTTAATAGAATGCCAAAATTATGGACTTTACTGGCCCAGCTTGAAGTAGAGTTAGGTTGCGAAGGAAAGGAATGGAATTAATGGGCAAGCCTCTCTCTTGATGCTGTGACTATGGCTGATAATTTGACAGCATTTACCCTGAGGAAAATATGTGGTGCATCCAAGCCTGGATGTCAGACAAGTCATTTTGACTATGTAGTAGCAGTAGAATGGGCAGCGGCTATGTTCTGTGTACTTGTTAATGTGTTTCGCGTCTTCTGCTGTCACAGTGGGGTAGTGTGTGTGGAGGAAAGGGGAATGACCAAGATTAGGCCTTTGACTGTGTTGGGAGAGAAACTCTGGCTACCTGTTAATTAGTATAGTAGTGCCAAGAAAAGGTAGTGTCACTGTTACGGTCAACAGAGAAAAGGTCTTAGAGGGCAGTGTAATTGAGTGTGGCAAAGGTCAGAGGAAAATGAGCAGGGATGAACGCTACACCACAGTTACAGTAAAATCGCATGTAGCTTGAGGCATTCAGGGCCTGAGTGTGACAGAGCAGAAACTTGATAAGAGCTGTAGGACAAATAGGCATGGATGTAGAGGGTGATCAAGCATTCAGTGTAAAGCTGAGTTTTTGTTTCGTGTGTAAGTAGTGATAGTATTTTGAAAAGGAGGGCATAGTACCAGAGGGAAAAGAATAATTTACAATGCTAGCTAGCATGGTACTCATTTGTATCTTAAATATGAAATGCTTTCCAGTTAACATGAAAAATTTTACACCTGACATATGACAGTCACTTGTCTTCAAAATTGGTGAATTGAAGCTACCTGAGAATTATCAGTCAATGAGCCTGTACGTAATCTTTGACTCAGTCAAGTATGGTTTCTGTTGAGCTTATGGTAGTTCAGCTAACTGTTGTGTGAGCCAGTAGTCCATGTCAGAATATAGCAATTGTGATTTGGGTGAAGGATCTGAAAGTATAGGTAGTTCTGCTATAACACATGTTTTGTTAGTGTGAATTTGCTGCAATGTGATTGATTAGTGAATGCTGTTTGGATAATGCAAACTTTCTGCTGTACAGGTATAGCGTTTTCTGTGGCAATTTTCTATAGTACGAAGTCACACAAGAACGTGACTATTGCGATGTAGGAGAACTACCTATATTTACGCAAGAATTTACCTTTTTTTTCTCTGCAACTGTATCAATGAGACTATCATCCAAATGTTTCACTGATTTCAGAGATGTTGAATCAAGTTTTGTTACAGAAACCTTGTATTTTTAGATGGAAAGGAGAATTGGATGGTTTCTACAGGTGTGTTTACCACTTTTGTGTTGAAATTTCCAGCCATAAACACAAAGCAGGCTTTTGGATAATTTTAAATCCAGAGAAACGATGAAACACACTTGCTCATTAGTCACACAAGATACTGACTTAGAGGTAGGGTGTGATATTTTTGCTAGACTGTTCATCCTGAGCCCCAGGTAATGTTCTGGGGACCTGGACTTGAATCCTGCCATGGCAGATGGTGAAATGTTGAGTTCAGTAATAATCTGGAAATAAAAGTCAATAATGACTATGGAAGCATTGCTGATTGTTAGGGAAAACACATCTGCTTCACTAATGTGCTCCTGAGATGCTGCTTGGCCTGCTGTGTTCATCCAGATCTTTGTTATCTGGTTCACTGATGTCCTTTTAGGGACAAAAATCTGCCAACATAGTCTGGAGTCACATGTATGCTGGAGCAGGCAGTCATCGGTGTGGCTGATTCTTAACTGTCTTCTGGACAGTCGGGAATGGGCAATAAATGCTGGCCTAGCCAGTGATGCCCAGCTCGCATAAATGAATTTAAAAAAGTAAAGATGTATTCTAGTGAATAAAGCACACAGCTAGATCACCTAACAGTACAAGAAGCGAATAGTAAGTTCAGCCTAAGCCCTTTAACAAACAATCACTATGAAGGTCTGGATGGCTTCTGTCTTGTGGTTTTTCAAGGTGGGTGAACATTAGAAGTCTTGGGATTTATGGATCGATTGTGGCCAATTTCTGTAGAAGTGAATCTTCTCCAGGTGAAAATGAATTAATCTCCCTCCAGCTGCCTGGTTTTTTGGTAGGATTCTGTTCTGTTCTTTTGGCTAGAGAATTGCCACTGTCTTGGTTTGTTGATGTCCAGACTGATTTGGGCCTTTGAGATAGTAAGAACTGCCGATGCTGGAGAATCTAAGATAACACGGTGTGAAGCTGGATGAACACAGCAGGCCAAGCAGCATCAGAGGAGCTGGAAAGCTTGACGTTTCTGCTCCAGACCCTACTTCAGAAATAGTGGAGGGGAAGGGGATTCTGAAATAAATAGGGAGACGGGGGAGGCGGGTAGAAAATGGATAAAGGAGAAGATAGGGTGAGAGGAGACAGGAGGGTTTAGAGCCAGTGAAGGTGAATGTAGGTGGGGAATTAGGGGGGTATAGGTCAGTCACTCCAGGGAGACGGACAGGTCAGGGGGGCAGGATGAGGTTAGTGGGTAGGGGATAGAGATGGGGCTGGGGCTTGAGGTGGGGACAAGCTGGGCTGGTTTTGACATGTCGGGAGAGAGGAGATTTTGAAGCTTGTTAATCCACATTGATACTCTTGGGTTGCAGAGTTCCCAAGCGAAATATGAGATGCTGTTCCTGCATCTTTCAGGTGGTGTCATTGTGGCAATGCAGGAGGCCCAGGATGAACATGTCGTCCGAGGAGTGGGGTGGGGAATTGAAATGGTTTGTGACTGGGAGGTGTAGTTGTTTGCTGCGAACCATGCGTAGGTGTTCCGCAAAGCGGTCCCCAAGCCTCCATTTGGTTCCGCCCCCTGCCCACTAACCTCATCCCGCCCCCCTGACCTGTCCATCCTCCCTGGACTGACCTATCCCCCCCCCTAACTCCCCACCTACATTCACCTTCACTGGCTCTAACCCCACCTGTTTGACCTGCCTGTCTTCTCTCACCCTATCTTCTCCTTTATCCATCTTCTATCCATCTCCCCCTGTCTCCCTATTTATTTCAGAATCCCCTTGCCCTCCCCCATTTCTGAAGAAGGGTCCTAACCCTTTCCTGCTCCTCTGATGTTGCTTGGCCCCTGATTTGTGCCTTAGTTCTTTTTGAGTACTAGAGTTCATTATCTGAAGACAGTTTCATTCACACTCTACCCAAACCCAGAATGATAAAGTTAGAAGCATCTGTTAAACAGTAGACCCAGAATGGTAACCTTTCACAGCTACAAAATTTGACAGGTTTCTTTACAGCTCTCGCAGTTAAGTTTTAATTCTTAAATCTAAGTGCCCATAGAGTTTATGCTTTGGGTAAGCTCAGATAACACAAGATGTTGATTGGTTCCACTGAAGGTTTTCATCCATTCATAGGGAGCGCACCCCCATAACAGTCATGAATGCTTTTTTTGGTAAAAGAACATTCGGGAAGCATATTTGAGCACTAGTTAATCCTTTGTACAGAAATCATTGAAAGCTTACCTGGCCTTCACTGGCACCTTGAGTCAAGATAAGTTGTCTATATGCAATTTTTATTTTTAAAATTTAGAATACAAGGCAAATTTTCTCCATAAACTTGCAGATGTTTGACATGAGCTTCACACAGGACAGGAGTGAAGTCTCTGCCAAAGAGGAAACAACATTGGCATTGCCATTTCCTGCCAGAAGAAAATCGGTATTTGTGAGCTGAATGCTTAGCAGTTGGACAGTGATGGAAGTTCAGTCTCCTTTTTTTAAAAAATAAGCAGTTACAGTGGCTCAGTGGTTAGAACTGCTGCCTCACAGCGCCAGGGACCCGGGTTCAGTTCCGCTGTCTGGCAACTGTCTGTGTGCAAACTCCACATTCTCCCCGTGCCTGCGTGGGTTTCCTCTGGGTGCTCTGGTTTCCTCTCTCAGACCAAAGATGCATAGGCTAGGTGGACTGGCCACACTAAATTGCCAATAGTGCCCAGAGATGTTTACATTTGGTGGGGTTAGACATGGGAAAATGCAGGGGGATGGGTCTGGGTAGGATGCTCTTCAGAGGGATGATGTAGGCTGAATGGCCTGTTTGTACACTGTAGGGATTCTGTGATATGATCCATTAAATGCCTATGAGGTTAAACTTATAATAGAATGGTCCTTTTTTTTTGAAACCTATCAAAGAAAATGTTAAGGACGGTTAACAGTTTGTGTTAAATTTTGATTCATTTGAGGACTGATCAGTATTGGCATTTAAATTGGGCATTGTGCTTGGGTTTCTGAGTGACTCTTGGACCATGAGTGAAGAAACTTGTATTCTGTCTCCTGCTTGGAAATAAATGATGGAGAAACAGTCACTTCCTTTAGCCAAAATGAAACAAAATTAAAAAATATGTCGGAAAGAATAGAGGATTCGGTGATTGCGACATCTCAATAATGATTCAGATACTGAATGTGAGTGTCAGTAGAATGGAATTCTTATCAGACAAAATGAGGATGAAAGTGCCTTTAGTACAGTTTGCCCCCCAACTATTTTCCAATGTGACCCTAATTTTGCAAATGGAAAATTAAAATTGCCTGAGATACCAGCAAAGAACAAACCTGCAGTCAAGTCATTGATTCTAAAGATGAAATAAGTCAAATAACATGCAATTTGAAATTCTTAACAGAATGTATTCTAATATCTACATGACATTTCCAGAAGGATAGTTTCCCTATGGATATTGTTACACTAGGCAGCTTTAGAATAAAAATGGATTTAGATCACAAATTAAGTAATTTATCTGAGCTTGGACCGATGTTCCTCACAACCTGGTTGCAGAAGTGGACATAATGTTGTAGTTCAGGCCTAACCAGAGTTTTCTAAAGTTTCAGCTTAACTTGATGTCAATGTACTGGAAAGAGTGCAGATGCAACTTTAAAGAATGAAATTTCTAATCCCTGAAACCAGTTGAGAGGATAGATTGGAAAAGTTGGGATGAAAGCTGAGGAGACCTGATAGCGATTTTCAAAGTCATGATGGGGGCAAGACAGAGTAGGTGGTGAGAAACGTTCCCATCTGTGAAAGGATCAAGAACTGTGGGGCACAGATTTAGTGATTGGTAAAAGAAGCAAGGAAATTTGTTTTCACAATTTGTAGTTAGATTATGGAATGCCTGGAAGAAGTGTGGTGGAGGCAGGTTCAATTGAGCCTTTCAAGAAAATATTGGATAATTCTGCAGGGACAATATGTTGAATAGCCTCCTCAATATAACTGTTGTGATTGAGTAGACAAGTTAGATCCCAGAAAGAAATCTTGCTTGATGGGTTTTTCTTTTAATTTGACATGGTGGTCATTCATTGAAATATAGACACACGAGCTGCAGATTTTCTTTGACACTAAAACAGAAATTTATTTAATTGAAAAAAAATACAAAAACAGTTTGAAAGATCTTGAAACTAACAGTGAAGCAAAGTCTCATCTACTCCCCATAACTATCGCTTTACATGAGTCAGATCCAACCCCAGAGAAATGTTCCTTTACTATTCCATTTTAGGTTCAACCCCTTCAAAGTTTTGTCCTGTAAACTGTGCTTGGTTTTGTAGCATGAGTACTCATGAAATGGAAACGTAAAACTTTGTGTTTTGATAATGTGATGATTTGTAACTAAACATCCTCATTTAAAATTTAATACCGAGGTAACTGAGCTTTCTCCAAACTGTGCTGTACTGCTTTCTAGGAAAGAAACTACATTTGCTTTTGATCTCATTTAGGCCAAAACTGTGACAAATCTTTCAGTTGTTTCTTTCTTTTTTTTCTAAGCTAACATGAATTGTAGATCATGTGAAGCCTAAAATAAGATATTGCCTTTAATATTTACTCTTAGTTATAAAGCTCACGGTATCTACAGACTTCTACTCTAGAGATTCATGGTCACCTATCTGACACAATTGTTTACGTCACTGTTTGGAAAGACTTAACTGACCTTGATTTTACTTCAAACCCTTCTCAAAAGTAACTAATATCATATGCCACTAGTTTGCATTCCAAACTCTAAAACATGATATTTCATATAATCACATACCGTTCATCATAGAATTCATGAATAAACAGTACTTCAGTTTTAAACTTAAAACGAGTTTGCTTGGGGTCATTCTTAAGTTGAATTTCACAAACAGGATTTAGGCAAAACATGCCTCACCTATTTCAAAAAAGGAGGAAAAAAAATAAATTTTACGCACCTCTGCTTACAGATAGAAGAGGAGAAAAATAAACGCATCCAATTTTTTTTTCCTCCTACCCACCAGCGTTCTCAAGAGTCACCGTTAACCAGATCCTGAACTGGGCGGCTTCTGGATGTTGTGTGGTTAATGATCCCTTTTTGTATATGCAAAGTTTGTCCACCAACCCCTAGACAAGTTAAGAGAGTGATAGAATAGCCCCTATTTGTCTTGATAATTGTGCCTTCAATATCACTCGAGCTAAGGCATCAGTGTAATTGGTACCCCATCCACCATCATAAACCAATAACAGATGTAGTAGTGACATCAGTGAATACGAGCTGCCAAGCAGCATGTCCCAAACTCTCAATTAATTTTGGAAATATTTTTAGCTAATTTTTAAGCACAGGACATATTAAATTGTTTCGTTAGACCAGAACCAGACACACAAAATAGTGTAGTCCACCAGCTTCCCATCCACCATTGACCTTTCCCTGATAATACGGTGATGACTGAGTCCAGAACTGACAGCCCATCAGATATCAATAAATAGAGAGAAGTAAGGTAGGGGTATCATCTTTGTGGGTGCGCTTTCTGGGTCAGGGTCATCGTTTCTTTGCCTGCACTGCCATGAAACAAACTTTGGAGAGAGAAAATCTGAAATAAAATGGGCAGGTGCAATTGAACTGTTTTTACTGAAGAGAAATCTGTGTGCAAATAAATTGTTGGGAATTGTAGAGGAAGAGTGTCACTCAATGTAACAGTATACAAAGAATGTGGTGGTTTATATTTCCCTCTGCTTACAAATTAACCCTACTCAACTCCTTGCTTCAGCGACTTTTTTTATCCTTGTGTGTTGGCCTTTTATTTGTGTGTAAGCAATATGTATCTAATAGATTCCATCAAAACTCATTATATGCATATGATATAGGAAATTTTTGAAAGGATCTGTTAACTTTGAAAGATTGAGTTGGTTTTTAAAAACTGCTGTGAGTTTTAATTAGAATGTTTGTTTTTAATTTGCAATATTGGGGGTTGTTTCAGCTATTGTGGTGCAGTTTGTCACAGCTTTTAAAATGTAAGTGGAATTTTCAGAGCTGATTTCAAGATGTGGACAGGCTTGAAGTCTCTTCAGTGAGATGAAAGCTGTTAATACACTTTCTGATTTCTTTTGTTGACTTTGTAGAGAAAGGCTGCTCGATTATACTAACATTGAGTTATAACGTCCATCACAGAAGTAAAATTGTCCACTGAATGCCCTCTTGCTTCATTACTTCCTAAACTTTATATGCGTTTAAACTATTTAAGGAGAGGCAGATGGTGGATGTTAATGAGGTTTCAGTTGTACACCTATTAATTAATACTAACTTAAACTGTGGTTGTTTGGCTTAGGAGATGCTTGCTTATAATCTGTAAATACTTACTAAAATGTATAAAGATTGATTCCAATTATTATCCTTGGGTGGAGTATGACTGTAAGGGAGGGTGAGCACAGAAGATTTTCCTACTCAAGGACTGCTAAACTCCAGCACTCTAGCCTCATTGCTGTAAAGCTATTCAGTGCTACTAAAGCTTGGACCCATCTCAGTGCTGCTAAACATCAGATCTACTGTGACACTGTCAGCTACTGCTGTGTCTGACTATGTATTTAACTCAGCCTGAAATGTTTTTTGAAAAATTACTGATATTTATAGTATGTCTTGTATTCTAAAGACTTTCAAAAACACAAACTAATATTGTTACACAAATAATTTGACTTTCATATTGAGAAAATATATAAACTGTTATCAATTCTGTTTGCTTGCCGCCTATACTTTGGTGTTTTGCTTCTCAACTAAAATAAACCGTACTGTATTAACGTTTTTTGGAATAAAGCATTCCAACTTTTTTTTTATTTTCTTGGTACCAAAAATGCACAATACACCAGGGCAATAACAATAGGCATTGACATTTTTCAGCAATTTAATGCAAATGTAGAGATTACATATGGAACAGGATACAGCACTTGAAGATTTAGAACATCTTAAAGAATCAAGGCCATAATGGCATTATACTGGTATGGACAGGATGTGAGGTGGAAAACATAGACAGGCATGGAGACAATGAAAGCCTTGGGGTAGTCACCAATTTCAAATTTACCAGGACTGTAAATTTGTACTCCAGCACAAGCTTTGAGTGCCTTCAGAAGAACAAGGTAAGTGGGTGGGTTATAGAATTGTCAAGAAAAGAACAAAACAAAGGTAAACAAGTGGGTCTAGGCCCGAAATGTCAGCTTTTGTGGTCCTGAGATGCTGCTGGGCCTGCTGTGTTCATCCAGCTCCACACTTTATTATCTTGGATTCTCCAGCATCTGCAGTTCCCAATATCACTGAACAAGTTTCTTTTCTCTCTCCCATCATTTTCCCCACTAGGTGGCAAGAGAGGACAAGGCATTGCAATGGTGTCACATACAAACCTAGGATTACATGGTTCATATTTGCAGTAGAAAGCTGTAACAGATGACATATTTACTTTTGTTTTCCAGAAGGCATTCGATAAGATGCCATATCAAAGGTTTTTGCAGAAGAAGACAGCTCATGATTTAGGGGGGAGCCATTTGGAATGGATAGGATTTAGCTACTGTACAGGAAACAGAATGTAGGTTGCAAGTGGGTTGATTTCTCATTGACAAAAGTGAAGCAAAGGGTGAGCGACAGTGATCAATGCTAGGTTCTTTTTTCACAGTTTAGATAATGAATGACTTTGATGAAGGTACTGAAGGTGTGGTAACTAAATATACTAATCATACATAAATAAGCCACAGAGGTAATTTAAGTGAGTAGACAACAATCTGGCAAATGGGTAGGTAATGTGAAAATATTTGCAGTTGACCATTTTAGCAAGAAAAAAAATTGATATTCCTGAAATGGTGAGAGATTATAGAACTCTGAGATGAATTAGGATACCCAGATTCTCTGTATGAATCGCATAAAAGTTGGTATGCAGTTATAGCAAGTAATTAGGCCAGCCCCTATAATGTTATCATTGTTTACAAAACAAATCAAATCCAAAGGCGGGGAGTTATAACAAAAATCATGCTTCTCTTGCACGCACATGAAACTTATTTAAGAAAAGATGTAAATGCATTGAAAGCAGTTCAGAGAAGGGCTGCTTGGAGAAGCAGCTGATATGGGGTCCCCCAGCTCTTCAAATGAGCATTATTGCCTTGTGCCAATCTGCTGCTTTCTTCCCATATCGTTCAGCTTAGAAATGATTTATTATTTCAATACAAATATTCATGCGATGCCTTCTTGAATGCCTCAATTGAACCTAACCTCCCCACGTTTCCAGGCAGTGCATTCCATATTCTAACTACTTGCTGTGTTTAGAAGGATTTTTTTCTGACATCACTTCAAATTAAGTCTGTGCTCTGTCATTCTTATTCCTTTTACGAGAGAGAACAGCTGCTATCCAATTTGTCCAACTTAGTCATGATTTTTGAAAATCTCAATCAAACCTCCAAGGACAACAGTCCCACCTTGTTCAATTTATCCTCATAACTGAAGACCTCATTCCAGGAACCAATGTTGTAAATTGCTTATGCACTCTGGACTTGGTGAGAATGTTTCCTTGTGAGAACTGTGTGGAGGCGATGGTTACTCTTTAAAAATAAGTGGTTTTCTATTTAAAACAGATTAGGAGAACATTTTTCTCGGTGTTGAGAGTCTTTGGAATTCCCTCTTCAAATGGGAGTGGAAGCAGAATCTGTGATTTTCTTTTAAAGGAAGAAGTAGAATATGGATCAGATCAAAATGTAATCAGATCAACTCTGATGCTAATTGAATGGTGGGGCACTCTTAAGGAGCAGAGTTGCCTGTTTCTTCATATGTTCATATCTAACTTTTTACAATTGGAGCACAAAATGCAAGAGCAGAGTTGTGTGGCTGGATTGAAATGGGCTTTTTGTAACTAAACAAATAATTTTGTAATACAGCAGTACTGATGTTTGAGTTGGAAATGTATGACCTAGGCACATGGTAATTCTGGATTTAAATGCAAGACTGATCAATATGATCACTTGTCTATTGTACGTTAAATGGTACAGAATGTTTCTCGGCGACAACCTGTAGTTATTTGCTACTCCCATAGGTGGCATTGTGAAGTGTTTTCAGTTTTGAGTTGCAGAGTTAATAGCTAGAGCACACAACCTTCAAAGTTGTACAGTCTGGACATTGGGTTCGCACAATCCATTGTTGGTTTCTAAAATTCTTTTTCCCTACTTTTTCTTTGAATAAACTTTGAATATTTGAAGCAAAGATTTTAGCATTCTTTTATTTCAAAATGATATGTTTTGGTTTGCATGATTGAGTGTTCCATTTGGGTCTTTCTAACATCTCCATTAAAGTTTCTACTTCACGCAGTCAGTATTTCAATAGCCTTGACTCTGACTTGATATTATCTAGTGCTGTGATTTTGCGATTGATTTGGATTGTGCACGCTCTGTCTTCACAGTGTGCTACATTGTCTTTGCATGCATCAATTGGCGAAGAAAATCTTTCTTCGCTTCTTAAGATCTTCTGCCTCTAAATTTCTCTTTTGAAGTAAAGCTTCCCAAAGCTTTGGAGATGAGATTTATATTTTTGTGTGTATGTGGGATGAAAGAAATTTGTTCTAATTTCACACATGTTGTAAGTGTACTTTAATGTTTAACGACTTTTCACAGGTCTTGCTTAAAAACTCTCGAGTTTGGACGCTGAGCAGGGGCCATGGGAGAGGGAGAAAAAACAGTTCATCTAATTTGACTGATTATCCCCATTTACTAGCAAATATTACTGCTAATCACACACCACTGTAAGACTATGAATATAACTTGAAACAGTCTTTGTTTTTATTTGAATTTTGAAAATAAACAAGATTTGGAAAGGGGTATTTAGAATTAGGTTTGAGATAAATGACAATGGAATAAAGAGTTGATAGAGTAAGTGACATAATGGAGGAACAGCGAGGGAGAAAGGGAATGATAAAAAGGGTGTTGGGAGCTTGATATAAGCGAGTTTGGGAAAGCACAAGTCAAGACAGAAGGGATTGGAAAGAGTCTACTTAATTCATATTTCCCCCATCTTCCCAATCATGCATGCAGCCTGTAAAGCCCCTTTCCCTGCCAGACTCTGATGTAGCTTGCAGAAGAAAAAACAACAACAATAAAAAAATGAAAGGATAGAAAAGAATCGATGGCAACGGTGGGAGAGGAGATGGACAGAAGAGATAAACAGAGAATCAACAACTCCAAAGTAGCAGAAGTCAGATAGAGAACATATTCAACACTTCATTCCAAAAAACTTGGTACATGCAAAGCCAAGGGGAATTAAATAGACATTGGGCAGAATTATTGACATTTCAAAAGATCATTGGATAAATAGTTGGAGACACAAAATTTCAGGACTTTGGGCATGTGCCAGGAGATTGGGGCAAAATAGTTCTTTAAAGAGCTGGCACAGACATGGAGGTGAAAAAATGGCTTTCTTCTTTATCGTTACATGATTCTATGACACATTCAGTCCATGAGCAATAATTTATATAACCAAGGAGCATAAACAAAATACATAATTTTGTTTCACTTTTAATCAGAATTGATGCAAGTATAGAGTTAGATCGGGATTTTAACTCAAACAATGAGTATTGGGCTATATTAAGAAAAGATCAGCCTCGGAATTGTGGGTCAAGTACAAATTCTGGCATTTATTTATTTCAGTTTGGGTATAAGTTCAGTATCATGTGCTATATCTTATGAAGTTTTATTTTAATTAATAACAGTGCCTCTTTAAGATGAGCTAGCATCAGATTAACAAAACTAAATTTTTACTGACTAATCCATGAGTTTGGCCAAGATGTATGCTGTTTGTTAGACACTATCTGAAAAGGATACAGCTGAGGCTATGCTGACTTTCATAGACAGTTTTCACAATCTTAACATTGTATTCAAATACTTCAAATAAATAACTTCATCTACTTTGTAATAAGGCTAGTATTTAATTTTCCTGTGCTTAAAATCCACAAATTGAAACAAGGGCATTGGACCATTCTCTGCTTTAAAATAGTTTTTACAAGTCTGGAGTTTACATTTTCAGTTAACTGATTCAAAGAAGAAGTCCTGTAACCAAATTTTTAATCACTTATTTGGGGGTGGAATTTTATTTATTTTGAGTGCGTTGGTGTAATTTTCCGCAAGGCACTGTGCCATTTTATATAGTGACAAAAAGCTAATTATTCAGTTATACATTTTTGGTGAGCCAGTGCAGGAATATTCCAGAGGGTTGTTAAGGGAAGGAAATTGTCTTGTTGAAAAATTTATGTGTGTGTATATATAATAAAGATGAGATGTTTAAAGCTTAAGTAATTATTAGTGATTCAAGCAAAAATTACTTCTGAATTATTGCCAGCTCTCAAAATCATTTTTAATTAGCCTGTAATCATTCTGGAATTATTTTAAAACACAATAAAACCACAAGTCAGCTGCTTTAAGGATCCTTGACTGCAACTTGTACTATTAATGAAAGATCCTATGACAACAACGTTTTGAATTATTTATGATAACCTTGTACAATATTGATGTTTGGTTCACACTTATTTAGTGGGTTATTTTTCTCACCATCTTTAAACTTAGGATGCTGTTATGCAGTAGGCAGTAATTCTGTAGTGGGCGTTAGCCACCGGTTACAAATCCAAGTCTTGATTCCATATTTGATTCAAATGAGAGCAGCTCTTCATTCAAACCCCCTGAATGCTGTAGTAGCCAATTGTCTTGTTTAGTTTTTGCATTTTTTATGAATCATAAAATAAAAAATAACTTGAAAGTGAGTCCAGTAAAATTAGTAATTACAAATTCTGTGTTGTTTTCCTTCTTACAATGAATAATGCTGCTCATCTTTTGCTCAAAGTGTTCTTTTTCTTACTGAACCAGATTCACTTAGAAAATTCACATGGATATAGTATGCACACACTCATTCCTTCCTTCTTGCATGGCAAATGTTCCACTCAACACTGACAGACCTCCCTGATTATTGCCAATGACAAAGTGACCTTGGATTCATTTCAGGCTAGCTTCAAGATTAAGACATGCCAGCAGACTGGCAGAATTCTTTTGTGCCCAAAAAAATGGATGCAGCAGAGTTTTATTTCTCTTCTATTGAATTTGTCCCAGAGAATTGACTCAGTTCCGGTCTTCAATCAACAAAGATGTCCTTATGGTCTGGTTTAGCTCTGAAGGGAATGTTTGCTCCCCTTCTCTCCCCTCCCGCTGAAACCAAAGTTAGGTGACCAATTTGTCGTTAGACAGCTTATGCTTGTGTTAACGTGGGCCTGTGCGCTTTTTTCCCTGAATGTTTTGGCAACTTACAGCTGAAACATTTTTCCAAGCCAGCACTGAGTGTGAGATCATCAGAATCTCCTTAGATATAAATTCAAGAATGTTGGATACTTAGCGTGCAGTTCTTGGCTGGAATAATGTGTAAAGTGGATCAAGTCCATTTTAAATAGCTAACTGTCAAACGAATATGCTTGTTTCTTTGAGTTCATGCATTTAAAACACTGAAACAAAAATGTACTTCAAAATTTCAGTTTCATACATAGTCTTTTTTTTAATCATGTTTTTCATTTATAAGTCTCACTCCTAGCAACATGAAGATGTTTGCTATCAATAAACTGAGCCTCCTCATCCTCGAAGACCGTTGATCTGACTAGAAAATTCATATTCAAATTGAAACATTAACCCTGTGTTTCTCTGTTCTGTGATGTTGCCAGAGCAGCTGAGTATTTCCAGCCCTTTCTATTTCTGTTTTGGATTTCCATCCTCCATTGTATTTTGCTTTTATTATCCCACATGGTCTTTGGCTAACATTGCAAGTGAAACTTTGAGGTATTAACTGAAGCCCTAAAGCATCCTGAGCACACCGGAAGTTCATATAGTTGCCCCATTGGTACCCTAGTATAATTCGTTTTGTGGTTTGTTTTGCTCCTATATTATTGCTGTTGGACCAAATTTTGAGTTATCTCATTAAGAACTTGCTCCTTCTAAGTTGCTTCAGTTTTGTAGCTAACTTTGAGTTTTAAACTACTGAAAACAAGTCATGATTCAAATTCTCACCTGCAGAAGTTAAATTTTTTCGTTTGGAATATTCTGCCTGTGTAATCAAAAGTTTAATGAGGGCTACAAGGACAGTTCACATTCATGATCAGAAGTACAAATGTCCTTTTTTAACATCTCTTTTATATGACTTCCTTGTGCCATGTGCAAACTGGACTTTGTGGTCGACATTCCTCTACCTCCATCTAGCTCTCACCCACACCATTAATGAAAGCATTTTTGCTTTCATGCTGTTCTGCTTTCTGTTTCGCCTCCCTGAATTGCTGACATCTGCAGTTAGATGAGACTGGTCAGATATTGTGGCAGGAATGCTGGTTCGAATGTCTCCAGTGTGTTATTCGAAGAAACTAATGTTTTTTTTCCATATTAAGGAAATGCCTTTTGCCCTAACATGTCTTATTTGGATTCTGATTTTGTAGTGAGTTTTTATTCCTGTTATCTTGTCACCATCCAACTGCGCACATTCTGTCAAGTCTTTTAGAGGAGGTTGAAGTTCACCAATGCTGGACCGGTTCTTGTAAGAGTTCAGTAGGCTTGAAGTCCTAGGGGAAGGCCATGGCCTGGTGATATGATCCAGAGACCCAGGTAATGTTCTGGGAAATTGGGTTGGTTTCCGGCTGTGGCAGATGGTGGAATTTGAATTCAATAATAATCTTGGAATTAAGAGTCTAATAATGACCGTGAAACCATTACTGATTGCGTCAGGGAAAAACCCATCTGTTTCACTAATGTCCTTCAGGGAAGGAAAACTACGATCCTTAACCAGTCTGGCCTACTGGTGACAGAGATAATGGGAACTGCAGATGCTGGAAATTCCAAGATAATAAAATGTGAGGCTGGATGAACACAGCAGGCCAAGCAGCATCTCAGGAGCACAAAAGCTGACGTTTCGGGCCTAGACCCTTCATCAGAGAGGGGGATGGGGGGAGGGAACTGGAATAAATAGGGAGAGAGGGGGAGGCGGACCGAAGATGGAGTGTAAAGAAGATAGGTGGAGAGGGTGTAGGTGGGGAGGTAGGGAGGGGATAGGTCAGTCCAGGGAAGACGGACAGGTCAAAGAGGTGGGATGAGGTTAGTAGGCAGCTGGGGGTGCGGCTTGGGGTGGGAGGAAGGGATGGGTGAGAGGAAGAACCGGTTAGGGAGGCAGAGACAGGTTGGACTGGTTTTGGGATGCAGTGGGTGGGGGGGAAGAGCTGGGCTGGTTGTGTGGTGCAGTGGGGGGAGGGGATGAACTGGGCTGGTTTAGGGATGCAGTAGGGGAAGGGGAGATTTTGAAACTGGTGAAGTCCACATTGATACCATATGGCTGCAGGGTTCCCAGGCGGAATATGAGTTGCTGTTCCTGCAACCTTCGGGTGGCATCATTGTGGCAGTGCAGGAGGCCCATGATGGACATGTCATCAAGAGAATGGGAGGGGGAGTGGAAATGGTTTGCGACTGGGAGGTGCAGTTGTTTGTTGCGAACTGAGCGGAGGTGTTCTGCAAAGCGGTCCCCAAGCCTCCGCTTGGTTTCCCCAATGTGGAGGAAGCCGCACCGGGTACAGTGGATGCAGTATACCACATTGGCAGATGTGCAGGTGAACCTCTGCTTAATGTGGAATGTCATCTTGGGGCCTGGGATGGGGGTGAGGGAGGAGGTGTGGGGACAAGTGTAGCATTTCCTGCGGTTGCAGGGGAAGGTGCCGGGTGTGGTGGGGTTGGAGGGCAGTGTGGAGCGAACAAGGGAGTCACGGAGAGAGTGGTCTCTCCGGAAAGCAGACAGGGGAGGGGATGGAAAAATGTCTTGGGTGGTGGGGTCGGATTGTAAATGGCGGAAGTGTCGGAGGATAATGCGTTGTATCCGGAGGTTGGTAGGGTGGTGTGTGAGAACGAGGGGGATCCTCTTGGGGCGGTTGTGGCGGGGGCGGGGTGTGAGGGATGTGACGCGGGAAATGCGGGAGACGCGGTCAAGGGCGTTCTCGATCACCGTGGGGGGAAAGTTGCGGTCCTTAAAGAACTTGGACATCTGGGATGTGCGGGAGTGGAATGTCTTATCGTGGGAGCAGATGCGGCGGAGGCGGAGGAATTGGGAATAGGGGATGGAATTTTTGCAGGAGGGTGGGTGGGAGGAGGTGTATTCTAGGTAGCTGTGGGAGTCGGTGGGCTTGAAATGGACATCAGTTACAAGCTGGTTGCCTGAGATGGAGACTGAGAGGTCCAGGAAGGTGAGGGATGTGCTGAAGATGGCCCAGGTGAACTGAAGTTTGGGGTGGAAGGTGTTGGTGAAGTGGATGAACTGTTCGAGCTCCTCTGGGGAGCAAGAGGCGGTGCCGATACAGTCATCAATGTACCGGAGGAAGAGGTGGGGTTTGGGGCCTGTGTAGGTGCGGAAGAGGGACTGTTCCACGTAACCTACAAAGAGGCAGGCATAGCTGGGGCCCATGCGGGTGCCCATGGCCACCCCCTTAGTCTGTAGGAAGTGGGAGGAGTCAAAAGAGAAGTTGTTGAGTGTGAGGACGAGTTCAGCTAGGCGGATGAGAGTGTCGGTGGAGGGGGCCTGGTCGGGCCTGCGGGACAGGAAGAAGCGGAGGGCCTTGAGGCCATCTCCATGCGGAATGCAGGTGTACAGGGACTGGACGTCCATGGTGAATATGACACCATTATCCTCCGACACTTCCGCCATTTACAATCCGACCCCACCACCCAAGACATTTTTCCATCCCCTCCCCTGTCTGCTTTCCGGAGAGACCACTCTCTCCGTGACTCCCTTGTTCGCTCCACACTGCCCTCCAACCCCACCACACCCGGCACCTTCCCCTGCAACCGCAGGAAATGCTACACTTGTCCCCACACCTCCTCCCTCACCCCCATCCCAGGCCCCAAGATGACATTCCACATTAAGCAGAGGTTCACCTGCACATCTGCCAATGTGGTATACTGCATCCACTGTACCCGGTGCGGCTTCCTCTACATTGGGGAAACCAAGCGGAGGCTTGGGGACCGCTTTGCAGAACACCTCCGCTCAGTTCGCAACAAACAACTGCACCTCCCAGTCGCAAACCATTTCCACTCCCCCTCCCATTCTCTTGATGACATGTCCATCATGGGCCACCTGCACTGCCACAATGATGCCACCCGAAGGTTGCAGGAACAGCAACTCATATTCCGCCTGGGAACCCTGCAGCCATATGGTATCAATGTGGACTTCACCAGTTTCAAAATCTCCCCTTCCCCTACTGCATCCCTAAACCAGCCCAGTTCATCCCCTCCCCCCACTGCACCACACAACCAGCCCAGCTCTTCCCCCCCCACCCACTGCATCCCAAAACCAGTCCAACCTGTCTCTGCCTCCCTAACCGGTTCTTCCTCTCACCCATCCCTTCCTCCCACCCCAAGCCGCACCCCCAGCTGCCTACTAACCTCATCCCACCTCTTTGACCTGTCCGTCTTCCCTGGACTGACCTATCCCCTCCCTACCTCCCCACCTACACCCTCTCCACCTATCTTCTTTACTCTCCATCTTCGGTCCGCCTCCCCCTCTCTCCCTATTTATTCCAGTTCCCTCTCCCCATCCCCCTCTCTGATGAAGGGTCTAGGCCCGAAACGTCAGCTTTTGTGCTCCTGAGATGCTGCTTGGCCTGCTGTGTTCATCCAGCCTCACATTTTATTATCTTGGCCTACTGGTGACTCTAGGTTCACAGCAATGTGGTTGACTCTTAACTGCTCTCTGGACAATTAAGGATGGGCAATAAATGCTGTCCTAGCCAGCCAGTGATGCCCACATCCCATGACTGAATTTTTAAAAAATTTAGTTTCTAGCGAAAGATAGTTTCTCTTGTACCACAAATCCAACTTTGAAATTGGATTCAAATTCTTAATATAAAAGCAACCAACATTTTTGGATGTAGGAAGTGGTAAAACTCAGTTTCATCAGAGCTTGATTTGAGGAATGACAGGAATATTGGGAGTGAGAGAACATTCATCAAGGGAACTCTGGAGCATGAATACTCAGTTGCAGGTTTGTGGGAGAAGAATGGAGAAGACACAGGATTCCTGAGGAAAGGGAAGATTTTGAAAGTAGGTGTGGGTGGTACAGCTGTAGAATGTGACAGAGATAGGGAACAGTGAAGCCAAGAAAGAGTTTAAACACTCAAGCTTAGAATTTTAGATATGAGGCATTTAGGAGGCAATGTAGATCAGCAAAGTAGGTAAAAAGAGATGTGATATTGCAGGTGAGGACGTTGGTCGACAAAACTTTGAAGAAGGTGAAATGTAGAGGTTAAGCACCCTTCAGAGTGCGGCTGGATGCAAAAAATGGCACAGAAGGAGGTTCAAAAAGTACATAGAACATAGAACATTATGGCACAGTACAGGCCCTTCGGCCCTCGATGTTGTGCCGACCTGTCATTACCGATCTCGAGCCCAAGTAGGATGTAGGACCAGAAGCAAATGTAGTTTTGACGGGGGCAAGTCATGATCAAATGTCATGTGACTGAGGATTCTAACATCTTTTCCTCATCAACCTTTTCCCTTTGCATTCTAAAATTTCCCCCTTCAGTACTTTCTAATTTTCCCAAAAAAAATTTGTTTTTTTCCTGCTTAAATCATTTAAAGTCAAAAGGGTTGCATGCCCACAGAATAACTGACTGGACAGTGGTTTTACTATCTATCTAACAATGGTAATTAAATCACATTTCATCATTTAGGTGCCTCCTGATTGGTAGTCAATGCAATTTCTTGTGCAGCAACCACAATTTATTATAAATTGACTTTTGATTCTAAAACAATTGTCAATTTGCATTCTATTTTTTTTGAGGGGTTAGGAGAGAAAGAGGGAAGTAATTAGCTGGTCTAACTTTTGGTTCTGTGACCAGTTATGATGTCTATAACACCGACTACAAACCTGAAGTATATTTTTGGGGTAAGTGTTGTAACTTCCTGATGCACCTGTTCATGCTTTTGTGAGTTATTCTGTGGATGTTGTCTTAATTTAAAGCAGTCAATTTGTAAGAAAACATTTGAACTATTTCTTGCATACATCGCATGCATATTATTGCATATTTGTTTTGACCTGAGATCATTCAAAGTTTCTTCCTGGTAACCATGCTCCAAAGGTAAAATAAAACCGCAGAATTTCAACTTATGTCCAACATTTATATTTGCCCTGTCTTTTTCCTTCATCGGAGAGTTCTATATTCATAAATTTAATATTTGATGCACCATTTTTTTGATAGGACAGGCAACTTTTCGTTTTACTGCGTTACCTCATGAGATATTTTAAACTGTGCACACATCAAGGGCTTAATTTTTAAAATTTGTTTTAGCTAAGTTTGGGTTACGTTTTTGTTTGGAATATTCATCACTGCAAAGCCACTAGTTTAACTTTTCATAAATTGCCTACCGTGCCCCTGTGGCATCTCCCACATCTAATTTCCAACCCATCTTTCCACGGACTGTTCAGAGAACATCTTGCCACTTGGGAAATCCGCTGAAAATTTGGCAAGCCTTTAAAAGCCATCTTTAAAAGTCTGATGTGCTCCCAGACAAGTACTATCAGTATGGAGCTGCCCTTTGTGATTTCTGATATTTGGTGTTTGATAACCTCCTCAACAGGTTGATGTGAAAGTAGCTAAAAGATGGATCAGGTGATCTTAATGCTGAGATGTGCCTTTATAGTACTTGCCTCCTCAGTCAGCCACATAATGTCTCTACAGCCAATGTTGCTCTGACCCAAGAAAATTCTTCTTATGATCTGTGGGTAGTTTGGTCTGTAGAATGATTATATCATCTGAATATTTGTTACAGTGTATCGGCAAGTTGCTGTCTGATTTAAATCTGCCTGCCACATGCCGATATGTTTCGTCAAGGACACTGGGGCCAGTTACCACTGCTGGCTGAATGCCTTGAGGACCAAATACTTTTAAAAGACATGACAAAAAGTACAAACTTGCCGAAAATAACAATTTGTTTACATTTTTCTTTCAAAAAAGATGCCAGTTTTAAATTAAAGCCATCATTTCTGCTGGCGAATTTGCCAGCAGGTCATGTGTGTTACGTACGGAGGCTGTGCTTTTGAAGCATATCAGGACTGATTCAGTAATCATGACGGAATTACAACAGGTTCTCCCTGGCCTCAGGAAGCATCTGTTCTTCAAACTTGTGTAAGCTAAAACTTGTCTTCAAAAATTAAAATGTTTCAAATGCTGGAAGTTGCTATTAAAACGTTTCTTGACTTGTGTTTTTTTTGCTTTTTAACCCGTGTTTGCATGCGAATCATTTGCTATTGAGATTAGTGTTTCATTTTGGTTATTTCCTGTGATTAGTGAAATGTTACTGGGATCCTCTAAACTTGAGGTCCAACAGATGTATGTAACTAAAAGTAAAACAGTGTGGATGCCAAAAATCTGAAATAAAACCAGAAAATTCTGGATAAACTTAGCAGGTCTATCAGCATCTGTGGAAAGGAAAACAATTAATGTTTCAAGCCTAGTACGAAGTCTTCAGAACTGAAAAAGGCGTTGGAAAACGGTGGTTTCTATGCCACTGACAGATTGAGGGGGTCGTTGTGGAAGTAAGTGAAACTGCTAAAATGTTGAAAAATGGATCTGCAAATCAGTTCAGTGCAATGTTTCATGAGCCCTGACCAGAATCAATATTTAATAGACAGTGAGGTTAGCATTTCTACCAATATAACATTTAATAATTAAGTCTGTCTTTGCAAAGCCACAAGCCACGATACATTCCAAACCATGTCACCCTGGGCCCCTTGGGATAGCTATATCTTTGCTCGTGTCATACAGTTGGCAAACTGGGAAAATAGGTTAAAAGGTAGAACAGTCACAGTGTAGCAACAGACGTTTAAGGAGATACATTATAACTCTGTAAAGATTTATCCCAGTGAGAAAGAAAGGATTCTTTGAGAAGGGTGCCTGATCCATTGCTAATAAAAAAGGTAAGAGCACGTCAAACGGAAAGGAATGTTGTGCAATTCTGTGAAGTTTAGTCAGAGGATTGGAAGATGTTTAAGGCCCAGAAAAATGACTACAAAAGTAATAGAGGGAGAAACTGGAGCATGGGTGAAAGCTAGCTAGAAATATGAAAAATTAATATCAAACATTTGTGCACTGTTTTAAATAGAGCATGAGTAACTAAAGCTAGTTCCTTCAGAGGGTCTGCTAAACAGCGAATCTGGGAAATTGGTCATGGAGAAACCAGGAAATGGCAGAAGTGTTGAATGGGTATTTTGCATCTATCTCCACTGTAGAAAACTTCCTAATTATACATGTAAATCAAGAGGTGAATGAGAGGGAGGAAGTTAAACAATCATTATCACCAGAGAAAAAGTGCTAGAAGAACGATTAGTGTCAAAGATTGACAAATCGGCAGAACCTAATGAGCCCTACAAGTGAGACTTTAAAAGAAGTGGCTGCAGAAGGAATCATGGGAATTGGTTATAATCTTCCAAGTTTTCTCAGAATCTGGCCCCCAGTGGATTGAAAAATTGTTAATGCTTAATGAATAATTATGGTATAAGTGAGGCAGAAATCCTGAAACTCCTGGCTAATTAGACTAACATCTTTCAGAGGGAAATTGCTAGAAACCATTATTGAGGTGGTTATGACAGGATACTTAGAAAATTATGTGATTGGGCATGGTCAACATTGTTTTGTTGAAGGGATATTGGGATTATCTAACTTGGAGATATTTGAGTCAGTAACAAGCAACGTGGATAGGGGTGAATGTGTGAGTGTGCTATACTTGAATTTCTAAATGGCAGTAGATAATGCGTAACGTGAAAGGCTACTACACAAAATAAGAGCTTGTGATGGAAGGGATAACCTATTAGTTAATAGGAACGTCACATTAAATGGGCCTTTTTCAGTTTTTCAACCTGTAACTAGTGAAGTCTATTGGTAAAGTCTCAAGTATTTGCAGTTTATATCACTCACCTGAATGGAATGTAACTAAATATATCATTGACACCAAAATGAGTAGGAAAGTAAGTTGTTGAGAGGAGGTAGTGTTTGCGAAGAAATGCAGGTCATGTAAGCATAAGTAAAATTGGCAAATGGACTGTAATATGAGAAACTATTCACTTTGAACTATGACAAGGAAACAAAAGCAATATACTATTTAAATGGGGAGAGGTTGCAGAACTAGTGATTTGGGTGTCCTGGTACATGGATCACCAAAAGTTAATTTGCAGCCACAGCAAGTGATTGAGAAGACATATGGGTGTTTATTGCAAATAGAGTAAAATTGTTAAAGTAGTGAAGTTTTATTGACGTTGTACGGAGCTTTAGGAGACCACATCTGGAGTACTGTGTACGGTTTTGGCCTACATATTTGAAAAGAGAATATGATTGTTCTCTTTAGAAGCAGTTCAGGGAAGCTTCATCAAATGATAACCTAGGATGAACAGCTAATCTTTTATCAGGCGCATCCAACAGGTTAAGCCTTTACCTGTTAGAGTTTTGCACAATGAGAAGTATTATTGAAATGTATAAGATCTTGAGAGGACCGAATTAGAGTGGATTGTCAGAGGAGATACATTAAAGGCACTACAAAAATGCAGATTGTTTTGTTACAACGGATGGTTTCTCCACTATGGTGCCTTAAACTTCAATGTGTGTACCAGTGTGATAAAGAAAAATAGCAAAAAAGCATGGCAAATACTTTAATACTACATTTACATTATTTAATATTATTATTATAATATACAGAGGCAGGTATATCAAACTGTCCCCTGACCAACCTTCCATTGTGACCATAAACCAATTTTTTGACTCCCATCCGGTTGCATGAAGAAGTCACATTAAGGTTTGGATTTAATTGTGAGTAAACTGGCAAGACTTGTTATTCACTCAGCTTTGGCTTCCCTTGTATGTGTATTGTGTGACAATCAATAGAAGGGGCTTAAGTGGCTGGAAAGGATTTTTAAAATTCAAAATTTGGGAAAGGGAAAGGAACTCGGGTAGTCATTTTGCTTATACAGCAAACAATATCTTTATGAACTGAGTTATCAGCAATGATTACCAAAGTGATGTATACAAATGGGTTTAGAGGGTGACCAAATATATTTCTGTTGAAAGTAGAGACAAAAGCATTTCGCAAGGTACAAAATAAATTATAACTGCAGCAACCTTTCTTTCTGACTGATCCAATCCTCTTTTTGTGGCCTCTCAGATTGTTAGTATTGTATTTAATTAATTCAGCACTCGTTTTGTCCTCATTAAAATATTTATCTTGTCATTTTATTCATTGTATTGTCCATAGTTATGCTTCGACTTTAAAAATACAAGGGATTGTATGTGTGTAACCTGGATGCTATCAAAGTTTGCAATCTGCTCAGCAATCATTAAAAAGGAAAATTATCAATTAAGTTTACTTATTAATTTTGACCTTTGCAGTATACTCTACATCTTTTGTTGAACGTTTTTGTTTCCTTGTGCACAATTGGGTGCCACTGACTCTAGGTCTTATTCATTTACAACTTGTTAAGGGAAATGGAAGTTAAACAGAAAGTAGAGTTTAAAACTGGCCTGGGCTTCATTGCCGGAGTGTTTTAGCTTGGATTTGTATAACAGGTAAGAAAATCAGTTTTGTTGATGCCCTCGTGTCTTTCCCGTAAAGCTACTTAGACAACAGAATAAATATGTTGAGTCTGCTTGAGGGGTCAATATCCGGGAAAGATTCAGACTTCTGCTGGCTTCTGGCCCCTGTGCAGTTCAGTGGTCTATTTCCCAGTAGTCACATCCAGCTATGATTTGGCTCATTTTCTTAGTAACTGAATCACACCCAAAGAACTGACAGATATGGTTAAGTGTAGGAATTGCGTAACTCTGATAATTTGAAAAGCAGTGCTGAGAACAGAACCGACAGGAATGAGTTATTTTGTTTTACACAACCTATGAAAAGCATTTATAGTAGTAGGTGAAACACAATTGCACTTATTCAAAAGTTTGCATTTTCATGGTGCCAAATACACATATTAAATGTTTTCCCTAGGTAAGTCTTCAACTTTACTGCACCATCACTGGAAGGTGCTGGTCAGTTACTCGGGAAGACGGTATTAAAAACTGGAGGATAATTCAGATCCTCCCTATCTGCTATTGGTTAGGCATGGAGTAGTATTAGCTTACCAAGGAGGCAGTTTCTAACCATGTCGCCTTTCAACCAAGGTAAAGGAGTGGTGTGCAAGGGACCGCATCACACTCCTCCAACCTCCTTATCTGACCTCCAAGTAGATGGAACTGCACTCATCTGACCCTGCTAGATTAGAATAGGACTCAGCAGACAATTACCTGACATGGCTTGTCTTCCCACTCCCGCACTGTCAGTCGCTTATGGATATATTTCTTGCCCCCTCATATTTTTCAAGTGTCTGTTGCTTAGAGACATCTTATACAATAGCGTACCATCTTATCCTAATATACCTTACCACTCCTTCCCTTGACCCCTACACTATTTCTAAATTTGCAGACTGCTTGTCTAACCTTCAGTACTGGATGGTCTAAAATTTCATCCTAATAAAGTATGGGAAGGACCAAAAAAGTCTCATTGCTGAAGCCCACATCCCAGGTACCCCTTAACTCGATTAGTCTAATGATCTCTTGTCTGATTTATCATCTTCCATCCAACATAAGTGGGAAGTCAATCAAAATTCTGCTGACCTGTGTCATAATTCACATCAAGTCCCATTTATTGACTCATTATTGAGCAATGCCCTGATTCTAAGATAACAAAGTGTGGAGCTGGATGAACACAGCAGGCCAAGCAGCATCTTAGGAGCACAAAAGCTGACATTTCGGGCTTGGATTCTCCAGCATCTCTGGTTCCCATTATCTCTGATTGCCACACCCTGAATCTAAATCTTTTATAAGTTCTCTTCATGTTTCAAATTCACCTTGACCTCAACTGACCCTCGTCTCCCAATCGTAACTTTCTTCAGCCTTACAACTTTGTGAATAACTGGACCCTTCCAATTGTGATCATTTGAACATGCTGATTTTAATCTCTCCACCACAGGTAGCAAAGGTGTTAAGTTCTGAAAATGCTTCACTAAGCCTGTCTCACTGCCTTTTCTTTCCTCCTTTACAGCTTTGTTATAACCTACCAATAACATACCCTATACCTTCCACGTGGTTGGGTATGGACATTTGGTAATTCTCCTTTGAACCATCTTGTTTCACTATAGTATAAGTGATATATAAATGGTAGTTGTTGTCAAAGGCAGAATGAAATTGATTAAATGCACACAATTACATGAGTTTGCCATGAAGTCAATTTTTTCTAAGCAGTGAAACTTCCTTGATTTGTGGTGACATACTAACTCCATAAGCCTCATTTTTGAAGTTACTCCTGAAAATTCATAGTAGGAACCCAACTTTAGTAATTTCCGAACATTGTATCAAAAAGTAACCATAATGAACCTTTACGATTTGCTCAATAACTAACTTGAAGGTGCTTAGCGGGAAATGCTCCCTTTGTACTCAGAAAAGAAACAGAAGCTTTCTGGTGGTGCAGTCAGACTGTCCCTGCATCGGAGCCAGAATTGGAAGACCTGGGTGTTCCAACCAATTGGCTCAAATACAGGGAGTCTTCAATTTCTGTATGTCTGATTTACGATTGCAATCTTATGGTTATAGTTTTAAGGACACTGCACATGAACATTTCCTGTACTTAGAAACAGCTGCTTTCCATTGTCCTACATTATTTTCCAAATTGAGTACAGTTTGACTCGCAAACAGACTCTAGAATGGAACCCATTCGTGACCTGGGTTCTGCTTGTATTTTGACATGTGAAAAATTGGGAGGGGAAACAAACAGGGTTTTCACCATCAGCAACGTTCAAAACAAGACTCAAGATTCCTGTAAGGTACTTTGTAGCAATAGAGTATTTGTCAGCAGTTATTGAAAGCTGGAAAATAAATCGGAACCAACAGAAAATTGGGCTGGTTCATATGTACTGAACAGACAACTCATCCAGCTGTGGTTTTCAAAGGTAAATAAAGTTCGGAAACAACAAGGATACTGACTCATAAAATTTTAAAAGCACACTAATTGTCCAAGCTAGCTGATACTCATGACAGAAAAGCAAGAGTTCTTCTCAAATTTCTTTAACAAAGAAGAGTCAGTGAATAGACGAAATTTTGTATAAATGTCTGACCGCAACATTTTCCTCAACTGAATCATCTAAATAACAATCAGAACTTGAGCATTAGGAGGATAAGCAGGCCATTCAGCCATGATCACTGGCCACTGGACTCAAAACATTGACTCTGTTTTTCTCTCCATAGATGCTGCCAGAGCTGAGTTTCAGATTTCCAGTTCTTTTGTTTTACTTTAGTGTTGCATCACACTCTGACTGGTGCCTTGCAGATAATGGACAGGCTTTGCAGACTCAGGAGGCGAGTTACTCACTGCAGGATTCCGAGTCTCTGACCCGCTTTTGCGAACTCTGTATTTACATGGTTCGTCCAGTTCAGTTTCTGGTCAGTGGTAACCTCCAGGATGTGGATAGTAGCAGATTCAGTGATGACAATGCCATTGAATTTCAGATTTAGAGTTCCCTACCCCAGGGGGTTGTGGACAGGGCATCATTGGATACTTTTGAAGTGGAAGTGGGCAGGTTTTTGGTGTCTTAGGAAATTGAGAAATATATGGAGTGGGTGAGATGGTGGAGTTGAAACTGACGATCAACCATGATATATTGAATAGCAGAGCTGCCTTGATGGACCGTGTCCAGCATCTGCAGTTCCCATTATCTTTGATGGACCGTGTGGTCTGCTTATGTTTCTATGCCTTATGATCTTCTGTTTGCTTCTTCGCCCATGTTCTTCTCACCCCACTACACAGCAATGCCATTTACTAAACCGAGGTGAAGATCCCATCATCACTCAGCGAGAAACAATTCTGTATTAAATTTTTACATGATTGCAGCCAGATAAATTGTAATAAATTTAAAGTGAACTTCAGCCATATTCTTACGTCGCTTCTTTTGTGAAGGATAAATGACAATGTCCATAATCTTGGGACATATTCATCGTTTATTTAGAAAATCTAGTTCATTGGTTTCACCGAATCAGAATCAGAACAAGTAATTACCACCGGAGCATTTGGTGAACGATTTGACTGAGGAGCAGCAAGTGCTGGCAAGAGAACAGAACAACAGTGTAAAATTAGGGAGCCAAGCAGGCTCTTTTGCAGGATTTGTGCCTTATCAGGGTTTTATGGAGAAAATTCATCAGTAAGAAAGTAGTTTCCATTTCTAAGTTCTGCAAAAAACTTGCATTCCCCTATGCCATGAATGCCTACTTTTTTTTATTCATCTTGGTATGTGGTTGTCATTGGCTAAGCCAGCATTTATTCCCCATTCCTAATTGGGTTCCTAAATTCAAAGTCAACCACATTGCTGTGGATCTGGCATCATGCATAGTCTAGACTAGGTAAAGATGGCAGTTTCCCTCTCTAAAGGACATTAGTGAATCAGATGGGTTTTTCCTAAGTCAACAACCACTTCATGGTCATCACTAGAGTCTCAATTCCAGATTTTTATTGAAATTCAAATTACACCGTCTGCAATGAACCAGGATCTGCAGAAATCTACTTGATCTCATAATTAATAGTTCAGTGGTTAATGCCACTAGACTGATCATCTCCCCAAACCATAACAACCCCATGCAGAACAACCAAGGGTAGAGGTCATGGTAATTAAAGTGTGGAGCTGGATGAACACAGCAGGCCAAGCAGCATCTCAGGAGCACAAAAGCTGACGTTTCAGGCCTAGACCCTTCATCAGGATTCTCTAGCATCTGCAGTTCCCATTATCTCTGATACAAGGGTAGAGGCCATTGCGGTTTTCCAGAAATCTCTTGCATCTGTCTCTGAAATATAGAAAATCAAAGTAAAAGGACCTTCTATATTGTGGGCTTATCATTGCTAAATATGGCTAGTAATCTGTTGCCACAGGTACCCAGTCATTCATTGATAAGAAGAAGCATGGATGGACCAATTCTCTCTAGGCAATGCCTTGCCTGCGTTAACTAGCCACCCGATTGGAGATCTAAAGAAGTGCCATTGATTAGGGAGCAATGGCCAGTCGCTTGGGGCCCAAGTGCAGACTATAGATCCAGAAACCGAGACAAAGCCCTGGAACACCTCTAGTTTGATAGAAAGTTGTCATGATGGCTCCCATTCCCTTTAAGTAGCACTTCTATGGAAATAAGATTGCATGCAAGATGGCACATAAGTATAGCACAGTTAATGATAATGTTTTACTTCAGTATTATTTTGCTGTTGCCCTTGGTTACAATTGCATATACTGCAGAGAGAGCCTGAAGTAATTCAAATCGGATTTCACCCAGTAATTTGCAATGTCTCCATGTTTATTCTGAGTAAATTTAACTGTTAAAATGCATTTTATTGTGATGTTCCTTTGGCAGCATCACCAAAGAACAGAGCTTCTATGCCAAACTGACCTTGAAATGTTCTGCCTCTTACCCATTTCAAATAAAATTGCAGCAATAAAACTTTGGGGATAAACTTTATTTAAGAGCAAATAAAAAACAGGATTGTGAGGATTATTTAATCCCCTTACTTTTAGATTATATTCAAAATACCTGTACCTGTAACAGAAAAAGTGAGAACTGCCGATGCTAGAGTGTGAGACAACAGTGTGGAGCTGGAGGGACACGGTAGGCCAGGCAGCATCAGAGGAGCAGGGAAATGTTTCGGGGGTCAAGACCCTTCTTCAGAAATTGGGAATTCAAACAGGCAACTAGAAACTGGGTCTTGTTTGCAGATTGCGGAGGTTCCTCAGTGTCACAGGTGTCAGTCTTTAGCTAATTTGCTTCACTCTGCATTAACAAACATTTTGATGTACTGGATACTGCAAAGGCTTTGGGTCCTGACAACGTTCTGACAATGGTTCTGAAGACTTGTACTCCAGAACCTGCAGCTCCCTTAGCCAGTTACAGTACTGACATCTACCCAACAATGTGGAAAATTGCCTAAGTATGTCCTGTACACACACAACAAGACAAATCTGACCCAGCCAATTACCCTATTAGTCTACTCTTGATCATCAGTAAAGTGATGAAAGATATCATCCACAGTGCTACCAAGCAGTTGACTTTAGGCAAGTATATGCTCCCTGATGCTCAGTCTAGGTTCCGCTAGCGCCACTCAGCTTCTGATCTCATTACAGCCCTGGTTCATACATGGACAAATACGTTGAATTCCAGCGGTGAGATCAGAGTGACAGCCCTTGACAGCAAGGCTGCATTTGACAGAGTGTGTTAGCAAGGAGCCCGAGCAAAAGTACAGTAAGTGAAAATCAGGGAAAAACTCTCCGCTGATTGGAGCCGATATTTGTGGTTCTTGAAAGTCTGTCATCTCAGCTCCAGAACATCACTACAGGAGTTCCTCAGGGTAGTGTCTTAGGCCTACCCATCTTGAGCTGCAGCATCAATGACCTTTCTCCATCTTAAGGCCAAAAGTGTGGAAGTTAATCAATGATTGGGCAATTCATGACGACTCATACTGAAACAGTCCGTGTCCAAATGTAACACAACCCAGGCCCAGGCTTAGGCTGACAAGTGGCAATGACCATTTCTAATAGACAATTTAACCACTGATTCTTGACAACCAATGACATTCCCATCTTTCAAAGCCACACTGTCGATATCCTGGGAGTTACCATTAATCAGAAACTCAGTCACATGCCCCATATAAATACAATGACTACAGACACTAGGAATACTGCAGCAAGTAACTATGACTAACTCCTCAAAGCCTGTTCACCACAACACACAAGTCAGGAGTGTGATGGGATTCTCTCCACTTTTCTAGATTAGCGCAGCTCCTATGATACTCGAAGCTAACACCAACAAGCAGGCTACCTGATTGACACCACATCTGCGAACATTCAGTCAATCCACCATCAATGCTTAGAAGTTCAGACTGCTGCTGTCTACAAGGTGCTGTGGTATTTGCCAAAGATCCTTAGGCAACACCTTTCAAACCCACAACCACCCATCAAGAATGACAAGGGCAGCAGATACGTAGGAATACCACCGTTTGCAAGTTCCCTCCGACTCTCACAATTCTGACTTGGAAATATATTGCTGTTCCTTCACTGTGGCTGGGTTAAATTCCTGGAATTCCCTCCCTAACGATATTGTGTGCAGTTGTTCAAGCTCACCGCCACCTTCTCAAGGGCTACTAGGGACGGGCATTAAATGCTGTCCCAGATGGTGACACCCTCAGCTGAACAGAGGTGTTCAACAAAGCAGGCACTCAATCTGCAATTGGTCTCTTCATCTTGAAGCAGCACACCTCGGAAAGCAGTACAATATACTAAATTATGTACAGGCATAAATTCTGCTTTAACTTTGGAAGGATGTAGGACAGTAAGGAGAGAACACAAAAGGGTCAGTGCTGCATCATACTGCTTCTATGAAAAAGTGCCATAGAAAGGACAGTTTGTAATTGGGTGATTGAGGAGTGGACTGTGGTTTTGTGGTGGGAATGGTCCCTTTAGAATGCCAGAAAGGGATGTGAAGGTGTATTTGGTGGCAGAAATGGGAGAGGTTATCTTTTGGCTTATGATAGAAGGTGAGTACAAGAAGGAACTTTATTATTGAAAGGGATGGCAAGGGTTGAAAGCAAAAGTACTGGAAATAAGGCAGGCATCGTCAATTAAATTTACCTGAAATGCTAATTACATCTTGCCAGCGATTCTGGCATCCCTGCTGAATATTTCCAGTATTTTCTGTCTTTCATTTGCATTGCTTTTACTTTTTCAAATCCCGTTAGGCTAAGTGTTAAAGGTATTTGGAATATTTGCTTTGAAATAATTTTGATAAAATATATCAAGAAATGTCACCATTTGAAAGCCAAGTGGATTTAGCCAATCTTGCATCAATTTGCAGCAGTAACATTTCAGCTGAGGTGTTGAGAAACCCCTGGTTTTAAAGTACGCTTAGATGTAGATGGGTAACAATATACAGTGTTGGGAACGTAATTTTAATTAGACTTCTGATCCTGACAAAAGCTTTGCTTAATGTGAAGGCATGTCATAAGCCACGTAGCCACTGGGTTACAGCTGCACAGTAAAATTAAACATCTGTGGGTGTTAGTAGAGAGTTATACCGTTATAACTATGTAAGGAAATCAGGATTATGTTTTCTGTCCTGTCTGGCTTAATGCTCATTCCTTGCTTGGAAAGAAAAGTTGAATATTTCTGCTCACAGTTGTCTTAATTTCATTTCACTTAACAGTGTGTACTGCTGTTCGAGCTCCATCGAATGTGTTCAACTGGCCAATAACATTGTCACCTTGTATCGTGTGTGCTGGGGACAGGAAGTTGTTTTATGCTTAATCATATCAGATGCGCAGGTTTCAAACCAAGAGGTCTTTTCCAAACGCTAGTTACTTGTTTGCTCTACTTTAATCTTAATAATACCTTCATTTTATATTGTTCATAGCCAGGTAAATTGAGGATAAAGTCATTTGACTTTTGAGAGCTTGTAGCAAGAAAATGCCCGCTGAGCATTTGCTCATTATAAATAATAATTAATTGATGGAAGCATGGGGCAGTGAGAATTATTGAAAACAGCTGTAACTAATTGAATTGAATGATCAATGCAAAACTTTATAGAACATTCTTTAGGGTACAATAAAATAGCCCACACTTTGATCTATAATCACTATAAACTGCAGTAAGTATGGCAGAGGTTCAAATGCTGTTAGAATTCTGCCAAAATGGTGATGCCCGCAAGCTTTAAGCTAGATTATACAATGAGTATATTTATACTAAATTGTGTGTTTCTCTTAAACTAAATGCCAACTGTTCTCAGCCTGTGCCCCAGTCCTGTGATTGGGCTGGGAAGACAGAATAAACCAGTTATTGATCCTAATCACTATTTGGTTGGAAGGTGCCAAGTGCCAGTATATGGTGGGCATATTGAGCTGTGTTCTGAAGTCTCCATATTTACCTGTTGCATTTATCACATGAAAAGTAAGCAGTTGCAAAAAGTATGAGAAGTAATGAAGCAACTTGCTTTTGTGTTTGACGTCTTTGGGACTAATGCTTCTTGTTAGAGTCATAGAGGTATACAGCACCCTTTGCAACTCAACCTCGCTGTCCAGATATCCAAAATTGATCTAGTCGTCTTTGCTAACATTTGGCCTTTATCCCTCTAAACACTTCCTATTTATATACCCATCCAGATGCCTTTTAAATGTTGTAACTGTACCTACTTCCACCACCCCCTTTGGCAGCTTGTTCCATACATGCACCACCTCTCTGCATGAAAAAGTTGCTCCTCAGGTTCTTTTTCAATCTTTTCCCTTTCACCTTCAACCTATGCCTTCTAGTTTTGGACTTTTGTAACCCTGGGAAAAAGACCTTTTCTATTCACCCTATCCATATCATGATTTCATAAACCTCTACAAGGTCACCCCGAAGTCTCATGCTTCAGGGAAAAGAAGCCCCAGACTGTTTAGCCTCTCCCTATAACTCAAACCCTCCAATCCCCACGATATCCTTGTAAATCTTACTACACCCTCTCAAGTCCTTCCTATAGAATGGCAACCAGAATTATATGCAGTATTCTAAAAGTGGCCCCACCAATATCCTCCTATACGGCCACAACATGCGAGTCCTTTAAATTTTTTGGTTTTTTTTGTATTGCTGCGCACACACATTGTTTGTTTATCACAAAACTGAATCTGTTTGGTATCTGTTGGGCTGCTGCATTGGCATCATCCTCAAAGCTTAACGTAATATTGCCTGTGGCCGATATGACGATAATAATGATTCGTTATCTTTCATTTCCAATGACCAAGGCTTTATCTTCTCTTCAGTTAAAACAATTTTGGATTTTAAGTTCTATGAAAACACTGCATGAAAAAGATTTTCCTTGTGTAACTATTGCTGCTTTTGCCAGTTACATTCAGTCTGTGACCCCCTGGCTGTCTTGACTGATTGTAGCAAGTTTTCCTTATCCACTGTGGAAAGACTGCTCATGATTTTGGACTCCTCTCAACCTTCTTTTCAGAAAGCAGTCCCAACTTTGTCAATCTACATATGTAACTACAGTTACACAACCCAGAACTGTTCTCATCAAATCTTTTATGCACCTTCTTTAATGCTTTCAATGCATTCCTAAAGACATTTACTAAAATTCCACACAACAGGATTGTGAGCAAAATTAGAGCTCATGGTATAAAAAGGCAGTAACAACGTGGCTACAAAATTGGCCGTGACAGGAAACAAAGAATAATGGTGAACAGTTGTTCCTGGACTGAGGAAGATGGAGCTTCCCAGGAATTTTTCTTGACACCTTCTACTCCTGTCTTATTTTAATGACTAGACTTTATTGTATAGAGTACAATTTCAGAATTTGGAAATGCCATGAAACTTGGAAGTATTGTGAACGATGATTAGAATTGTGTAGCACTTAAAAAGAACTTGGACAGGGTGATGAAATAGATGGACAGCTGGCAATTGAAATTTAATGCATTTTGATTGGAAAAACATAGAGACAATATAAAATAGAGGGTACACTTGCAAATGAAGTGCAGAAATACTGGGACAAGTATGTACATGTGCACGGGCAATTGAAGCTGGCAGTGTAGGTTGAAATTATTTCCTTATTCAGTTATGGAAGATGGGCGACTCTGGCTGGCCAGCATTTGACGTCCGTCCCTAAGTGCCCTTGAGATGTGAGCTGCTCCTCGAAGCACTGCAGTCCATGTAGTCCAGGCAGACCCACAGTGCTGTTAGGGAGGAAATTCCAATATTTTGTGCCAGCAGTAGTGAAGGAAGGACAACCTATTTCTAGTCAGAATGGTGAGTTGTTTGGCATGGAACTTGCAGATCGTGATATTCCCATGATTCTGCTGCCCTTGTCCTTCTGGAAGGAAGTGATCAGATGATTGCAAGGTCTGTTGTGTTCATTTTTCAGAGACCCTCACAGACTTCATGCAAGAGCAAGACACTGACCTGGTTACAAAAGCACAATCCTTTATTATTAAGAGAGTACAGGCTGCGGAGTTTCGCTGTACGCAACGTGGCAGAGTGCTGAGTATCGTGAGACAGGGGGACAGTCCCTGCTTTTATACCTTGGAACTGACAGATACATAAAACAATTACTACATCTGAGAACAGAATACAGCTTTGATCGTCATTAAGTGTATGACAATGACAGGATGCGAACAGGGGTAGGTGGCAGTGTGAGGATAGAGCCATCAAGATTACAGAGCTCAATGCTTTTTGTGTTTACGGATGTTTCACACCCCCCCACCACATACATTTCATGCCCAATTAGGATTGGGCAGGCGGTTGAGACCGTGCTCACATACCCCTGTATGAGGAGAGAAGGAGCATAAAAATTCATGGGATGTTAACCCAATAACATTTCATTCCCTCCTTTTATCATTCCATGATGGCCTATATCAGGGCCGAGAAGGAAGCTACTAGTCTGTCGGTAATAATTCTGCAACAAGAGTTCAGGCGTAGCAGGAGCACGCAGCAAACAATTACGACAATCAATAAGACAACCAACCCATACAATAGGTATAAGCCCCAAGAACCACCCAGAAGCCATCCCAACCAACCTTCCCCAGTCCATCTTCCCTGGACTTGTCCGACTGACCTGTATGGCTTTGATGGCTTCAGTAATACTGTAGGATTCATCAGTTAATATGGGTAATGCATTTATCCCCTCTAATCGTACATACTCCTTGTTCAGCCAGCTGATAGTCCACTGCATGCCAGGTTTGCTGAGCATAGAGCCGAAATTCGGCTAATTCTCAATACATAGAACATTACAGCGCAGTACAGGCCCTTCGGCCCTCGATGTTGTGCCCACCTGTCATACCGATCTCAAGGCCATCTAACCTACACTATTCCATGTACGTCCATATGCTTGTCCAATGACGACTTAAATGTACCCAAAGTTGGCGAATCTACTACCGTTGCAGGCAAAGCGTTCCATTCCCTTACTACTCTCTGAGTAAAGAAACTACCTCTGACATCTGTCCTATATCTTTCACCCCTCAATTTAAAGCTATGCCCCCTCATGCTCGCCGTCACCATCCTAGGAGAAAGGCTCTCCTGATCCACCCAATGTAACCTTCTGATTATTTTATATGTTTCAATTAAGTCACCTCTCAACCTTCTTCTCTCTAATGAAAACAGCCTCAAGTCCCTCAGCCTTTCCTCATAAGACCTTCCTTCCAAACCAGGCAACATCCTAGTAAATCTCCTCTGCACCCTTTCCAAAGCTTCCACATCCTTCTTATAATGCGGTGACCAGGACTGTACACAATACTGTAAGTGCGGCCGCACCACAGTTTTGTACAGCTTCACCATAACCTCTTGGTTCCGGAACGCGATCCCTCTATTAATAAAAGCTAAAACACTGTATGCCGCCTTAACAGCTCTGTCAACCTGGCTGGCAACTTTCAAGGATCTGTGTATATGGACACTGAGATCTCTCTGCTCATCTACACTACTAAGAATCTTACCATTAGCCCTGTACTTTGCCTTCCGGTTACTCCTATCAAAGTGCATCACCTCACACTTGTCTGCATTAAACTCCGTTTGCCACCTCTCAGCCCAGCTCTGCAGCTTATCTATGTCTCTCTGCAACCTACAGCATCCTTCGTCACTATCCACAACTCCACCGACCTTAGTGTCATCTGCAAATTTACTAACCCATCCTTCTACACCCTCATCCAGGTCATTTATAAAAATGACAAACAGCAGTGGACCCAACACCGATCCTTGTGGTACACCACTAGTAACTGGTCTCCAGGATGAACATTTCCCATCAACTACCACCCTCTGTCTTCTTTCAGCAAGCCAATTTCCGATCCGAACTGCTATATCTCCCACAATTCCACTCCTCTGCATTTAGTACAATCGCCTATTGTGGAGAACCTTATCGAACGCCTTGCTGAAATCCATATACACCACATCTACCTGTTTGGTCACCTTCTCAAAGAACTCAATAAGGTTTGTGAGGCATGACCTTCCCTTCACAAAACCATGCTGACTATCCCTAATCAATTTATTCTTCTCTAGATGATTATAAATCCTATCCCTTATAACCTTTTCCAACACTTTACCAACAACTGACGTAAGGCTCACTGGTCTATAATTACCAGGGTTATCTCTCCTCCCCTTCTTGAACAGGGGAACCACATTTGCTGTCCTCCAGTCATCTGGCACTATTCCTGTAGACAATGACGAGCTAAAGATCAATGCCAAAGGCTCGGCAATCTCCTCCCTGGCTTCCCAGAGGATCCGAGGATAAATCCCATCCGGCCCAGGGGACTTATCTATCTTCACCCTCCTGAAGGATTTCTAATACCTCTTCCGTGTGAACCTCAATCCCACCTAATCTAGTAGCCTGTATCTCAGTATTCTCCTCGACAACATTGTCGTTTTCTAGAGTGAATGAATACTGTTGAAAAATATTCATTTAGCGCTTCCCCTATCTCATCTGACTCCACACACAACTTACCACTACTATCCTTGATTGGGCCTAATCTTACTTTCGTCATTCTTTTAATTCCTTAAATATCTATAGAGAGCCTTAGGGTTTACCCTGATCCTATCCGCCAACAACTTCTCATGTCTCCTGGCTCTTCTGAGCTCTCTCTTTACTGATTTACTGCTTCCAATGCCAACATCATGCTATTTCCCAGGACGGCAAGTCCACACACAAGGTAGTTTAGGTTTTTAGCGGACACCATCCCTGAGGAGACTCCCAAAGTGACAGTTCCCAGGAAGCCATATCCCAAAGGAGAGCCCAAAGTGACCGGACCCTGCCACTCAGCGCAGAACTTCTCGCTTACGGAGCGTGTGACAACTTGTCGTCGAGCATCTGCTTGTTGGGGACAAGGGACTGGGAGAGGCCCAATGATCCCAACAGCAAACAGCACCGGTAAAGTTGGAGTAGCAGTAGAAAAGATCCCATTGAGAAGGAAAACGAATCCCTTCTTAGCACGGCAGTAGGTAACAGACTTATATACTATCTTCTAACTATTTCAGGAGGATTGACCCTTAGATGGTTGGAATTCCGAGGAGTGAAACGGATACATCCCGTACCCTGTTTCTATATGGGTGCCATTACAACTCCCACAAGTCCACTGTATGCCTGAAGTCACATTTACCAGGCTTGATTCCAAACAGAGGCAGTTTAATAGCCCTCCTTTAGCTGTACATGTTCGTTTTACACCCTGACAAGGCCAGGAAGCATCATGGGGATGGTTGGTGATGTTTGCTAAGGCATATGCACAACTAATTCCAGTCCCATTAAAACATAGCGGATAGCTGGTTGGATCCCTACAGTTGGCCCCTTCCTTCCCAGACTTAGGTTTAGTACCTGTACAGTTGGAGGGGCCGTTACCTATCAATTCCACACATTGACACTGCACACCCCTCCTCCAAGTTCCTCCCTCCTCTTGGCAAGAATAATCTATTTAATAGAGTTGCTGAGGGTTTCATCCTGGGGTTGCTACAAATAAAGCCTCTACAGTTTGTGCTCGCGGATAACACACTGTTCGATTATCATGCAGTTGGATATGTTTCTTATAAAACAAATTGTCCTCCAGGCCTAATACCACGAAGGCGGCCAGGATACCACAGAGTGTAATCATTAGGCCATCGGAGGTCCTCATCGTTTACAGTCACTCACATGGATCCTGCGATTCTGTCTTCGGACTTTGCTGTTGGTGTCTGAAGGAGTATTTGGAGGTCCTTTCCACCTGGGTCCGAGCTTGGAGCACTCCCAGTCTTTGATCAGCACGAGGTCTCCCATTTGCAGTCTGGACGGCTCATTCTGGTCGCCCGAGCTCTGATCCATCGCTTGTGATGGTGTTCTGAAGGTCTGCTTTACTGTGAATGGAGAAACTTTTGGAGACTATGTTAGCTGCTGAAAGTTTCTTTGCATTTCCTCTCCCATAATATTTAAGTCTGCGTGGGCAGGTGGGTCTGTCTTGGCATCCCAAGGCATCCTACTGGGTCAGCCATAAATTATTTCTGCAGCCGACAGCCCAGTGGTAGAGTGTGGGGTAATTCTCATATGATACAGGGCTAAAGGCAAGACCTACAACCAGTTGAGGCCTGTTTCAGCCATTAACTCAGTTAGTCTGGTTTTAAGAATCCTGTTCGCTCTTTCCACTATTCCTGCCACCTAAGGGTGATCGGCACAATGGAATGGCTGCTGCATATGCAACACCTCGCATAGTTCTTTGTTGATTTTTCCTGCAAAGTGGGGGCCATTGTCTGAACTAATCTGTCGAGGCACCCCGATCCTTGGTATGTTCTCTGTCAGTAGTAATTTTACCACTGTTGAGGCTTTATTGTTAGTGGTTGGAAAGGCTTCAATCTAGCTACTGAATACATCAACAATTGCAAGACAAACTTTATAGCAATGTACACGCTGTAATTCAATAAAATCTAGCTGAATACATTCAAATGGTCCACCTGGCAAGGGTGTTCTTCACCCCCGACCAACATTGTTATGCTGTCATGTCAAATATGATGCTATACGAGACTGGGCTGCCTCAGCCAGTCGGGGGTGCCACCAGGTGCGGAGCATGATACCGCTCATTCCCTGCTTGCCAAGGTGGGTATCAGAATGGAGACAATTACTGAGCAAAGGCAACAAAGCATCAGGTATACACGCTTGGCTGATTGAAATAACAACGCAGAATGCGAGCATCCATGTGCCTTCCAAATGTCCTTTTCAGAGGCAGGGGCATCCCCCTGCCAGCGCTGAACAATGACAATATCTGGTATGCCCGTTGTGTTCGAAGCAGGTGGGAGATTTATCGCCCGCTTGCTCATAGAGGGCACGCTAAAATTGTGACCTGCAGCAGTCTGTTTGGCAGCCCAATCAGCCTGAGCGTTGCCCTGAGTATAACTACAGAGTCATCGGAGGCATGGGCAGCGCATTTGATAATAGCCAATTGTTTAGGGAGAAGGGCTGCCTGGAGAAGGCTTTGGACATACAAAGAATTCTGGATGGACGTGCCCGGTGGGGCAGAGGGGTGCCTCCACCAGTCTTCCTTGTCTTGCTTGTCTATGTCATTACTTGGGAACAATATCGGCAAGCCAGATATGTCAGGAGGTACCTCCGATTTTTTTTTTTCTTTTTCATCAATTCGACCTGCCGCTCGAATCCCTGTTCTCTGTGTCGTCTTTCCCTTTCCAGCCCTTCTTGCTTAACCCTTTCCCTTTCATTATCACAGGCGCTAATCCCTCTTCTGTGTGCGTTATCCACCCAGCTGGCCAGCTTTGATTTCTCAGTCGGCTCCTCAGTTCTTTTTCTCCAGGATGACATTAAAACTTTCCATTTGCTTCTGGCATTACGTTTCCAAATTTCCTCTTGGGATGTAGATCAATGTATTAAAGCCAAAGTCCTCCTTATTGGCCAAATTTCATTTCCCAATTTCTTATTTAGGCATGCCTTCAGACGTATGAACCGTTCTTCATTTTCAGGGTCATCTCGACATAACCGATGCAAAGGAGTTCCGGCACCTGACTTATCCAACGTCTGCTCCATTTTACGCTTCAACTTCTTACCTATCTCTATATACTAGTCCAGTGTCCTTGGTCTCCACACCCACTTCAGGGTCCTGACCTTCGAGTGGGGGATTTCCCCTATTAACAACAGGTCTAAGGCAGGGTGGTTGCACTTATCTTTTCACCTTAGGTACTATGTCCCAGGGACTCGAACCACAGTATTGGAGGACTCTAAACTCCGAATTCCAGGGAGACTCTAACCTTCCTGCCGAATTAATTTATCAATCTGTACTGACCTGGGGACTCGAACCTCCCAGATTTCATTTATCACAGCCCTGGGGACTCTAACCTCCAGGCATAGGATCAATCGGTGTACAAGATCGTGAGTCATCTCAGGGTTCTGTCAGTACAGAGCCACGTAGGGATGAGGGACTGCACGAGTGGTAGGTTAGTGAAAGAGACCAAGGTGAATCATACCTTGTGGGCCCGTCTGTCTCATGTCACAGACACTTAAACGATCACTTATTCAGTCCTGCATGTAAGACCTCTCTACTTGTTGGAATGCTGCTCGCAGCAACAAATGTTAGGTTCGTTTTTCGGAGACCCTCACAGACTTGATGCAAGAGCAAGACACTGACCTGGTTACAAAAACACAATCTTTTATTATTAAGCAAGTACAAGCTGCAGATGATCGCTGTACAAACCTGGCACAGAGTGCTGAGTATCGTGAGCGATTCTCCCTAAACAGGGGACAGTCCCCGCTTTTATACCCTTGGAACTGGCAGATACATGAAACAATTACTACATCTGAGAATATGATACAGCTTTGATCATCACGAAGTGATGACAACAGGTTGTGATTTCATGTGGTGACAACTGCCTGGCTTGATCCAAGGTCAGTGACCTGGCCATTTCAGCAGAAACAGGGGTAGGCGGCAGTGTGAGGGTAGAGCCATAAAGATTACAGAGCTTAATGCTTTTTGTGTTTACAGATGTTTCACACTCCTACATATGTTTCACACCCAATCCTATTCGGGCAAAAAGTTGAGACAGTGTTCACATACCCCTGTATGAGGAGAGAAGGAGCATAAGAATTCATGGGATGTTAACCCATTAACATCTCAGGTCGACCAAGGATCTTTCGCAAATTTCTACATTGCATCTTATTATATAATACACATTGCTGAGCAGTGGTGGTGGAGTGACTGAATGTTTGTTTGTGGATGTGGTGCCAATCAAGTGGGCTGTTTTCCCCTGGATGGTGTCAGCTTCTGCAGTATTGTTGGAGTTGCACACATCTAGGCAACTGGACCCAGTGATTCAGTTATGTCAAACCATTTACAAAAAAAATTAACCCTGGTTCCTTACTTTTGTACTGTCTGCCATGAATAATAAAGTTCAAGATGCTATTTGCTTTCTTAACCACAGCCTCAATCTAAGCTGTTTCTTTCAGAGTTTATGTTGGTGCATTGAGTGTCAATTGCATGCTTTGCTTTGACCAATAAGATGTAGAGCATCTTGTGTTTCTGGAGTTGCATTCAATCAGGCAAGTGAAGAATTTTCCATCATTCACTTGATTTATGCTTTATAGATGGCGCACAGGCTTTGGGAAGTCAGGAGGTAAATTACTAGCTGCAGACTGCTTAGCAGCTGACTGACTCATAGAACTAGGTTCTTTATATGGCTAGTCCAGTTGATTGTCCTCCCATGTAATGGAGACGTCTCTCCTTTGCACTCCAGAACGATAAGGATGAAGGATTCAACAGGAAAGCTGCCACTGAATATCAAGTGGTAATTCTCTCTATTGTAGATGGTCATTGCGTGGCAGTTAGCAATGCAGATGGTATTTTCTCCTTGCTGCGAAGATTGAATGTTGACAAAATTTTGCTACATGTAGTTATGGACTCGTTCAGTATCTATGGAGCCACGATCTTGTACACCGATTGTTCATCATCCTCAGATCTGACCTTATCCTAGTTGGAAGGTCATTTAATGACGAAGCTGAGGATGTTTGTGCCAATGACATTACTTCGAGGTACTCGCAGTGATGTCCTGTAAATAAGAAAATTGGTTTCCAACAGCTGTGACTATCTTTCTTAGATATGATTTCAATCCGTGGACACTGCCTAGCCCCAGTGCTGATGTGGAGTGCAGTTTTGTGGTTCGGGGGCTGGGGGGGGGGCACAATGCCAGTTTAGCTCAGTTGGCTGGACAGATGATTTGCTGAGTATGGTGATGCCAACAGCATGGGTTCAATTCCCATCGCTGACTGCAGTTACCATGAAGGACGCTCCCTCGCAACCTTTCCCCTCTCTTGAGGTACAGTGGCCCTCCATGTTAAATCACCACCCATCGTCTCTCTCTCTCTAATGAGAGAGCAGCTCTGCGGTCTGGTAAGACTATGGCAACACCTCAACAACAAAAAGAACAAAGCAGTTTTGGAAGGAGGGGGAGCTGGTGACCACGTCTGCTGTTTCAACCACACCGATGGGGACCTCAATCTGACATCTGGGAAGTACTGATCTGAAAGTTTCCATTTCATCTGTAAGTGGCTTAGCTCCTGGATGTAGTTTTGAGTCTGTCTGCTATGTTGCACAGTGGTTCAACTCCAGGTAAATGATAACGTTGTACAGGGTTGACATGGTAGAAGGAAGTTATCTGTTAAAATTCTAAAAGATTTACTCAAAACCTGTGTTCCATAACTTAAAAAGCTACTTTAAGGCCATGAAGTAAAAGATCAATCCTGCCAAAGATTGTATTTTCACAGGATTTGATTGGCGTATTTTTGTTTAAAAATGCTTAATGTCCAATTTCAGCGTTATTTCAGGACTCCTCGTTTAGGCAAGTGTTATAAGGTCAAAATCACTACTTTCCATAATAGTTATGGTGAAACCACTTTAGCCTTGTTCAATGATTTTAGTAGACAGCAGATTGCACGTATATTTACTGTATGAACGTTCAACACGAAACTACAGACTTGAACAGTCAGTAATCTGATTAGTTGAAGTTGTTGTTACTTGCTTAGAAGATACAAGTGCTACTTAGACTTCAACTTAATGAAAATGTTGGCTGACTAAATGAGATGCATCAGAATTGCCTTTGCTACCTGTCCAGACTTAACTAGATGTTATTTGACCTTTACCTCTTGTTCTGAGCAGGCAACCACCTGGTCAGAATGTAGGGTGTTTATTAAAATGCAGGTAGCATAGCTACCAGGAAATCCATTTTGTACATGATTGCATTTCAAACCAAACACTTGGACTTGGCTTATTCTCAGTTACTTGGCTTGGTCAGGTCGACAATGAATGCAACAAATCACTTCTCCTTCCACGTTGCTGAGATCTACTGTTTACATTTGTGGGACACACCAAGTTACTTAAAAAAATAATCAAAGGAAGCCATACAACATGCTGATTTTTTTTTTAAATGCTGTTTTTCTTATGATTTCATCAAGAAACCTACAAAAGGGTTAAATCACACATACAAATAAACTTTGAGATTACATGCCCACATCTGCCTTTTTTTTTTCATTTGCAACTGTAAACTATAATTAGCAGTGTATGGCTAGTCTGCAGTATAACACAAGCACTAGTTAATTTACCATCTTGCCCATATGGTACATAAACTATACATGTGGAATTGTAAACTTTTTCACAAAACATGAATATTCGCTAATCAAATGTGCAAGATGTGATTTATGTCTGTGTGCAGGCTTTAGAAGTTAATTTTTCTTTTAAAATAGATACTAATTATGATACCTAATTAGTGTTAAGCTCATCTCAATTTCAACCATATGCACAGGAACAATGTAAACAGAATCCTTTCAATTTGTTTTAAATCAGCTTTTCATTTATTGTGTGATTTTTGATTTACATCCATGCAGTTTCAAATGAGCAGAAGAAAATCGGGTGGTAAAGCTTACTGCATGTTTGGTCAAAGGGTGTTTTGATTTTTTACGTCAGAAATTGGGTAGAAATTCAATGGAGCTAATTTTTCTTTTGCATGGTTTGGATCTTTATAATTCTCTTATAAACTAGGTTCAGTTAGTAACACTTTGGTTCTGAATCAATATCATGGTGCCAAATTGTTCGACTGCATTGTGTAAACACAAAATCCAGGCAGTAATCCCATTGCAGAATTTAGGGAGTGCTGCTTTGTTGGTGTTGCATTGATTGGATGTGATTTGAATCAGAGGCCCTGTTCAGTGGATGTGGATGTGATTCATGAATAATTAGGAATGTTTACCGGTGCTTTGACCAATGTTTGTCTCTCGACCAATATTATTGAACAAGATTTCCCGATCATTCGTATTTCTCCTATTCATGGGACGAGGAATATGGGAAAAAGAGTAACCCATCAAGCCCATCAATCCTGTTGCACTATTCAGTGAGATCATGGCTGTCCTTGGCCCATATCCTTTTAAAAAGTTTTGTTAGTCAAAATTCAATCTGTCTCTAGTTCAACAACTGATGTAGCATCCACTGCTGTTTATGGAAGAGAGTTCCAAACATCTACCCTTCATGTGTAGAAGTACTTACTAATGTCTCTCCCTGACCTGAATTCTCAGACCAAATGCCCTAGTTCTAGACCCCCCAACCAGCAGAAATAGTTCATCTTTATCTACCCTGTCTTTGAAGACTTCAATCAGATCGCCCCTTAATCTTCTAAATTCTAGAGAAAAACAGGCCTAATTTGTATAATGTCTCCTCAAAGCATAAACCCTGAGGTCCAGGTGTCATTCTTGTAAGTCTATGTTGTATTCCTTCCAAAGCCAGTATATCCTTCCTAAGATGTAGTGCCCAGATCTGCTCACAGCACTTCAAGTGGTTTTGCATAACTGCAGCATATTTTCTGCATCCTGTATGCCAGCCCCCTTGATACAAAGGCCCACATTTCATTAGCTTTCTCATTATTTTCTTCACTGTCCTGAATTCCACCTGTATTTGCCTCCAAAACAATGTGTACACTTCAGATGTAACTCCATTACTGTGGCGTGCTTTAGGTTTTCATCTCGTCATGAAAAGTGCCATTTGAAATCCTTGTGGTATTTTCAAAGTCAGTAATACCGTGGATTTTAGACTTTTATTTTTAAAAAAGCAACTAGTTGGATCTGAACAATGTCTTTGATCTTACATTCTGATCAATCTGACCTACTTGCTGACAAAAGAATTAAAAGATTGCAATCTAATATTATATGTTCATCTAAATATGTGTTTGACATGCATGATTTATGAAATTACAATTAAATTGATTTGACAGAAAAACTGTAAGAACGTATGTTTAGATTGTTCGAACTTTCATTTAAGCCTTTCACCCCACCTTACTTTTTACGGAGACTAGGCTGAACTTTTCTCTGTGACTCTAAATTGTTTTGCAATATAGTCACTGCAGAAATGTCAGTGATTTGTGCCCTCTTCAAAGCATTTGCACTTATCCAGGACTTTTCTGTCTCAATGTATGCGTGCATTTCCAGTAAATTGGTTTCCAGGAAAAAAAAGCAGAAATTCTCCCTATATAAAACTGGCTGTAAAACAAATACTTGATTTGAAATGGCTGTTTCTTTCTGTGTTTTTTAACTGTACTTGAGGAAAGGTTGCAGGGAGATTACGCTTGAAAACAGATAGGTGTTTGTTTCTGTGGACTGTAGCATTTCACACAGGGTGAAACTGTCACTAAGGGCCAGTTTGAATAAACTGCATGCCTGTTTCTGACAGATAAAATTAATCTGTTCCAGCTGTTTCAATAGCTGCCTGTTGACATAGCAGCAAGTGTTACCATTACTGCATTATTTGTGCCTGGTTGATCTCCATAGAGGCATAGAAAATAGGAGCAAGATTAGATAATAAAGTGTGAAGCTGGATGAACACAGCAGGCCAAGCAGCATCTCAGAAGCACAAAAGCTGATGTTTCGGGCCTAGACCCTAGGCCATTTGGCCGTTTCAACCTGCTGTGCCTTTCATTATGATCTTTGCTGATCATCCAAACCAGTACCCTGTTCCTGCTTCTCACCATATCTCATGGTATCTTTTAACTCTAAGAACTCTATCTGACTTCTTTTTGAAAGCATTCAACAATTCAGAACATTCAAAACAACCAACTATAGCAGAGAATGCCTTAGACTGATTACTGGCTGGGCAAACAAATTTATCCTCATGTCAGTCCTAGGTGGCCTACCTCGTATTGTTTGACTGTGACCCCTGGTTCTGGATTCCCTGTCATCAGGAACATCTTTCTTGCTTTTATCCTGTTTAATCTTGATAGAATTTTATATCTTTCTATGAAATCCAATCGCATAGTTTTAAATTGTGCATATACTCATAACTGATCCAGGCCCGCTTTAAAAGTTCGTCCCGCCGTCCCAAGAATTAGTCTGGTAATGTACTTCCTCCGTAGCCAGAATGTCTTCCTTCAGGCAAGGAGACCAAAACTGCACAGAATATTTCAGATGTGGTCTCGCTAAGTCCTGAACAATTATAACAAGGTATCCCTGCTCTTGTACTCAAATCTTCTCAACGCTGAAGACCAATGGACCAGTTGCCTTCTCCACTACCTGCCGCACTTGCATACTTACTTTGAGCGAATGATGTACAAGGGAACCCAGCTGTCATTGTCCTCCCCCAAAACCCCCTTTCCCAATCCATTACCATTCACATTTCCCATCAGGTTTCCCGCTACCCAAATGGATAATCTCATGTTTATCCGTACCATACATTAGGGGGGATTGTAAAGTCATGTTCTGACAGACAGCTCAAATAATTTATTAAAGGATCTATGAGAGATTATGAACACAAGCTTTGTTTCACAAATATTCAAGAACAGGGCATTTCTCTTGTACAGAGAAGTAGAGAGATTGAGAATGGCTCGCAAATCTATTTCAGTGGACAATGTGACTGCATTCATCCGGTCTTGCATGCTTATTTTCTTATAGTCGTTCTTGCAGGACACTACCTGGTGAAAATACAAATTACAGAAAGATCTGTTAACTTGGACTTAAAAGATATTTGCAGTATTCACTACTGCTGACTTAGAAAACCTGGCACCTTCGTATGAGGTAATGGCCCTGAAGCAGTTTGTGTTGATGTTGCATTAAGTTCCACCCGTAATGATGAGCTTGCAGTCTTTTTGTTTGAGTTCCTGAGAGGAACAGATATGCTCTGCACAGCTCCTGATAGCTCCAAGTAATAATACCTCGCAACTAATGTATATTGTACCTATTGCGCAGTAAACTAGCCAAATTGTCACCTCTCACCCCTGTATTGCAGAGAGACTGCATTCTCTGGATTAAATGGGAAGACTGAAACAAAAACTAATATCTACATTAACCAAAAACAGCATGCTAGAGAAACTCAGCAGGTCTGGCAGCAGCAAAAACAAAAATTGTTGGGAAAGCTCAACAAGTGTTGTAGCAGCATCTGTAGAGAGAAATCAGAGTTGATATGATGTTTCCTCAGAATACAGATGCTGCCAGACTTGCTGAGTTCCTCCAGCGCTTTGTTATTGTCTCAGATCTCCAGTATTTGAAAATCTCTGTAAAGAGATGTGATCATTTTCTCATGGATAGGGGCAGCATGGTGGCTCAGTGGTGAGCACTGCTACCTCACAGCATCAGGGGACTGTCCACCCTTGGGTGACTCTGTGTGGAGTTTGCACATTCTCCCTGTGTCTGCGTAGGCTTCCTCGCACAGTCCAAAGATGTGCAGGCTAGGTGGAGTGACCATGCTAAACTGCCAGTAGTGTTCAGGGATGTGTAGATTTAGATGGGTGATAGGGTGATGGGTCTGGGTGGATGCGCTGAGAGTTGGTGTGGACTTGTTGGGCCGAAGTGCCTGTTTCCACACTGTATGGATTCTATGATCTAAATCTCTGTTTCATTCTAGTATCTACCTTGCCAACTGTATGACCATTCAGACAAAACACTATTGTCTATCTCTGGATATCTGAAAAGTGTCTCCCCTGTCAAGTTTGTCTACTCAACTCTCTCAAATAGCTGTTGATTGTGGGAGGGCAACGAAAGCACTTCAAAGGTACTGTGAAACTTTACATTAATGACTTGGAGGAACGTTCCACCATTCAGTCAAAATGGCAACAAACTGATACCCCATTATTTAAGAAAGGAGCATGGGGGAAAAACTGGAATGGCAGACCCATCATCCTAAACACCAGTGGTAGGTTTAATGCTAGAATCTATCATAATGGACACTTAGATTAAGTTAGTCAGTAAGGATTTGTGAATAAAAAGAGATAATATATGCGGCTGGAAGAACACAGCAGGCCAGGCAGCAATCAGAGGAGCAGGAAAAGCTGATCACAAAGAAGGGTCCTGAACTGAAACGTCAGATTTCGTGCTCCTCTGATGCTGCCTGGCCTGCTGTGTTCCTCCAGCTGTACACTTTGTTATTTCTGACTCTAGCATCTACAGTTCTTGCTATGTTGGTGAATAAATACGTGTTTGACAAACTTGTTGGATGTTTTTGAGTACAGATGGCTTTTGATAACATCCCCTACAAGATGTTGGTTACCAAAATTAAAGCACGTAGTATATGAGTAATTATGGATTAATGATAGACAGGTAGAAACCAGTAGGAATAAATGGGTCACTCTCGTGTTGGCAGGCTGTCTACCCTACTAGTCACAAAGGTCAGTGCTTGGGCTCCAGCTGACCACAATATATGCTGTCTATTCCTTTGTAGAATATGAGTGTTGCTGGCTGGCCACATTTCGTGCCCGTCCCTAGATGCCCTTGAGAAGATTGTGGTGAGCAGCCGCCTTGAACTGCTGCATTCCTCCTGCTGTGGGTTGACCCACCATGCTATTAGGGAGGGAATTCCAGGATTTTGACCCAACAACAGTGAAGGACCGGTGATATATTTCTAAGTCAGGATGGTGAGTGACATAGAGCGGAACTTGGAGGTGGAGATATTCCCATATGTCTGATGCCCTTGTTCTTCTAGATAGAAGTGGTCGTGGGTTCAGAAGGTGCTGAGGATCTTTGGTGAATTTCTGCAGTGCATCTTGTAGACAGTACACACTGCTGCTACTGACCATTGGTGGTGGAGGGAGTGGATGCTTGTGGGTGTAGTGCCAAACAAATGGACTGTTTTGGCCTGGATGGTGTAAAGCTTCTTGAGTGTTGTTGGGGGCTGCACTGATCCAGGCAAGTGGGGAGCATTCCATCACACTCCTGACTTGTGCCTTATAGATGACAGACAGACTTTGAGGTGTCAGGAGGTGAGTTACTCACCGTAGTATTCCCAGCTTCTGGCCTGCTCTTGTAGCCACTGTGTTTATGTGGTGAATCCAGTTGAGTTTCTGGTCAATGCTGCCCCCTAAGGATGTTGATAATGGGGGATTCAATGATGAATGTCATGGGATGGTGGTTAGTTTGTCTCTTATCGGTGATGGTCATAGCCTGGCACTTTGTGTGGCGTGAATGTCTCTTGCCACTTGTCAGCCCAAGCCTGGATATTGCCCAGATCTAGTTGCATTTGAACACTGACTGCTTAAGTATCTGAGGATCACAAATGGTGCAGAACATCGTGCAATCATCAGCGAACATCCCGATTTCAATGATTTTGATATGGAGTCCAGGTGTAATAACTCCACATCAATTCCAAAGGTAAGTTAGCGAGTTTTGAGAAGATTTGTAGCTCAGGTTGAGGTTCTGGGTGTGAGTTTGCTCGCTGAGCTGGAAGGTTCGTTTTCAGACTTTTCGTCACCATTCTAGGTAACATCATCAGTGAGCCTCCGGTGAAGCGCTGGTGTTATGTCCCGCTTTCTATTTATCTGTTTAGGTTTCCTTGGGTTGGTGATGTCATTTCCTGTTCCTTTTCTCAGAGGATGGTAGGCTCCAAATCACTGTGTGTGTTGATGGAATTCCGGTTGGAATGCCATGCTTCTAGGAATTCTCATGTGTGTCTCAGTTTGGCTTGTCCTAGGATGGATGTGTTGTCCCAATCAAAGTGGTGCCCTTCCTCATCTGTATGTAAGGATACTGGTGATAGTGGGTCATGTCGTTTTGTGGCTAGTTCATGTTCATGTGTCCTGGTGGCTAGCTTTCTGCCTGTTTGTCCAATGTAGTGTTTCTCACAATTCTTGCAAGGTATTTTGTAAATGACGTTCGTTTTGCTTGTTGTCTGTATAGGGTCTGAGACAACAAGCAAAACGAACGTCATTTACAAAATACCTTGCAAGAACTGTGATAAACTGGCCTCGGGTGCCAAAGTCAATAGGGGTAAGAGCTAGGCCAAGTTCTTCGGGAACTGGGACGACCGCTCCTTCATCCCCTTCACCGTCAGGACAGACTACCTGAAGGTGCGGGGTGTTTGGTTCAGTGGAGCTGGGGCGTGCAGTAAGACTTGGGAGGAGCGTATCACCAAACTGAAGCAGAAGCTGAGCAGGTGGATGCTCCGGTCCCCCTCCATCTCGGGTAAGAACCTGGTTGTCAGGTGTGAGCCGCTTTCGGTACTGTTGTGTGTGGTGCAGGCCTGGCCTATTCTCTGGACCTGCGCCACTGCGGTCACCCAGGCCATCTTCCACTTCATTTGGGGGTCGAGGATGGACCGGGTCCACAGGGACACTATGTACAAAGACCTGGAAAATGGGGGAAAGGGCGTACCGAACGCCACCCTCGCCCTGATGGCTACCTTTGTTGCGGCTGCATCAAGCTGCGCGTAGATCCTCATTATGCAAACACCAAGTGTCACTACTTACTGAGGTTCTACCTGTCCCCGGTGTTGCGAAGGATGGGCCTGGCCTCGTTGCCGCGGAACGCTCCGAGTAGTTGGACCGTCCCGTACCACCTGTCCTTCATGGAGAAATTTTTGAAGCGAAACACCTTCGACCACAAGGCCGTCAGGCAGTGGTCAGCACGTAGTATCCTCGAGACCCTTCAGGAAAAGGAGAGAGTGGATCCCGTCGTCTGGTTCCCCACGCAGACTGCCAAAGTCATTCAGCAGAATGCCTCATCGCCAGAACTTTCAAACAAGCACAAGGACATTGCTTGGCTGGCGGTGAGAGGGGCTCTGCCAGTGAGATCCTTTATGCATGCCTGGAATCTCTGTGCCACCGCACGCCGCCCTCGAAGTGGCTGCGGGGGGGACGATACTGTCGATCACCTCCTTCTGGAGTGTGCCTCTGCGCAGGAGGTCTGGAGGGGGATGCAGTGGTATTTGTCGAGGTTCGTCCCGAGCAGCTCCGTGACGCGGGACTCCGTGCTCTACGGGCTGTGTCCCGGGACACACACGAGACCAACATCAACTGCGCCTGGAGGACCATCAATGTGGTGAAAGACGCTCTTTGGTCTGCCCGCAACTTGCTGGTCTGCCAGCTGAAAGAACTGACCCCGACCGAGTGTTGCAGACTGGCGCACTCCAAGGTCCAGGACTACGTGCTGAGGGACGTGCTAAAGCTTGGGGCAGCCGCCGCCAATGCACGGTGAGGAAAGACCACCGTATGAAACCCCTCATCCAGAATAGGAAAAAGGGCCTTATCTTTTAACTGGGCCCAGCTGGCGCCTTTCCCAACTGGTCAGGGGGCCAACGGGGACTGTGCGGGGAGACGACTGCCGGGATATTTTCTCTTGCTTTTTTTTTTCTTCTTTGTTTTGTTTTTGCCTTTAGTTGGCGTACGTACCCCCGGGTAACCCGGAGCGGCTTGCATGACTGGGTAGGTGTACAAATTTTTTTTTGTACATTCTACGAATAAAGTATATTTTTTCAAATAAACAAAAAGGTGACGAAACGTCTGAAAACGAACCTTCCAGCTCAGTGAGCAAACTCACATCCAGAACCTTAACCTGAGCTGCAAATCTTCACAAAACTCACTATTGTGTATTCGTGTTAATCTTTTCTCACCTTGGAGAGCTTTAGTAGAATCCTGAACAAAAACAAAGTTGCTGGAAAAGCTCAGCAGGTCTGGCAGTGTGTGTGAAGGCAAAAACAGAGTTAATGTTTCAGGGTCAGTGACCCTTCCTCAGAACTTAATAGAATGCTCATGGGAAGTACATAAGTG